>NW_020884970.1:1702469-1784963 GCF_003945725.1 Corapipo altera | reverse complement strand
CTAAATTATGTGTCTTAATCTGGTCACATGCAGACAAGGAAACAAGAAAAAGGACCAGTTGTGGTAACATGTAGAGAAAATATGTCCTGACTTGTACTTGAGATTTTATGAGGATTGGATGGGGAGATGCCTGGCATACTTCTAGGACACCAGCTAGTTTTTACTCTCAGTCCTGACTGGCAGAGGAAATCCCAGACGATAAATGTCTTGCCACCTCTCCCAGGCTGCTCTCCAGAGGCAAATCCCAGAGCCGAGTTCAGAGGGTTGACCTGTTCTTGTGTTTGCTGAGATTCCGATCTCTCCAGGCTCCTGCAGGTGTTCCAGCTCTCACAAATTCAGCAATTTTTGCATTCCTGGAAGTATGTAAACTAACACTAAAAGGTTATTTCAATTGACTTCCAGCTCCCAGGAAATCTGAGAGGCACAGGTTTTTCTCAGGCCTACCCTTGACTTTCCTAGACAGTTCCCACAGACAGACTTACCTGTGTTATAGCTCTGTCCAGAGAAACATAATGGGATCTTCTGCTGCCAGGACCTCCTTGTGTTATTTCCTCACTTGTTTTCCTCTTTCTGATGCCCCAACAGTGCCTGGAATAAAATGGTTAATCCACATGCCTGTGTTTGCATATGCACAGAGATCAGAACCCTCTCCTACTCCAAATAGGTAATTTAGGGATCTTTTTGTTTACATACAGATTTATTGAAAGAAAATAACAAACATGGACAAGAGATGGGTGCTCAGAAAAATGACCTTTCCAATCCTTCAGCTTTCTTTACCTCCTTCTGCAGTTTCTGTCTCCAGTGTCTTACCAGCATTACCTCCAACAGCCCTTTACTGTTATACAAGAATTCGGTCTTTTTATGGCTTCCCTATCCTTTATGAAGTTTTCTTTTGCTTGCTGTGGTACAGCACAATCCCTCATACTCTGCTCCTCAGGGGATCCATTAGTGTCTCATCCCCCTCTGGACCACAAACTGCTAGTGGAATAGAAGATATCTTCATTTTTCTGCCTATTAATTCTCAAAGGAACTTCAGGTAGTGATGGTGGTAAAAAGCCAGGACTTCTTGAAGACAAAAATAAATAACAGCAGCTCATTTAATCAATTGGAGGTATTTACAACAAAACTAAGCAAATGTACAGTACTCCAAAAGGCAGGCACTTTGAATCCCTAAGTTTTGCTGAAAGGCTGCAAAAACGTCTGAGAATTGTGCAAGTGTTTTTGGTTTGTGGATGGCCTCTCAAGTCGCTGCAATTTCCTGATGCTGTAATAATAAAATCCAGAAAGACTGCTCAGCCCAGCTTTTCAGATCAAATTGATTGACAGGAAGACTAATTCCATGGAAACCACAGAATCTTCCCTGCTTTCTTCTTCCTAAGACCCTCATGCATGACTGAGTCTCATTTACCTCTGCACAGTTTAGAGTAATTATATCTCTCTAATTTAAGTAGAAGTTTTTTTTCTGGCAAAGGTGGTTAGAAAGGTGAGATTGAATGTCTCTGGAGACTCAGGTCTTTAGTCTCTGCCCTATAGAAAAATACAAACTTCATTCTCTCAATTCCTTCACTGTTTCAATCTCCTTCTCTGCACGTTCCCGTGGGTGGTAGGAAAGGGATGTAATTTCTGTCTGGTGCTGATTTTCACTCTCTGAATTCAACTTCTCCTCAGACAGGCATTTTATTCAAATCAATATCAGATCTTACGGAAAAAAAATCAAGAATATTTCTGCCAGCTGTACTGAGTAAGGATAAAAAAGGGAAATTTGGGGTTGAGTAAAGGCGGGTGTTGATTCTTTAGTAAATGCGTGATGAGATGTTTTCAACGACAAGAGTAATTGAAATGCACAGTGGAACAGACTCATGTACAATGAGATGTCTCTTAGTTTTCCTGTCATCTTGAGAAACAGTGGAGTTCCTGTGGCTGGGTTTGTGAAGTAGGCGCTGACAGAGATCTATATTTTCCCTAATCTGTATGCTTTGAGTGGTGTATAAATAATTATGAAAGAAGTCAATGACAGCTTCCCATCTTAGTCTGCAAGCTTTGTGTGCCAATCATGGGAGGGCACACACCAACACAGTGACAGCAGGAAAGGTTGGTCAGGAGCAGTACTTGCACATTCCTGCTTTATTCCTGTTCTTCTTAAGGTCATGCAATTTTGGGAGAACTACAGACTCTCCTGAAGTCCTGATTACCACCAGTCATGCTACAGCCACAGAGGCACAGACTTCACTGATGTTTTCTTTGTGAGGAAAGTGGACCACAGGATTATAGTCATTTAGGTTGGAAATGACCTCTAATATCAAGTTCAACCATTAACCCAGCACTGCCAAGCCCACTACTAAACCATGTCCCCAAGTGCCATGTCCACACACCTTTTGAGCACTTCCAAGGACCACTTCCTACCCTTGGGACTATTTTTCCCAGTGCATTTGTTTTTCCCCGAGGAAAAGGGGCACTGCCACAGGGACTGGGCCTGTCCTCAGCCCATCAGAGATTTGGAGACCTGACTTTGAAGGCAAAACTGGGTTTGATGACGAGTGAGCAGAGGTCCCAGCTGAGGTGCTCACTGCACTGGGCAGCAGGTTGCCCCCTCCACACATCTTTTTCTGTGCCTGTTTCTCATTCCCAAGCTTTTCCTGCTGTGCTGAACCACTCCTGGAAATTATGAATGCTAATGGCATTGTGGCCAAGAGCAAAGCTTCCCAGCAGGAGAGGAGCTCTCGAGCCTTGCATGATGAATTTGCATTGTTGCAGCACCAGGAATCCTCAAGAAGGGATCAGGGCTCTGTTTAGTGAGGATCTGTATGAAAGAAAAATAGCAGAGCTCTCAGTCTCGGGGATAAGAAACGTGCAACAGTGTCTGAAACCAGGGAGAGAGGAGAAGGTGTGAGAGCAAAGGAGAAAAGCTGCTACCAGGGGCAAATAAAGACATTTGTTCTGCTTAGCCATAGTCAAATCCTTGTGCAAGTCTACCAAGGCTTCATAAGCACAAAAATTATACAAAAATATGATTTCATAAAAATGAAAATATATTTTTAATAATATTAATGAACTGTTGCTTAAGATGGTTTAATTTCTAATAGGCTATGTTAAAGGTGAGGTGGGATGTGTACAGGCCACCACTGATGAGAAAGAGGTGCTTGAACACAGTATTTGCATTTAATTTCAGGACCTGATTAACCATTTGAAACTCGTTGCACACCTGGTTTTGGGTGTGTTTCAGGTCAGGATCTAACCCAGTAAACCTGGACAACCAAATGACCTATAAAGCCCCTTCTTAATTACAGCATAGCTTCTGGGGCAGGGAAGAGATAGCAGAAGAGATGTCGCTTGATGAATAGCAGTATGGGAGGCATAAATTAAAGAAATTCATAATATGAAACATTTTTAAAGTTTAGTACCCTCTGTCTGGTTGTTATTTAAGCCATTCCCTGACAAAGGAATTCCTTCGTGTGCAGATATATAACCTGAAGAACAGTATTTGCATGGTTTAAAAAAAGAAATCAAAGCAAACCTGATCTCTATATCTAGACCGTTACAGGGACAGCAAAGGAAAAATCTCATTTTTCAGCCTGCATGCAACTCCTTTCCCTATGTGAAAGTGACTCTGTGGCACCTAACCCACAAGTTTGAGGGTATGGAAAACAAAGTTTTATGTTTCTCTTTTAAGCAATCAATTCCTTTATTTTTTTTTTCTTCTTGAGTTTCTCTGATTTTTCTGTATTTTTACTTCTTCAAAAATATGAGATTCAAGTCATAGCTACAAGTGGATAAAGTAATTATGTTTATCTAAAAAACAAAATCAGTGTAAAAAGACCACTTTTTTTGTTAATTAAGATTTTTGCCAGCTCATTACATAGATAAAATTCATCTTCTAAACAGAGATTGTCATATTCCTTTAGGTTAATAGTGTAAAATAACACCTGTGGGACTTTAAGACATTAGACGATTAATTGTCTGTAAAAATTCTGTTGCAAAATTTGAGATGCCTTGTGCTGCTACTGAATGGTAGAAAAGTGTTGCACTTTTTTTTTAGTGAGACATCGTCTCTCTGGTTGGGAATGGCCCAGACTAGCAGAGGACTGTGATACTCCAATGGAATTTAAAGCACACAGCAAGAAATATTCGTTTTTTTTTGGTTTCGAACAATCTTTCTTTCATGCTTGATTTCTCTCCAGAGCACAACAAAAGGACAGCCAACAGCTCAGGAGCCCCGTTACAAAATTCTCTAGGGATGTTGGCATGAATTCTGATTTGGTGAATCTCCTATGGTGGGTATTTGAAAGGTGAGCATTGCTCAGGTGTTTATGGCTTCATGTTTTGAGCCAGTCTTACCTTGCCTTCTCTCCCAGTGTCTGCAACGAATCCTGGTACCATTACAGTCGCTTGGATAACACTTCCTGAACAAATGCATGAAACACTGGATAATCACAGAATCATGGAATGGTTTGGGTTGGAAGGGACCTTAAGGTTCACTTAGTTCCAACCCCCCTACCATGGAGAGGGATGTCAGCCACCAGACCAGGTTTCTCCAAGCCCCGTCCAACCCAGCCTTGAACACTTCCAGGGATGTGGCATCCACAGATTCTCTGGGCAACCTGTGCCAGTGCCTCACCACCTTCCCGGGGAAGAAATCACTGCAAATGTAGCAGTAGTGACAGGCAGTATCCACTGACATGTTAATATATTTTGCACTTGATGCCAAGCCTTGATATCCACACTGGAGAACAACCATGGACTTGATGTGTGCTGATCCCATCACCTCAGATGGATACTACTGCTGAGCAGGGAGAAGTCACTGTGCACAGGGATGGGAAAACACTCCATGGCGTTTCTGAAAGAGTTTCATCCTGCTGGGGGGCTGGAGAAAGCTGGGCTGTCACAACCCCTCCCACAAGGCTGAGGAACTGTGCTGTGCTGAAAAAAGCATTAGCAGGGCAGAGGTGTGGAAAGGGCTTTAAAGAAAAGATGAAAAAAGTTGTTTTGTGAGGGAATTCACATCCAGCTCAGTTCTCTGGACAAGTTTAAATGGGATTTATTGCTCAACCAGAGAGCTGTTTGTGAGGTTGGGATCTGTACATACAACACCTGAACTGTGATCTGACTTCTGCAAACAAGTAGTTTCTCCAGGCCCTCGTGGCTGACAAACACATGCTGTGATTGCTGTCCCTGAGGGCAGATCCTGTACCAGGGTTAATGGAACCAAGCTCAGTCTAATTTTTTTCCCAGAAGTTTCTGAGCAAACAGTTATCTGTTCTCTGCCTTGAAAATACAAACTCAGTGGTGGACTTGCTGTGGGTTGATAATTTTTAAAGCAGTGCTGTTTTCTCTAGACGTATGTGGTTGTTCTCTTAGACCTCTGTTTTAACAGACTACAATTACCAGTGCCACTGTAACTTTATTTAATACAGAAGTAACACTGACAGTGGCTGAGAGAATGCAGCTGCTAAAGCTCCCTGAAATATTCAGGAGTTGTATAGTGTGTCTCACATTTTCTGTTTTGAAAACGGTTCAGTTCTAATAAGAAGGTGGATATTCCAATATCTTCCATCAGTGAGTACTTGGGCTTCATCTTCCGGCTAGTAGCTTGGTTCCTGTAATCTGCATTTCATTGCCTTCCTGCCGAGTGCAATGTCTATCAATGTCACAAGAAAACTTGTTCAAAGTCAAGTTCAGGTATTGACATTGATGTGGAATTAGTTTGTCAGATATTTACATCACCCCTCTGCAACATGCTTTCCTTTAAACCTACAGATGTCTGGAGCAAATTTATGTAGTAAAAGCACAACGTTCTCCTGAGTGCAAAGGCCACTTCAACAATGTCAAAGGTGATTTTTCTACCATCTGATCTTCTGATGTGAAAAGTGTGGGTATTAATAAAATCAAAATTAAGTCTAGGTTAAGTTATTGCTAATACAGGTTTCTGAAAAAGGACCTGAAGATGGTTCCACTTGTACTATCATGCAGCTATGGAAACCTCTGCATTGCCCAGAGAAATTGTAGGTGCCCCATTCCTGGAAGTGTCCAAGGTCAGATTGAATGGGGCCCTGAGCAACCTGGTCTAGGGGAAGGTGTCCCTGCCCGTGGCAGGGGATTTTGAATGAGATGGGCTTTGAGGTCCATTCCAACCCAAACCATTCTATGATTTTCACAAAGCCAACAAATCCACAATCTCATCCTGTCACAGCTTCCACCTGCTCCCATTGTGCATGTCTTGTCTCAGTTCTGCCAAAGTCTGTGGGTTCTTGGCTGTTGGACCCTGCAACTCTTTTTCTCTGATCAGTTTTTCCTGTGATGTTGATAAGGTTGAGAACCCAGGGGTGGGATTAATTTCACCTCCCTCAGGTGCTGCCTGCATTGCTCAGTGTTGGGAACATCAGGCTCACCTTGCAGGCACTGCAAAGGAACAGACATTATCCATCTGACTGATTTTTAACATCAGAATTATACCCTATGATGGGCTATTTTTCCCCATTGACTCTAAAAGCACCTTGATAGCTAGTTCAGGTGTAGACCTTTAGACCTTTTGATGAGATGAACCCAAATCACATAAGCTGTTGCCTGATGAATGTAATCTTATTTGAAAATGTTGTAAATCAACATATGTAATCTGCTTTCTCTGAAGGTGCTACTTTTTTAAAAAGAAAGTTTTTGCTCTTTTTCATTTTTGGTTTTGCACTTTTTTTCTTTGGCTTTTTTCCTCCTTTTTCATTTTTCTTCCGCTTTACATTCCTCTTAAAAGACTTTCCTAACTTTTCCTTCATTATCTATTTAAAGTATAAGAAAGTTCAGGTAAACTTGAGCATAGAATTGCTTTCACATACTAATATTTCATAAGATGTTCAAGAAAGAATTTTTAAAGTTTTTAGACAAAAGTTGATTTTACATTTTCAACAAAACGCTAACTTTTAATGAACTAAAGAGTGATGAACTCTAATTATAACAGTGAACTCTAATTATACCATTTCATATTTTCATCAATACTCAGGCTGACTGCAAATGTTGGCACAATGAGGTCTCTTTTACTGACACATCCAGAAATAGTTTTATCTATAAAATTCTGATGACATTGACTAAAGAACAAGTTGTTCAATACTTGGAAGAGTCTTTTACTTAAATGTTACTCTTTTCTTTTCTTTGACTGTAGGAAGGCCATATAGATAGATGAATGAAAAAAAATAACAAGAGACAATGTAGAGATCTGGAGAACAAGTGGCATTCAGGGTTTGGAATTAATCCAAAACATCTATTGTGCTGTGATTATCTCAATGGCAATATCTCTGATCTGCTTATGATGAAGGGAGATGACAAGAAAAATAGAGAGGGATTTTTTACAAGGGCACAGAGTGATAGGACAAGGGGGAATGGCTTCAAACTGATGGAGAGTAGGTTTATATTGGATATTAGGAAAAAATTCGTTACTGTAAGGGTGGTGGAGCACTGGAACAGGTTGCCTCAAGAAGCTGTGGATGGCCCACCCCTGGGAATGTTGAAGGCCAGGCTGGATGGGGCTTTGAACAACCTGGTTTAGTGGAAGGTGTCCCTGCCCATGGCAGGGGGGTTAGGACTGGATGATATCTTTAAGGTCCTTTCCAATCCAAACCATTTTGTGATTCTGTGATTCTATAATTTGTTGTGTAAGTGTTAATATACACAATCTGAACAATTTAGTAAATCTGAAAAACAACCCCAAGTGCTGTTTCAGGTATCATGAGGTGATAACACAGAGGGAATGGTGTGAAGATGTGTGGTCAATGCAGCCCTGCTGGGGTACCACCAGGAACAGCACGTGCAGTGCTGACATCCCAGTGCTGGAAAGATGCTGCTGGAGTTTAATAAGGTGAAACACAAACAGTCAAGGAAGTTGGATTTCTCTGATTCCAGAGAGAAGTGGAGGAGAGCCAGAGCAGCTAATTGGTGTTCAGCCATTGACTGGGTGTGCATGTTTTCTTTTTGAATGCAAATTCCTTCTGGGTATAAATCCTTAGCAGGAGAAGAATTAATGGAGATACCTGGTGGTGTGTACCTAGACTGTATAAAATTTGAACCTGGTGCTGTCTTTTTCAACTCTTTTTTGTGCAACACCTAGGATAGGGGGATCACTACTAAGCTGCAATTATTACTGTTAATGAAACAGAATATAAAATTTTTCCATTTCTCTCTAAGACCTGCAGAGAAATTTTGATTCAATAGCACAAAGTAAATCTTAAATTGCATCCTTTCAATAAAAGAGTAGCTAAACTCCTAAAGGTGTCTGTGTGTAAACCTAAACAAAATTTGAGCTCATTGAGTCATGCCAAAGTTTCTGCTTGGTAAATATGCAAATCACAAAGCACTGCACCAGTCTATTAAAACATGATCTATTAACTGAAAACTTACTGCTGGTTACTATGAAAATGGGACTTAGCTTATGCTAACTTTTTAATGGTGAGTTTGCACATTTTTTGGGGAATATCTGAAATGGGAGCGGGTGGGAAGATTGTGTAATCAGCACCTTATCTTTAACTTCTCATCCAATTTCCATTTTGAAAGTCTTTAATGGAGAAGCAAGGCATGTTTAATTGATTGCCATTAAAATCTTCAAAGGAATAAGCAAGATGAAAGTTGTTTCTAATTACTGCATTATGATGTAAGCTTAACGATACGACACTTCTCCAAATTGATTTTATTAGAATTTAAGATGAGGAATTAATTGAGTTGCTGTATTGATCCATTTTATTTTTCCACCATTTAACATGTCCAGTGAAAAAAAAAAAGCTATTGAGCTGTGGAATAGTAATGAGGGCTTAAGAAAGAAAGTCGAAGTGAAGATGGATTGGCCAATAAAAATAACTTATAAAAACCAAAATGTGATGGTGGAATACAGTGGCAGAGACCAATTTGTCTCTAGGTTAATTAGAGTAAATTAAGGTTAATTCCTTTGTTATTTAACTTTTATTTCTTTGTCTCGCTTCATGTTACCTGTTTTTATTTGAATAACTGATTTCCCGACAAAGCAATACTCTGAAAATCTCCATCCAATTCTGCCGCATTTGCCTTTGAAAATCTCACTTAGAATTACCCCCAAAACCTAAAAACCAAATCCAGGCATATCCTTGATTTTTCCTAAAAATATTCCTAAGGGTATATAAGATTGATTTCTTGCACTAATTCTCTTACAACACGATTCCTGCTTTTTTTCCTTGGATGTCAGTGCAAGACAGTTGCTGTTAAAGCATGAGACACATGCTCCATGCTCTCTTATACATGATCTCCTCAGATATGGGCACTAAAGATCCTGCTTGGGTTCATCTTAATCAGCTTTTTCTCAACTAAACTCTGAGTTCTAGGCATGAACATGCTTGTATTGTACAACAGCTGTACAACTACTGCTGCTTGTGGCTTTAAACCGAGGGAGGGCAGATTTAGACTAGATATTAGGAAGAAATTCTTTGCTGTGATGGTGGTAAAGCACTGGAACATGTTGCCCAGAGAAGTTGTAGCTACCCCATCCCTGGAAGTGTTCAAGGCCAGGTTGGACGGGGCTTTGAGCAACCTGGTCTAGTGGAAGGTGTCCCTGCCCTTGGCAGTGGGATTGGAATTGTGTGATGATTAAATTCTGTTCCAATCAAAGCCATTTTATCATTCTAACTACCCAAGGAAACATCAGCTCCAAGAGTGTGATTTAATGGAACATATCTAGTTCATCAACAAGGTGGATGAGGGATGCCCATCAGATCTATTGTGGTGAAAGGAAATTTGATCTTACAAATAGAACCCACTGAATTATTTTACACTGATAGTTGTTCTCTGCGTCGTGCTGGGGTAGCTGTTCATAACATCACAGGATCATGGAATGGCTGAGATGGGAATGGACCTCTGGAGTTCAACTAGTACAGCCCCCTCAAGCAGGTCCAGTGAAAGTAAACTGCAAAGGACTGTGTCTGTTTGGGTTTCAATTATCTGGATGGATGAAGACTCCACAACCTCTCAGGGAATCCTGTAAGGTCACTGGGGAAAAAACCATCTTGTCTTAGAGCTAAAGGCATGGTTTCATCTCATCCTTCCTCATAAATTCTGCAAACAACATTTCCTCTAATTTCTTTCTTGACTACAACTTTCAAAATTTGAGTGAAATATATTCTGAGGGTTCATTGCTGTTCATAGCTGAAATTTGAGGACTGCTGTTCTGGCTTTGCTGCTTGTGTTGGGTAAATTATGTGTTATATTTGAGATTTGAGAGTTCATAGTGATGCTTTCTCTATCTTTCCTATTAATTATGCAAACTGGAATGTTCTGTGTATACAAAAAGATTGTAATGTAATTAAATACATGATTTATAATTGCATTTTAAGCTCTGATGCAATTTAGGAGAGGCTGTGTCTATTTGAGCCTTGAAGCTGTAAATTCATGTCTGAGCTCTGCTAATACATAAAGCTGTAGCACAATTTAGAAGGAAATGAGAATGGACATACTGGAGGTGTTAATTATAACCATGCCTGGTTTATCCTTGGCATTATAACTCTTCATCAACACTACTGTCTTTCCTTGGAAGACAGAAATCCCCAAATCAGTGACGTTCTCATTCCCTGTGCAGAGAGATGAAAAAATGTAATGAAAGTGTATTTTAGTGGTAACTTCAACCAGAAAAACCCCCAAAATTATCACCTGGAAATAATGCTCCTCTCTTCCGTTGGAAAGACTCTGGCTAAGAGAGGATGATGCCAGCTGTCCAGCCAAGTGGGCCTCTAGAAGGTTTTTTTAGATTAACTCTAAGAGATAATTTGTCTCTCTAAATAATTTACACATGATGCAGAGCCAGTTTATTTGCAGATACTTATCAAAGCTCAGTTGAAGTAGCTTCTTTGTCAATACCAGTAACAGCCTGTTATTCTAAATAACCAGGTCATGGCATCTCACACATTTACTAGGAACTGACATTAGCATTAATTGGCAAAGTGATTGCAGAAATATAGTGTTGTATTCAGGAGGAACTTTAATGAGCTCTTAGAGGATCAAAGACTCTTTTGGAAGTTCAAAAATTTCCCATTTCTGAAGTTCAAACAGGCAACTATAGCTACTGGCATTTAGAACATTGCACTACAAATGAAAGGAATGTGTTCAATAACAGTCCAGCAAGGGAAATAAAATTAAGGAGCAAATATCTCAAAATCTGTCTTCATTTCTTCTTTTATAAATTAATGTTTCAGTTCAGGCTCCAGGTGTAATGCCAAATAATCGTGCTGAGCTTTAAGTGAAATGTTAATTACAGAAATCCACAATGAAGAAACAGACCTAAGATGCATCCAGAAAACACACATTAAATAAAGAGTGATGGCTTGGTAGGCTAACTAAGTAAACTTAAGAAGTTTCCTCAGTGGTAAATATAAAAATCCTTTCTGTTTATATGTTGTAGAAATATGGTCTGGCTCCCAAATGGGCAAGTACCCATCAAAGAAGCACAGAACAGCTGCTGAATGAACACAGGTATTACTTGATTGCTTAAAATTAAAAGTAAAATTAAGAGCTCTGAATCTTTATAAACATGAAATGCAGTTATATCACATTTACTCACCCTCTGGCTGAGGAAGGAAATGTTATGGAGCACAAGAGGGCTTGATTAACCCCATCTAACTTGCAGTGCCAATGAGAAAGACTCCAGCAGAAAAGTCTGAAAGGCTGGCAGAAAACTTTGTCTAGATTATATTTTGTCTTTAAGCTCTTTTTAGTGGAGTAGTGACACCATGAAATTGTTAAGTCCCTTACATTGCCATACATGTGCACAGACACACACACAGAGACATATATTTGTGTGAGTTTCTTCTAGAAAATCTCCAGACGCGAGGGAGGGAGCTATTTCTCTTCCAAAGTGTAACTTTGCTTTCATGTGTTGGATAGTCAAAAGGTGGACATACAATAGTATTTTATGAGTTCTAGAACAGATTGCTTCAATTTATATCCTCCCTGAGCATTTGACCAAAGAACGGTGCAAGTATGAGCTAATGAATTCACCAGGGAACAAGAACAAAGTAAATACATTTAGTGAAGGATCAATTAGGGCCTGCAGTCTCTTTCTCTGTGCCCATTTTCCTCTCTTTCGGAATGGTTTTCAGCACTGCTCCTGAAACTGATATGTGCTTGGCTAGTGAAGTGGAGCAATGGGATTATGCACTGTAGTGTTTATCACTCTTGCAAAATTTTCCCAGATCTATTGGCACAGATCACATATCTGAGCAAGCCCATGTATTAACCTATGCCCACTTCACTTAATTCTTCCCATAATTAACTGTCATGTGCCTGTCAAAACAGGTGGGAAAGCCACTGTGTATTTAAGTGAGTGAGGTTTGAGTGGTGCCATATATCAGAGGTAAGATTCCCCCCACCTAATTTCAGCTTTTAAGCACCAGGTGAAATCTAACTGTGTAGGTTCCCTCAATAGTGAGTGGAAAAGGGATAGGAGAATCTCCAGAGAACGATCTATTGCATCATAAAATAGGAATCCAAGAACTGCTTTTTTTTCTGTGTTTTTTTTGTCACCACTGGCTGCTGAATGAGCCTGATCAACTGATTGAAAGAGACGCCCAAGTTTTGGTATGGTAAGTTGAAATGAATCCTTCAAGTCATGGTGACATGGGCAGGGTAGAGCACTGCAACTAATTTCTTGTAATGTCATGCAACTCACATATATTACAGATGTTGGTCAGGAGTGACTGAACACAAGACAGTGTGTGTCCAAGTGGCCAAGGAGGCCAGTGGCATCCTGGCCTGTACCAGCAATAGTGTGGCCAGCAGGACCAGGGCAGTGATTGTCCCTCTGTGCTGGGCACTGGTGAGGCCACACCTAGAATCCTGGATTCGATTTTAGGCCCCTGATGACAAGAAAGACATTGAGGGGCTGGAGCATGTCCAGAGCAGGACAATGGAGCTGGGGAAGGGTCTGGAGCACAAATCTGATGAGGAGCAGCTGAGGGAGCTGGGGGGGCTCAGCCTGGAGGAAAGGAGGCTCAGGGGGCGACCTTATTTCTCTCTGCAACTAACTAAAGGAGGCTGTAGCCAGGTGGGGGTCAGTCTCTTTTCCCAGGTAACAAGCGACAGGATGGCCTCATCCTGTCAGGGGATTGTGCCAGGGGAGGTTTCAGTTGGATATTAGGAAAAATTCCTTCACTGATAGGGTGGTCAAACATTGGAACAGGCTGTCTAAGGAAGTGGTGGGATCACTGACCCTGGAAGTGTTCAAAGGACATGTGGATATGGCACTTGGGGATGTGGTTTAATGGTGGACCTGGTAGTGCAGGAATAGCAGTTGGACTTGATGATCTCAGAAGTCTTTTCCAGCCTTTATGATTCAATGATTCTATGAAACGGTTTTTTGCATTGTCTAAAATCTCTCCTTCCTTGCTTGTTGCAGTTCATGTTTAGTCCTTGATATCAATGTCTTTGCCATGGGAAAAAGTGCCCAAGTGACTTCTAAATATTTTTGACGACCTCTTTCTGTCAACACCTCTCTAGAGAAAGCAGGAAGCATTGGGAATTCAGCACCAGAACAGCAGGATGACAATTCTGCCTTTTCTTCAGGATGCTTAATATTGCCATTATCTCATGTACACACATATTTAAATGTTACATGCTTCCTTTTAGGAATTGACTGCTAGTGGTTTAAAGTACCCATAAAACTGCTGGAAAGTGGCAGTGCCAATTAATCTGTTGACAGATTTGTTTTTTAAATATTAGCACAATGTGAAGCAAATGTTGGCTGGTGCACTGAGATCCCTTCAGAGTGCCTTCCTCCAATGCTGAGCATTTCCAGGTACTGAAATGTCCTGGACACTGCAGGATGGGAAGGTTATCATAAATTTTCGATCCCTTTTCCCCCACAGCTCCTAAACACACCATAAATATCTTCTACCCCTGTGAAAAAGAAAATATTTATAAAAGCCTTATGCAGATTCTAAACCCCTTGCAGCAATAACTGATCACATGGTGAGTTTGTAGAGGGTATAGCAGGGAAGGATTTTGCCTCTGACTACTTCACCTTGGCAGTGGAATAAATGAAAGAGAGATGCTGAATTTATCAGTCTGCTCAGCTGGTGATGCGGGAAACCTTGGAAAAGCCTCTGGAGAGGAGGGAAATTTTGATACAGGATCAAGATAAGCTTGTGCCATGTAACCCATGAGTGCTGTGCCACGGTGAATTTGGCTTCCTTGGTGCTCATGGGTGTAGTGAGTCAGAAACAGGAGGTTGGTGGAAACCAGGTCTAGCTCAATTTTGTCCATAGAAAAAAGGCACAATATGAACACTGATTTCTTTGCTTTTGATTTCTCTGGCCAAACACATGTAGCTCAGGGAAGATCTGCAGCACACAGTGACTCACAGACCGTGTGAACTTGAGCATCAAATTGAGAGAGCAGCAACATGACAGTAAAGATGCCTCCTGTTCCGCAATTTCAGTCTTCTACTTTTCCCATTTCCTTTTCCCATCAAGCATATTCGTGGTTCTAAACAGTTTCTTGTCATTTCGTCCTTTTACCTCATTTATTCCAATGAGTTTCATATCTCAGAACCCATCCATCACACTTCAGTTCAGTCTTATACTGCAGCTTGAAGCTTCCCAATTTAATTTCTATTATTTTAACATATTACATAATAGTCTGAACGTAATTTGTTGACTCTTTTGAGCTGCACATATTTTTTTTATTTTATGAAGGTTGTGATAAAGACTTCTTCAAAGATTTTAGAGTATCCTTACTGTGACCTTACTGCGACCTTACTGCCCATGAATTATAAAAATAAAACTTATCGACTTTTCCTTTGCTACAGGTTCACTCCTAAATACTGGCCATTCATTTTGATTGCACATTACAGTTCTTTCTTTACAGCTTTAACAGAATAAGGAACAAAAAAGGATAATTTATTTTTTTAATGCTAATTGAGGACAATGACTAGGGAAAGTCAGGTTGAAAGCAAGATGTCTGCTCCGGATTTTTAATTTTTCACAATTTATAAGGTTTTTTCACAGGGGCTGTGAGCTCTCCCTGTCTGGAATATTGTTTGCAGTAATCAGCATGCACAAAAGTTCGATATTGCTCCACAGTTCATTTCTCATACCTTCTCCTCTTTAGTTTTTATAGTTGAGCTGCAACAAAACTTACCCATTTTATTTCAGTAGAAGACACAGTAGAGCCATTGCTGAAAAGGAAGAGGTGACTACAGCTTGAAATGCCTTCAGTGTCAGATCTCTCATGTCACAGCCAGATGAGAGCATTTAGGTCTCTTGGATCCCACTGTACAGACATCCTTCTTCTTCTTCTTCTTCTTCTTTTAAAAATTCCATTTGTTTTGCTTCCTTTAAAAATAAATCATTGGATCTGGTTTTTGATTTGAGATTAAATGAAAAGGGAGTAGATATCCAGAGAGAAAAGGCTCTCTAAAACAAGAAAATGTATAGGTTTCTGTGGAATAAAAGCCAATTTATCTCAAAAAACCCCCCATAATAAGATATTGATTACAGTTTTTATTATGAGATTACTATTGAGTCAGGGACAGCTTCAGTAAATAATACTAAAGATCAAATAATTCAAGGTTTGGTTTCACAGTAAAGGGTGATAATTACAGTCTGGAGTATTTTAAACAGAAAAATACAAACAATGGGGGTGACATTTTCTTTTCTGGGCAGACAAGATTTAGATATTAAAAAAAAATAGGTGACATAAAACCTCACGTCATTTTCTTATTTTTAAATTATTTTTTTTAATGTGTTTATCTATATTTATTACTTTACTTTTTCACTCGGTCCTGCTGTGTTCTTATTTTCTTCACAGAGAGGTGTTGTAACAGTGACAAGCTGTGCTCAAACACACTGTTGAGTTTTTGTTGTGAAGGTGGGGGTTTGTGGTGCCTCTGATTATTCTGATGCCTCTGATTATTTTGACTCATGTCCTTTCAGTTTGTAGGGGGGCATGCAAACCTAAGAAAAGGGCAAGGTGAAAAATGGCACAAAGGGTTGAAGCGCAATAGGGAGAGGGAAGACACAGGCAGCGTTCACTGGAGATCAGGCTTAGCACATCCAGGATGCTTCTACTTTGCTAACACAGTGCAGAGGCAATTTGCAGGCTGCTACAGCTCTGGGTTTACCAGATAAGCATGTGCTATCTGCATGCTGAATGCAGCACCTTAACAAGAGGGGAACCAACCAGCAAATGCAGAATAATAATTCCTAAAGGTGGATGCTGTGTTTTAAAGGGTGCTGTGGTCTTTGGGCTGCTGGTCATGACACACAACTGTCTGTTGCTGCTTAAGCATCAATACATTGCATTTCTGTTCACCTGAGTAATGAATATGCAGATGGCAGGTGTACTACTGAGCTGGCTTTATGACCCTGGAAAGGAGCAGAAGCAAACAACAGGAGGAGAGAAGCAACAGTAGCTGCATACACAAAAAATCCCTGTAGTCCTCACCACTGATGTGGAGGAATCAGCTGCCTACACTGTCATCCCCTTGGGGTGAAGACTTCTTCATAGAATCACAGAATGGTTTGGGTTGGAAGGGACCTTCAAGATTATCTCATTCCATCCCCCTGCCATGGGCAGGGACACCTTCCACCAGGTTGCTCCAAGCCCAGTCCAGCTTGGCCTTGGACACTTGCAGGGGTGAGGCAGCCACAGTTTCTCTGGGCAACCTCTGCCAGGGCCTCACCAACCTCCCAGGGAAGAATCCAACCTAAACCTACTCTCCTTCAGCTTGAAGCCATTCGCCCTTGTCCTGTCACTATGTTCTTGTAAATAGTCTGTTTTCCTCTGAAACAAAGCTCTGGAGCTCAGTCTAAATCTGCTCTTGGATTTGAGAGTCCTGCTGTTCATGCGCTGAGCTGATGATTTCCCTAATCTTTTGACCATGGGTGACCAAGTGCAGAACTTATGAAATGTGTTAACAAGCACTGAAGTTCTTGTTATACTCTCACTAAGCTGTGTTTTTGTACATTTAACAAAGTTCTTTTTCACTTCTCTCTTTTCCTGTGCCACCAGT
This sequence comes from Corapipo altera, assembly GCF_003945725.1. Lineage (NCBI taxonomy): Eukaryota > Metazoa > Chordata > Aves > Passeriformes > Pipridae > Corapipo > Corapipo altera. The sequence goes on along the minus strand of NW_020884970.1, from coordinate 1,767,961 downwards.
ACAGAATTCTCACTACTTGAAGGGACAACTTGGCCAGCAATTTCTTGTACCTTCTGTGGAAAAAAAGTGTTATATCGTAATAGCTTCATCCAGAAGGATGAAGCCCCTTAATAGACAGGGGTATTGTGCCAGAGAAAGAACAGAAAAATCAGGGGCAGTACTATTTTGGTGCTTTCAATTTTTTAAAATTAATTTTCCAAGCCACTGTTCTCGAGCAGAGCCTTCTTTCATCAAGCATGTCTTGATTTTCCCTTCTTCTACAGAGACTCTAAGAGCAGCCACATGAGTGTAACAGTGAAATATGGTTTTGAAATATTGTTTTCTCAGCATAGAAATCCACTATAGTTTCTTTCCATATGTATTTTTGATGTTTTTGTAGTGCCAAGAGCAGTTAACAAATATGAGGCAAGGATAATGAACCGTATCTCTTGCAAACAGGGAGTTGTGGTCTGGGCTTTGGCTTTTGCCAACTCAGCGGACCTCAACGTGCTTTTCAGAGTCACTCCTGATAGTGGTACCCCACAACTGTACAATATGGCTGGAAACCATTGCCACTGGGAGAAAACAAGCTCTTTAGAATGGAAAGTTTTGGATTAATTAGAATTAAAATCTGTAATAAGTCAAACCACTAAAACAGGTGAATCTTTCTCCAGAGCAAACACCTGAAAAAGCGGTGTGTGATACTACTTGTAGCTAATCATCAAACAATGGCAAATAGAGATGGTAATTTCCCTCCAGGAAAACAGAACAGACGGTGCAAATAGACTTTTAGAGCCAAAGCTACAGATAAATGTCAAGCAGGAAGCAATTGGTTTAAGAGCAGAACTTAGTTAATGTTAGGTCCTGAGAGCACAAAGAAAAAGGCATAATTTTCAGACTCATTTTATCTTTTAGACTCATTTTATCTGCAAGGTTTTGGGAGGTTTGCCTTTACAGGAGTTGCAACGTGGGTTCCTTCTGCTGGGCTGGTGAAAGAAGGGTTTGCTGCCTTTTCCTGGCCCAGTAAGGTTGTGGTATGTGCACAGCTGCCCACTATTTTGATTTTTAGTAACTAAGACTAGGCCTGCAGAATTTTTGGAGGGATACAACTTACCTCCTACGGGACTTGAGCAAGGGTCGATGTCATGACCTGGATAAAAATTATTGATTTAATTTTCAAGCTTGAAGGACAGTAAAATCTGTGTTAAGCAACAGTTCTGATGAACTTTTTCTGGCTTTTTCTATTTTTCCAGATGCATCAGCTGCCCTAGAAATGGAATAAATGTAGCAGCCCAGACACTGAGGGCTGAATTGATAGACTCTCTTCCGAGACACCATCATTACCCTTTAGAGTAACAGAGAAGCTACATCCCCCTGCAGAGTTTGGCATAGTTTGAACATGGCAGAAAACATCTAGATCCTGATTCTGACTGACAGAAAATCACACTACAGACGTCAAGACACCCCATCTCATTCTGCTGAGCTCTGAGCTGGCCAGACATGAGCAGCCTGTGTTCATAAAGTTGTTGACATGTCCTATCGGATGTAGTGTGGTGATAATGCAAATGCACAGTTTTTGGATGTGTCCAGCCTTCCTTCTGGTCACCTCCCCATGCAGGCACAGTGTCCTGTCTGCCCCTTCCTTTGTGGACACACCTACTGATTGCTAATGAATGGGGTATCCACTGAATGGCTTTCAAGGATCACCTCCTCTAAGGTCAGGAATTGTCCATCCTCACATTCAGGAAGGCAAGAAACGTGGCAGAAGGGCTGCACCCAGGGAGGAGGAACAACCCCATACACCAGCACGAGCTGGGGGCTGGCTGGAAAGCAGTTTGCAGAGAAAGACCTGGGGGTGCTGGTGGGCAACAGGTGAGCCATCAATGTGTCCTGGCCACAAAGAGGACCAACATCTTATCAGGGTATGTGAGGACCAACATCTTATCAGGGTGTGTAAACACCCGGCGTGGGGGAGTAAAGGAGATATAGTCAGAATCTCCTCAGAGGTGTCCAGTGACCAAAGCGAAATGCCTGTGGACACAAAGTGAAATACAGGAAATTCCTGTATTTCCTTATAAATATAAGGAAAAACCTTATTCATAGGGAAGGTGCAAACACTGATGCTTGTTACCCAGAGAGTTTTGGAGTCTTTTTCCATATGACATTCAAATGCAATGTCAGGCCCTAGTCCTGAGCACCCTCCTCTGACACTACTTGGAGGAGGTGGTTGGATTAGAGTCTCCAGAGGTCCCTGACAGCCTCAGCAGCTCTGTCATATAGTGCAGTCATTCATCCTCCAACTTCCACTCCTCCATCTTTCTAATGAGGATGTTAATCCCCCGTTTCTTAGAGGGATGTGATGATGGGGAAATTACAGGCTTCTCTGAAGGCTGGATGTGTGTAGGGATAATGACTGTGAGTGTGACTTTCCTGTACTTCTGAGCACATCAGCAACACTCAGTGGGCTTGTTTGTGCTGTCACTTTTGTGGGTATAATAACACTGGACTCACTGTGTCAAAGCCAGCTGATCTGTATCACTGTTAGATAAGGTACAGTGATATTTGTTAAATTCTTTCTGCTTTCATCTTGCTGCAGCCTGGAAAGTCTCAGCTTCATCAGCAGATTTGTTGGAACCCACCTTAATAGCAACCTCATTTAATGCTTGATATGATGTTCAAGAAGCCTTATAAGCATGGGATTGTTTGTTTACAAATGTCCTTTGATAGCAAAGATTTAGTTTACTGAGCACTGAACAGCAACAAGAACACCATAAAGATGGTGGTCATCTTAATACTGTACATTGGCTCATCAGGATTAATGTTATTATGACAAATACAATTAATGGGTATTAGACTGTTGTGATTTGAAGTGATTGTCTTCATTATTGAGCTGAGTGAAATCTCTGCACATGATAGAAGGTGCTTGGCAATAAATATATGACCTCTGATTAAGTCAACCGCTATGCTCTTGAGAGTGATCCTGCATGGGCAGGAGATGAAGTAGGTGGTTCTTCCAATTTTGGGAACATGAGTTCTCTGCTTGCATTTATTTTCTCACTTTTAGCAGTCCTAGACATAAATGTTATAATATGCTGGAAGTGTTCAAAAAACATGTAGATTGGTGGACGTGGCAGTGCTGGGTTAATGGTTGGGCTGGATGGCCTTGGAGGTCTTTTCCAACCTTTATGATTCTGTGCCATCTGTTTTGGTTCATTTGTTTTTATTTGCCTGTCTCCGGAGGAAGGAAAAACTGTATTTGTTCAGCAATATCCAGACATCTCATGTTACTTTTCCTCTCTTCCTTCTTGCAAGTTGGATAGAAGACACAGCAGTGCAAAGGCTGAAAGGTCCTGACCTGATTGCTGGAATTTATACCAGCAACGAATTCACACAGGGAGCGGCAGAAGGAATGACTGAAATGGCTTGATTTGATTTCACATGGAAGACAAAACAGGGTTTTTCCTGAAATTCACTATAATTTGAACAATACTTCAAAATTTAAGGAAATCCCTTTCCCCCTGCTCAGTAATGGGGAATTCACTGCAAGTTTAGTAAATTTTGGTGCTTCACTACTCTTGCAATTAAAGTCTTAACTTCATTTCCCTCTGCACTTGCCAATGTTAACCTCTTAACTATTTGATAGATGCTTTCCCAACATATAGGAAACCAAATGGTCCTTTGGGTACCTGGTACAAGCATTTTTAAATTCTTACTCAGTGTTCTGCTAAACTGAAAGCCCTTGTTATACAATATCTTTTCCCCTCATAGAAATTTATAATCTCAATATAGACTCTTAAACTTTCTTTTTGCTGAACTAAAGAGATTGAGCTCTTTCTGTTTTTCCTACAAAGGTTCATTTTGTGTCATTATTTCATATTGTGAACTTTGTATGATTTGCAATGCTCTTTCTTGCACTAGGGCCATTGGAACTAAACGAAAGGAAAGTAATCTTAACATACCCCCCTAATATATCCTGATTTGCATAGTTAACGTTCTTATTAGCCTTTACAGCTGCAGCATGGAGAAATATATTGCAGAGAATTGAAAGTTAGACTAAACACCACTTATTCCACAGGAAGTTAATGACTTCAGTGCACTACATGTGGAATAAGAAAACGTCCTGGAAAACAGTGGCAGCATCTCCTGGCTCACCAGTTATGAATTATGGAGAAGGTCTTCAAACAATCTTAGTAGAAGTCAATGTAGCAGGTCAAAATTATGCTGGCTGAAGAAATATTACCTTTGTTTTATGTTTACATAGGGAAAAATAGTATAAATGGGCTTCTATTTTGTTTGTGTCCTGACAGGTCAGGACAGAAATAGGGATGGGAAGAGATGCTTGCTCCTTTTAACTTGAAGTTTCACCACACAGTTTATCTCTCAGCGCATATCTTTGTAACAGGTTCATAGAGCTTGAGCTGGCTGGACAGGTCAGGCTGGCTCTTGGAGGTCCTTCCATGTGTTTCAGTGTCATTTAGGACATGAGGTCTGTCTGGAAAATATTAAAGGCTCTCAGTCGACATAAACTGCAGTGAAATCATGGGTGGGCTCATGAGGCTGCTCCTATCATTACTTTCATGGTGCAGATGACTCTGTTTTCCAAAATTGCCAGACAACTTGTATAGATAACAATAAGATTTATGTCTGACTCCCTGATAAGCTGCAAGTTGTACCAGTGCAGAATGGTTTGACATGTTCCATTCTGCAACAGTTCAATGTTTACTGAAAAGCCACATTAATGCTACACGTGTGTGTCATTGGGGAGCAAGTGGGTTTAGTCTGATGCATTATATCATTATTGAAAAAGCACAGGGTGGCCACAACTTCGTGATGTCTCCATAAGTTCCCAGAGTTTCAATTTAGTATTTGTGAACAACCAGCTAATTGGATATGGACAACACAAACCATTCAAACCACTTTCCTAGTCTGTAAGGTCATCACAAGGTGAGAGTGATTTCAGATACATCCCCCTGTGAACAAACCTCTGGCTCTTCCTGAGAGGGTCCATTTCAACCCTTATATGCCTGGAGATTGGAAGATGGGAAAGATGTTTCCTACGAAGTCCTTCTCTCAGTGTCCAGCTGACAGCTTGAAGAAGCAAAAGAGGTATCAAAAGTACATGTCTTTATTGTCAATGTCAGTTAAAAAAACCCCAAACTTCAGCCCATTGTGACTCAGTCACCTCAGTTATAACAATTTAAGGGGCAATGGGAAATATTGCCAGAGAAGCTGTGGCTGCCTCATCCCTGGAATCATTCAAGGTCAGGCTGGATGGGGCTCTCAGCAAGGTGATCTAGTGGAAGGTGTCCCTGCAGGGGGGTTAGAATGAAATCATCTTTAATGTCCCTTCCAACCCAAATCATTCTATCATTTTATATTTACTCTACCAGGGGGTTTTGAAGTGAGATTGGATGGCATTTTTTCAGCTCATTAAGATTTTCTGATAGAAACAGGTAAACACCACAAATGTGAAGTGATAACAGGATCTACAAATCAAAAAGCAGTCCAAACAAGGCACTTATAGTCTTTACATGGTGGGATTGCATTTTGTATGGGAGTATTGGTAACTCCCAGCATAAATTGCTGCACAGCCACAGCAGAGCATGTCCCATCCCCAGCAATAATCCCACAGTTCTGCAAGCTCATTTCTGCACATTAAACTCACTCCTCTCTGTCACAAACACATGAATAATGCATTGATTTAGCAACAAAGCTGAGACTCATCAGGATTGGATGTCTTTCTTCCCCCCTTCCCAGAGATCAGAAGCATCAAAAGAAGCTTTTGTGGGATGTACTGATAAGAGAAAAGCCTAGCAGAAATGACTGGTTCTTCTCACATCTCCCTCAGGATCCAGTGTGAAAAATCCCTGGGACATAATAAACCACACCGGGAATCAGACTATCCAAAGGAACATGGGTGGGGACCCTTCTAGGAAAGACCATTGCCTGTTTGCTTCTTAATAAGACTAGCCTCTGTAAAATGAACACGTTCTGAATTCATGTCTTTCCCTTCCTGTGTCTTCCAGACAATGAGAGAAAACAGAGCTGGAAGGGACTCAGAAAATGCACAGGACCAGCTGTTCTGTATTATTCCATGATGGACATTTGCACTGTTTTTGAGAACAGGCAACATTTTTAGACATGGATGGAGAATGTCCCATCCCTACGCTGTCCATCCCAGACTTCTTTTATGCTCCTGTTAGAAAGGTGGTTTTTTCTGGGGGGTAGGTTTTTTTGTTTTTTTTTTTTTTTTTTTTTTTTTTTTTTTTTTATTTTTTCCCCAGTTACAAACCTTTATTTCAGTTCAAACCCCTGTTTTTCACCAGAATCAGAGTGCAAAGTGATGCATTCTCTGTCTCCTTCATTTCTCTTTTTTGATGAAAAAGGTCAGTTCCTGTATTCCTCCCTTGATCACTAGGGTTTTTTCCCCTCTCTCCATTTTTTTTTTCTCCCCAATAAACTGATGCTATTAAATCTTGAACTTAAGACCAGTAGTAAGAAAGTCTGGTAGGCTTTCTACCCCATTTATTGTTCCTGGTTTGCAGACATACTCAATAGTATTCCCTTTCAGAGCTTTGAAACCAATGTCCATGTAGGACTGGGGGACTCCACTGGGGACTCAATCAATAATTCTGTTTGTATATTTTGAAAGGTACTGAAGAAAGAAGGAACTCCTGTTCTAGTTCTCTGACAAGTATGTTGAGTGTGGTGTACCCCATCCTTATGGCTCTCATCATGGTCGAGATGACCTTTAAAGGTTCCTTTCATCCCAAACTATTCTATGATCCTACGATCCCATGCATCCATTTCAGGAAGAATTTACTTACTTACTTACTTGCTCCTTTGCTGTTTGGGAGTGTGCACACGTAGCAGATGTAACACAATGTAAACACTATCATTTAAATGGTGAAATATGGAGCTGAATCCCAATCTTGGACAAAAAAAGTCTTTAAAATTCACATGTGGAATATTTTTCTAGGTGCAACTTTTACTGCAAAATGTCAAAGTATTTTGAAATGTGGTGATTTTGATGATATATTGTTCTTAAAGCATGAAAAATTGATCATCCTAGAAATAACTCAGCAGCTCAGTTTCTCAATTTAGAAAAGCTTGAGTATTGCTATTCCTGGTTATTTTCTTACCTAGTCCTGTATGACTCTTCTTTTTAGTTCATGGTTTTAATAGACTCTTATTGCATGGAACTGTTTTCTGAGAACTGCATGGAACTTGGGTTCCTCATCTACATGTGGTCTCCTGACCATGTTACATAAGCTGGAACTAATCATCAAGATAAACTGCCCACACAGATTTCTGATAGGCAGATGTTGCTCATGTTCTGTAATTACCAGTTACTGGTCACTGGGAGATCAGACTGCCAGTGATAACCAGTCTAACTTCTAATTACCAGTACAGTTAGAATGCCAATTGCCTGTTTAGAATAGTCAATGGAGGTTCATTTCATTTTACACTTTTAATTTAAGAAACATAACCAAATCCTGATTTTAAAAAGAGTGTTTCTCTATATAGAGGTTGAGTTTCAGTAGTGAAATGAGCTTGAAATATTCCAGTGCATCAAAACAAAATGAAATGCCTTGATTGAGCTGGAACAATTAAGGAATGTTTCAGGCAATTAAATTTTGTGAGAAATGTCAAAAATTGGCTTTGTTTCATTTCAGTATAACAAATGTATTCTGGAGATGTCATAATTTCCACAGAATGGAGTTCTCAAGTTTCTATGAGCTTCACATTTACTGTTATTGGGTTTTAAACTCCTGTGAAAATGACTTCACATGTTTTATTCCAATACAGTAACTGTGAAATAAACACTTTTCTTTCAACTTCTGATTAGTTTGGCTTGTGCTTGAACTTGTCTGATGGCTATTTCCCTCTCCTCCCTTCCATTTTAATTATGTTTATTATTGTTTTTTTAAATTAGTCTTTGAGCTCAGAGCACCTGCTCCCCTTGGGTGTGTACAGACAACTCCTAGGTCCCCACTGACACCAAATGGAGACTCCAGCAGATATGGAATTTGCACAGCCATGAGTGTAGAATGGTAATGTGATCCAGGCAGTGAGGTAGGGACGGGAAAACCTTGAAATATGGATGCTCATACCAACTTCACCATTTGGTACAAGACACTGGTCCTTTTAATCACTCCAAGCCTGTGGTTTCCCATCATCTCTCTGCTCTTCAATTGTAAATACAAATTGAAGAGACTGTTTTTCTTGTCAAAAAAATATACAGCTCCCAGCAATGTAATTTTTTTCAATCTGAACCTCATTCGGAAAATTAATTTCCTTGTGTTTTTAGATTCTGATGAATGTCAATAATATGGCACATTATGGAAATCTCGTAGCTGTATTATATTACTGAGTTACTATTTGATAAACAAAAGCAAAGTGTGAATCTCCTGATTATTATTAATCTTTGTTTCTCCTGTGAGTAAAATGTTCTTCACACAAGGACAAAGAAATTCTTACCACTAAGTGCTAATCAAGGCTGTAAGAAAACAATCACCTCTGGATTTTCAACAAACTGCCTCAAGGTTAGTGGCAAAATTAAGTTCAGGGTATGCTGGAAGAGAAATTCCCCATATCCCTTAATGTCAAAGAGAACAAGGCAGAACTGCCTTCTGTTGAAAACATGATAGACTTGATGCCTGGATAAATATTCAAAGCAGTTTCTGAATTAGCAGCAAGATTTTAAAGTAAAAGCTGTTACCCAACTATTTTGTAGGTGTAAAGTGTAGGATGTTTTGTGGGGAATATATTCCAAAGATAGGTAATTGAGAAACGAAATATCCTTGAACTAAAACTGCTACTAACATCTTGTTCTCCAGAAATGTATTTAAACATATATTTTACCCTGAGCATGCAAACTTTGCCACTGAAGTCACTGAAAATTACCCCAATGCCAAGTCAAACTGTGCTGAACTGAGTTTTTTCTCTGTTGTATAACATGGTTATTAAGCAGTTAACACTGCTATTGCTGTAGCTTCTCTTTTGCCAAGACAGATTAATAAACATGACATTTTTAATGTATAATTTGCATAATGCTTCTGTTAATTTGTTATTTTCATTACAGTAACAGAATGAAAACTACATATTATGCCCATAAAAAATATACAGCAGTGCTAATCCCTGTAGTCATTACACTGTTAACTGAATTGCATCTTTTGCCTGGTCATTACTGTTATTTATAAAGCCTCTTGGTAAGGGCTGAGTGCAATGCAATGGGACAGTCTCTTGATTTATCAAGGAAAGAATAAAATACTAAAATGAAGGAGAAAGTCAAGAGGGAGGGGAATTGGAACAGAAACCACAAACTGACGATTGTGCTTCAGTGCAGAGCAGTAAATGAGCTTGTCTAGAAGTGAGACTTTTTGGTAACAACAATTTGCTGTCTGGATGTGTCTCTACTAAATTTAACCCCACTGTGCCAGGGTCTCACATGCATATGGTAAAACACAAACCTCTGTGTCATTCAAAAGAATTGTGCACTGTGAGCATTACAGGGAGAAAGGATCCAGTTTTATGTACAGAGAGCTGTGGAGCAAGCTGGGCTATAGCTTGTGGTGTTGTCCTACAAGGGACACCACAACAAGAAAGACATGGATCTGTTGGAACAAGTCTAGAGGAAGTCATCAAGATGCCCAGAGGGTTGGAACACCTCTGCTATGGAGACAGGCTCAGAGTTGGGGTTGTTTAGCCTGGAGAAGAGAAGGCTCTAGAGAATCCTTGCAGCACCTTCCAGTACCTAAAGGGGGCTTTACAGGAAGGCTGGAGAAGGACATTTTCCAAAGGCAAGCAGTGATAGGACATGAATAATCCTTGCCTGCATTCCGCAGACAGAAACTGAAGGTAAAGAAAGCCTAAAATTGAGCAGAACACCCAGCTAGTAAAAATGGCAAAGGCTCTTATTTAATATAATCCTCTGGAAGTCCGAAAAATTTCAATATTAAAATACAAGCTTTGTGAAGGATGAGGTCACTTACCATGACATTAAGCAAGAGAATTCATTACCATGATTTAGGATGAAAAAGTGAGAGAAGAGGTATGATCTAGAATAGGAAAAATATGACTACAGGAGATATTGTAGCAGTATTCCAGTACCTAAAAGGGCTTACATGAAGATGAGAGAGGGACTTTTCCAGTGGCGTGGAGTGAAAGGACAGGGGAAAATGACCTTAAGCAGGGCAGGTTTAGATTAGAGAGCAGGAAGAAATTCTCTACTGTGAGGGTGGTGAGGCCCTGGCACAGGTTGCCCAGAGAAGTTGTGGCTACCCCACAATGCCAGATTGAATGGGGCTCTGAGTAACCTGGTCTAGCTGTCCTTGACCATGGCAGTGGGTTGGAACTAAATGAACTTGAAGGCCCCTTCCAACCTAAAATTCTGTGATCCTATGATACGGTGCAAAAATTGAAAGAAGGGAGGGAATAGCTGTTCTACCAGTCTCGTGACCTGCTCTCATGTTCCTCATGGCCAAGTCATGAAGTAAGTAGTGTTAATGCAACAGGGAGATTTTGAATTAAACACCGGAAAAAAAAGTTCTGAGAGTAAGAATTGAAAAATGCTGGAATAAATTGCCTGAGTTAAATGCAGACTCTGTCCCAGAAAGCTTTATAAATGGTCTGGGTGAACATCTGGAACGAATGACCTTGGGACAGGGAAAAAGGCGATTTCTTGATGTCCTGCCAACCCTAATTTTTGATAATTAAGTGTGAAATTATCACTACCTATGCCTAGACAGACAGATAGAGGAGGCTACCAGTGACTCTCTTCTTCCTAACCCCCTTCCTACCTTAGAGTTTCTTGGTACTAAATTTTCACCATTTTAAGTCCTTCTGCTGTTTTGTAATGCACACCACTCTTTCTCCCTCACTGCCTTTCTTTGTTATTCATCCATCACCACTGGATCTATCTAAATGTCCCTCATCAATAAACATCATGCATGGTTACATATCCCTTATAACCTGCTCTGTCTTCTCTCAGCCCTGCACAGACTCACACAGAGCCCGCTGAATACTTCCATTAGTTACCACTATTTACAGCAGTGCTGCTGTTTGAGGTAACACTTTTATTTTCTCCTGCACAGTATCACTGGCTGACTTACAGCCCTTCCCCAGAGGGACAGCAAAACCGAGCCATTCTCTCCTCTTATTCTCAAATGTAAAATAGTTAAGAATTATAGGAAGCTCTTTCTTTACTGCTTTTGTGCTGCTGTCCCTTTAGCCACCTACACAGCAGCCAGATGATTTGAGACTCTGACAGACAAGTGGAGATAAATCTTGCTGCAGTGGTGTGAGATGCAACCACCTGCTGTCAGGGGCTGCCACACTTTCAGGGTGGGAGGATGCAGAATGATGCAGGTAGGTGGACTTAAGTCACTGAGGTCACAGCCTGACACAAGTGACTGAAACGCCCACAAAAGTGCAGAGACATGATAAACCTGGCCTGTATTGATGTGTCTGTGGCCTGATGGTGCTGCTCAGCTGAGGAGCAGTAGCATTTTGTAGTGAGGAAAGGAGTTTAGCTGAGTGTCATCTATGCTTGTAACCCAAGAAGGTCAGGGCACAAGCCACTATCTGCTGGCTTCACCAGATAGTCATCCCTTGGATTTTTCACATGGTGATGACCTTGAAGATAGTAATGACATAAATAACTTCAGCAAAAACATATCAGTGATCTCAGAGGCAGGGAGATTTGTGATAATGTTTGGGGAGACAGAGATAGGAGGAAGTGTATGGTGTATTTTTTTTTAGTGAATTGTGATGGACAATGTCAGTTTTGTATGTCTGACATTGCTATGTTTCTTGAAAACAGTCTGTCAGATGGTCTGTCAGGAACAAGAAAAGCCTGTTCTTTCCTTTGGACTCCTTGGCAAACAGCAGCTGAACACACAGTGTGACAGGTTAGGAAATCCCAGTATGGAGCTGAGGAGCTGCAGATGTGCAGACCTCAAAGACAGCAAGAGACGACCAGGAGTCTGGGACAGATCTCAGGGAGGACAAGACAAGTGGGAAGGGTTTGATGCTGCTCAGAAAGTCACTGAGTTAATTAAAGGGCTTGCAAGGACACAGTGGGTAAATGAGTGCTGTGTGGAAACATTTTAATAGATTTTCTGTCCGACAAAGATAAAATGCTTTTTAATAACAGCTGTGTCACTACCCAGGGTAGAACCCTATTAGTGTGGAGGTAGCTGGGCAATGTGTGGACATGTGCAAGAATTTGAGTCACCTCAGTTTAATGAGTTATTTCTCGTTAGTTGAACACTGTTAATGACTGAATGCATGAGTCTGACGTGCAGTGACTACAGAGTGAAAAGTTTTAACTCCAAATATCACCTTCTCCTCGTAGAGCTTGACAGGAGACTTATCTTTTTATTTGATGGTATTGGCCTAGAACACCACTTTCCTCCAGAAAACTTTGGGATTGGCTTACCCTTAAATAGTTCTCATGGTTGCAATGCTCCCTGGATTCCACAATCCTGACCTGGGCTGTGGGAGTTACAGAGCATATGGCATGGCCTGGAGGATGTATGGCACACTGGATGATGCTGATGGGAAGGGCAATGGCTTGGAGTCAAATTAACTTCTTCCCTCTGCTTTTTCTGATGTCGAATGATCTGCAGAGAGGCAAAATCTTTTCCCTTGAACTGCTGGCAATGTTCTTCCCAGCACAGCCCAGGATGCTGCTGACCATCATTGCTACAAGAAGATGTTGTTGTCAGAATTATGGTCAGCTTGTTGTTCACCAGAATCCCTAGGTCATTCTCCACAGGGTTTTTCAGAGGTTTGCACCCAGCCTGTACTGGTGCAGGGGGTTAATGCTCCCATATGCAAAAGCTTTTTCTGCTGATTAATTCCTACAGAATCTTTAGGATCAGGTTTCTGCTGATCCATTCCTATAGGTTGTCCAGGTCCCTCTCATTAGTAGCACATTCATCTGGTGTAATAATCACTCCTCCCAGTTCTGTATCATCTGCAAACTTGCTGTGGGTCCACTCTGCCCCACCATCCATGTCATTAACAGAGATGTTAAAGTGTATTTTCCCCAGTGTTGATCCTTGGCATACAGTGTTGTTGACTGGCTTCCAGCTGGATTCTGTGCCACTGATCACAGCCTTTGTTCACAACATTTCACTTGCTTTTCACTCTACCTTTAATCCATGCTTCATCCCTTTGTCCATGAGGATTTTATAGGAGGTAGTGTAAAGAGCCTTGCTACTCTGTTTGCATTCAGGAATTTTCCCTGGTCTGTACACTTAAAAACCCAATTTTAATAGTTCCTAAATATTGCATCTGCAGAGAGGGGGAACTTGCTTTTCCTGCACAGTGCCAATATAATCACATTTGGAGAGGTGCCACAAACACTGTAAATTGTGGTTCTGTTTGGACATACAAATGCTAATACAACTCCAGCTGCTGTGATTCTCCTGCTTAGCGTGACCTCCCTTGCTGATGTGGTTCAACACATTGACTCTTTTTAGATATGTCCACACTGGAAAATGCCTGGATTAGCCCTAATGGATCAAGTTTATGTTCCCAAACAAGTCTTTGCATAGCTGTATCCAGCCTGGTCTCAGTGAACTCTGGTGAAGACTGATGCTGATGTTGTTTTCTCCTGTCACCAGCACTGGTCACCAGCGTCACAGCTTGGTGTCTGCATGGCAGTGTGATGGCAAATGCATCAGTAAAACACTGTGTTCCTGTTGACATTCCAGAAAAGCCCTTATGCAAGGAGGAGGCACTGACATATTCACAGTATAACATCTTCCTCCTCCTCAGAGCTTGTTTAATATAATTATTTGGAGAATTAAGAAAAAAAACCCCACAGCTTCCAAGACAGTTATTCAAGAGGAGCTGAGGAAGAAGGGACAAGACAGGCTCAGCACATAACTGGGAAAGCGTGGAAGACATTTGAGCGTGGTTAGAAATCAGTTCCAAAGCAATTCTGGAAAGGAAAAATACCAGATTAACTGTGTCATGCATCCCAGAACCACTTCCCCCCTGAGTAACTCAGTGTATATACTCTCCTTTAATTGGTTTAAATGGCCTTTGCTCCTTTATTTTCCAAGCTGAAGTTCATGTCTTGCAAGAGTGGGTTGTGTTTCCTCTGCTCATTACATTGACTACTGAGTTGGAAGAATTAATTAGTTGATTACGATAAAATCTAATTACTGTTTGCAGTTGGATTAATTAACCAAATTCTGAGGGATCCCTTCTACTCCCTAGCTGTTCCAGTGTAAGCAAGAATATACATCCTAAGGGGTAATGACTTGGTAAACTACTTAATAAGCAGCATCTGCAATAGAAATCTTTCCAAAACTCAAACATTGGAAATCAGCCCTTGGATGTGCTCTGAAAGCTTGTCATTGAATAGGACAAATGAAGAGGATGAAAGTAAATATCCACATAATGAAGCTGCACAACTGATGTGAAAGACTCTGTGGCTGAGGCCTAGTTTTCATGTGTGAAAGAAGACCTGCTCTGGAAAGAAGAAAAGTCTGGGCAACACGATGGAAAAAAACCAATACAACAGAAAAGTGAGACAGAAAGCAGAGTGGTCTCAGTGCTGCCCATTGGGCTGGCACAAAGAGACTGTGTGGGTCTGACATGAACAGAAAGACAGGCTCTGGAATTGCCTGGAGCAAACATCATAAAAAATGCATCCATACCTTCATCAGTCTCTATCAGATGTGTCACTGTCAGTCCATCTTCGTTGTGGTTATGTTGGACTGGGAAACTTGGTAGCGGAGATGGGAACATGTTCCATTTTCCAGTAGCCCACCCTACATGGTGTTCACCTCCAGGACAAAAATGTTTGTCCAGTGCTGGCTCAGATTTTATCCTCTTGCTATATAATGTTGTGTTCCCTCCAGGGCTCTGAGTCGGTATCTGCTGTAGGTTTAAGTGTGCTCCCTGCCTCTTTTTAGACATTTTCGGTGTAGAGTTCTCCAACCAGCTCACCTCTTTTGACTTTGTGAAGACAAACAAGTGTTTCTAGATGGAAATTCAACTGAAATAAGTCAGATATCTACCTCAGGATGAGATGACGGGCACTCTAGAGAGAGAGAGAGATCCTTCTGCACTGACTACTAAGGGACCCCAGACAACAACCTCACATACAGAACTTTGATTTCAGAGAATCATAGAATGGTTTGTGTTGGAAGGGACCTTAAAGATCATCTAGTTCCACTTTCCTATTTCATCTGTCCTCCCCTGATGACCGATGGGAAAGAGGAGGCATGTGGCTGTATCTAAGCCAAACACTAAGGGTGGTAATAGGCCAAGGCAAGAAAAACAAGGAATTGGGTGCTTGGAGAGTTCCCTCACCCAAGTTCCAGTTTTAGTCATGGTACATAATCTGAATAGTGGTCATGTTCTGAAATAGCACAAAATAGCACAGAATATAACTATATTTGTAGGGCTAATTATTTTGGTGGTGAAAGATGTAAAGGCTCTTGTCTGTGCATATGTCTATTTGCAGTGTGTGAACAAGATGTAGAACAAACTGGTTTATACATTATAAGACATAATGGAGTATATAAACTTCTTCCTTATCAGTATAGGAACCAGTACTAGTAAATGCTCTTGGACCTGGCACTTTCCTTGGCCTGGGCTTTGGAGTCACCTCTCAAAGAGTTTCTGAGAGAGTTTAGGGGTTAACATGGCTAATGATCATCTGTAACAGGTGGTTGGATATGGTAACACCATTTCAGAGAGTAAACCAGCTTCTTACGGACATGGTGACAGAAAAAGATCTGATGTGTGTCTAATTTTTTGCTAAAAAAGTAACCATGCTGTCTGTAGTGGTAGCTCCAGTAAAGCGTCTTTGCCTTCAAAGTACAGAAAACTCCTTCCTTTCTTACTTTCTTCCTTCTCAGATGTATTGCAAATGTTCTGTCTGTTCAAAGAGTAAACTAAAGTGTCAATGGCCATGTTGGGTTTATCATATCTTTAAACTTCTGAAGGTGGGAGAAGTAGACTTCAGGAAGATAAACCATCATTTGATCTCATACCTAGAGTTGCACCTTCTGCTGCTGGAATGTTCCAGGATGGAATCTATTGACTAATATTTCTGTGTTATCTGACTACGCTTTGAGATAAGAAATATTTAATATCTGCCTGGTAGAAAATCAGTTTATGGAAAAGTGGTATTCAGTTTGAGATTAAGGAAATTATATCTAGAAGCCTGTGTGTATATGCCTATCTGTGTAGTGTGTATCTTTTATTCTAGTCAGTGGATACTTAGTAGAACCCCCTGGAACAATTTAATTGAGGGATTTGGTTGAGTTGCCCTCAGGTAGGCAGTTTGTGTGGTTTGAGTTATCTTAGAATATCTCAAGGCATTCAAGCTTATCTGGAAGATGTGATTCAGGATCCGTGCTCCATACCCTTCTGGACAATCAGCAGGAGGCCAGGTGGATGCCTTCCAGGACATTGCAAACATCCCTACTCACCTACACATGGACAACCAAACTAAACTGTTGGCATTTGGCTGAAGGGAAGCTGAGCACTCCCTCAGACACCAGTGGGAGGTTAGATCCTGACTGCACATGGAGTCAGGCATCTTTGCATGTCTTAGTCTCAGCTGGAATCCCATCCAAAATGTTGATTCCTGGAGTATAACTTCAGTGGGAAGCAAATTTTGCTCTTAAATTGAGTTCACTTCAGACTGAAGTTTAGGAGGTGGTACCCTTGGTTGGGTTTCCAGTTTGCAGTAACACTTGTAAGAATTGTAGGAATATGATCCTTCTAAACTGCTTTAAAACACAAATTGCCTCACCTTAGTAAGCTGCAAATGCTTCTATGATGCTTTGCATGGTGGTTCTTAATGTGATTGGCCAGTAGACGCAACGCGAAGGTCTAACCATGATGGTAGTGAATTCCCTCTTTTTCCTGGCAGTGTAACCTGGAAAGAGGGGGAAGACCTTCTCCAAGAGTGCAATAAGTGCATCCTGGCATCCAGCAATGTCAGATACCGTAAGTGTTTTGTGGCATCATGTGATGTTGCTAAAACTGTTCCATTCAAAGCAGTTCTAAGTGATGACAAAACCAAGATCTGATGAGAATAGTTGAATGCCTTTTTTTTTTTGCTCTAAAGTTCTTTTCCAATGTCAACCTCAATCATTTCAGCTCAGGAGTACAAAAATTGAAGGCTGTCCTGCAGATGTCTGGCAAGTGGCTTCCTTTCTGATTGATTTTCTTTATTGTCCAGTTGAAATCTGCGAGTAAACCTCCCAGCAGCAGACTGTGGAGAAAAGTGTTGTGAGTTGGATAATACCATAGATTATAGGATATGGAGTAAAGTGAATGGACAGCAGAGGCAACATCTGCAAGAAAATGTGAAGAATTTCATCATGTTGGGTTAAGACTGTGAGTCACCACACAGCTGCATGCAAAATGCAGGGAAGAGGCAACAGTTTTGTGGGAAGCTGGGTGCAAGTATGTGCCAGAAAATAGGAGAACAGGACAGGAACAACTGCAGAATGGTACTTTGTGAGGTTAAGCAAAATCCTATATAAATTAAATATAAATGATTAACTGAAGGGGTTATTTTCTTTTACAGATACATGATCTGAGACTCAGAGAGGTTGGGGATTAGTCCAAAGTCACATGGTGAGTCCAAAGCTGAACTGAGAGTGTCTAGAGGTGAAACTATGGTCCTAATGAAAAAAATTACCAAAATTTTCCAAACTTCAGTGGAACTAAAACTTTTTCCTGATTTCTCTCCTAACTTCTGCTCCTACATCCTACTTGTTAGATCTTTCCTAAATTGCTCCATTTGGAAAAATCGTACAAGGAGTATTGACATAATTTATCATTCAGATGAAGATGGTGGCTTAAATGGAGGAGATAGATGGATTACATTTGAAGTAAGTAGTGTTAACAAAAGGATCATATAAAGAATCATCTATCCAGCTGAATCCAAAATCCATCAATAACAACTTGAAGAGTATCTGCAATGCCACATTCAATGCTGAGCCCTGTATCAAGCTGCAAACTCAACCCATATTGCTCTTCTGATATAGATGTATAATTTGTGCAATTTCATTTAACTTGCTTTTATATGATGTTTCGTAGGATAAATAAGAAATTTTCTAAAGAAAATTCAAATCATTGATAATTGGGTGGAGGAGAGTGGGTTGCAGAGCCTGTTGGTGCACTTGGGACTGACACCTGGCAGACACTGTCATTTTGTTGAGATGAAACCCAGAGCAGAGGGATTTCTGAAAACTGCACTTTAGGTGGTTGAGGGAGCTGGGGGAGCTCAACTTGGAGAAGAGGAGGCTTAAGGGAGACCTTCTCACTCTCTACAACTCCCTGACAGGAGGTTGTAGCCAGGTGGGGGTCAGTCTCTTTTCCCAGGAAAACAGCGACAGAATAAAAGAAAGTGGCCTCAAGCTGGATAGGGGAGGTTCAGGTTGGACATCAGGAAGAATTTCTTCATGGAAAGGGTTGTCAAACACTGGAATGGGCTGCCCAGGGAGGTGGTGGAGTCATCCCTGAAGTGTTCAAGAAACAACTGGACATAGCATTCAGAGCTATGGCGTAGATGAAAAAGTGATGTTCGGTCAAAGGTTGGACTAAACCTTGGAGGTTCCAACCTTAATGATTCTGTAATTCTGTGGTTCTGCCAGAGCAAGACGGTCACAGTGGCCATTGCTGTCCTGAAAATACCTCTTGTATATGAAGATATATAACCTGCTTTGACTATATGGGTGATTCCAAAGCAGCTTCAAATCAGGACCCTTCAAATCAATTTGAATGATTTCAACTCAGACAAGATTATGCTCCATATCTCCATAATTTGTTCTGCTAATTTCTCCTAGCAGTAGAAGATGGCTCCAGCATTTTGGAAGCAAATTCAGGCAGCTGAAAAACCTTCACTGCCATTGTTTTGTTTGATTGGTCATTTATGTATATTTACAACCAGGGATGCATGATGCTTCACAGATGATTATAGTTCTGAGTGAAATCCTGACAAGAATAGCTAATATGTAGGATGGTTTGATTTCTTTTCTGTTCCGGATCCTGCAAAACAACAAAAAGATTTTTCTTAAACTGAAAACCAAAATATTTTCAATCATATGATACACAAAAAGAAAAGAAATAAAAAAGAAATATTTTTTAGTAAAAGAAACCTGTGCTCAATGTGTAATGTTCTGGTTGAATTAAGAAGAGAAAAAGCAGATACAGCATTTCTGATGAAAAACCTGATTTTGTAGAAGAGCTGAAAAGAAGAAAAGAATCTTTTATAAATAATTTTTTTTTTACTATAGAAATGATTTTAGAAGGAAGGGATGAAGAACAGACACTTTATATCTTAATTTTTTAAAATGTTTTCAGTTAAAACAGAACTTCAAATGCTGCTTTCTGTCTCTTATTTGCTGTGTGGATTTCTATTTTAATATTAATTCTTCACAGGTTCCTTTCCTTCAGCATATACACATTTCTTTTTTCAATAAAGTGCAGATTTTCACACCTATGTTTTTAGCATTTAGTACATTCTAGTCATACAAAATAAGGACATTTAATTAATATTTGTCTATAATGCCTAGAGAAATTGTATCCTAAACTGCTGAGTTTAGGATATGCCCACAATGTAATTCTGAGCACAGATCCCAGATTTCTTTTACTCCTTAATGTTATTTACAGCAGCATAACTCAACTTCCTCACCCTGACATTTTCAGTTTGTGTCTTTCCCTTCCCTTTGCAGAAGGTTGGGGAAGGGTTGAACTGGGTTGTTTAGACCTCTTCTCCAAGGTGGGAGAACTGAGGAATGACTGTGCTGTTGGGATTCAGTTCACATCTCTTTTGGAGTGGTTCCTGCTGCCAAGCCTTGGGCAGTGAGGATCAGTGGCTGCCCATGGCTTGGCAGAGTTCAGTGCCATTTTTTTCAAGACAATGTGTCTGTGCTGATGACTCACACATTGAAATGAATGAGGATTCTTCCAACACTTTATTGGGGCAGTAACCACTCCAGACATGATCTTTCACCCCAGGATAGCAGTGACCCAGGTCTCTCTGAGCTTATGGGGCCATTTTCATCCTAAAATGTTTGATGACTGAAAAATCAACTTTTCCCAGGATGACTCTCAGTGAACCTAAGGAGGTATGTACCACCTGGTCCCATCAGGATCTGCTTCCTATAATCACAGAATCATAGAATGGTTTGGGTTGGAAAGGACCTTAAAGATCATCCAGTTCTTACTCCCCACCATGGGCAGGGACACCTTCCACTATCCCATGTTGCTCAAAGCCCCATTCAAACTGGCCTTAAACTTCTAGGGATGAGGCAGCCACAGCTTCTCTGGCAACCTGTGCCAGAGCCTCATCACCCTCACAGTGAAGAATTTCTTTCCAATATCCAATCTAAACTTGTCCTTCTTCAGTTTAAGGCCATTCCTTCTTGTTCCTTCACCACATAGACTTGTGAAAAGTCCTTAATAATCTGGTCTGATGCCACTGCTGGCATCGATAATTAATTGCCAGGATGGGTGTGAGAATTAATAACACAGCAAAGTGCTACTTGTTGCTTAGACATTCAAAATTCTCTGCCATGTGCAATATTTCGCAGAGAGTTCTCATACCTGACAGATGTACCAAAAGAATGGAGTAATTATTTGTTTCAAAGATGGTTTAAATGAAGCAGATTTTGCTGCTTTGCCTGAAAAATAAAAAAATATTAACATAACCAGTGCTAAAAAGGATGGCTAATAGATACAGGTCAAAAGGTACCTTTGGGTCTCTATCTATATTTTTTTTTTTAATAGTAATGTTTTCTAGCTAGGAATTTTTATCTCTATTTTCTTCTGGAAATTGTCATATTCTGAAAAAAGCTTCTGATGCAGGCACAGAGTCTGGGAGATTTTAATTTTGCTTAAATGAAAAGTGGATATAGGCTGGTAGTGATAGCTTAGAGGGCAGGGAAATGATTGTATCATAACTGTGGGGAAAAAAACAACCAAGGCATAATTTGTATGGACCTACATCTGGCACCTTCCAAGGCAAAACCATGACAGAATCATGATCAATAATTGCAAGGCTTCAGGTCAGTCCTGGCTAGAAGAGCTTTTGTGAAGCCATTGCAGGGAGTCACAGGAAATTAATGGCTTTTTTTGTTCTGTAGCTTTTTTGAAAATAAAACATTGGACATGAGGGAAATTCATCTGCATTGCAGGGCTCTCCCCTCTCCTCCTTTTCTGCTTTGGTTCTTTGCCACCGGCTGCCAAACACTTCTCTTTATACCCCTTAAGGGCTGTAAATGGACACATTGTTGTGTGTGACTTTACCCAAAACCTGACTTCATGTCCATGTGTGGCACAGACTCTGGGTGACATTTATCTCCTACTGCACATCCTGTTGGCCTCTTATCCCTCCTGCATTAAATCCAAGGCTTGGGTACAGGGACCTTTCCCTCTGTTTGTATGTGTGTAATTGCAAACACGGAGCATCCAGCACAATCCATCACTACCCTTGCTGGGACTCCAAGCTCTTGTTGTAGCACAGAAAAAAGAGGAAAAGGACAGATATTTGGCTGAACAGCCAGATGAATGGAGGGGAAGAAAACCATGACTGAGGAGGATGGTCTGAAATAATGGGATTTGTTCAATTATAAAAGAGAGGACAGGTCTCTACACTCTGAGGAGGACAAAAAGATTTTCTTCAGTCTTCAGGGAAAAAAAATAATCTATTGGGAAGTAAATACCTGTGGGTGATACTTGCTCTATCCATCACTGCTGGTTTCTAGCTACAGGTTATCAAATAACTTGAGAAATTATTCAGGTGTCAGTGGTGCCTTCAGAGCAGATTAGGGCTGTGCACCAGCTGCCAAGAGTTATCAGCCTATATTTTAATACCTTCCGGCTGGTCAGTGAAATATTGGTCTCTCAGACGAGCCCTAAGTGCAGGAGGATGGCCAGTGTTCCTTAAATTAGCAGAGAATGGCCAAGGAGGTACCAGAAGGTTTCAGAGGAGTTTGTGAAATGTTGAGAAAGGTAATATTAGGTGAAAACTGCTCCATCCTTCACGGCAAGGCAGTGAGCCAGCAAAGTGCTGGCTACCTAATTGCTGGCAAAACCTCACTTTCTCAAAGAAGGGATGTTTCCAGCTACAGCTATTACTTACAGACACTTCTCAGACACCACCTTAAGGAGAAAAGATGCTGTTTATGTGGGAAAAGGAACATTGACAGAGGGGAAGGTATCAGCTCTTGTGGAGTAGAGTATCTCAGAGTTGTCCCCTACCCTTAATTTCTCTAAGCTGTATCAGTGAGCTTTGCACACAGAGATTAGTGAAGCCCTGCTTTGTATTGCACAGTTGTACTGACAAAATAAACAGGACTGGGGATGGGGAAAAAAATAATAAGCAATGTTATAGCTGATGGTAGGGCTAGACTGCCTCCCATCTAAGGGTGCTTCTGGTTATATTCCTTATGCCTCAGGGAAATCCTGTAGGGTAGATTGGTTTTAATTTTCACTACTAATTTTCAAATAAATACATCTCAGCAATTTTAATGAGAATTCAGTTTTGTTAACTAGTCAGAGAAGGTGAATCAAAGAGAGTTTGAATGCCCCAGGCTCCTCCTGCCTTGGCTCATCGAAGACACTGAGTAGGCTGGGGTGAAGACCATGCCCTTGTCCCCATGCAGGAGCTGGTGAGACTGAACCACTGTTCTCTGCTCCTGGTGCATGATGGTTCCCATGGCAGCAGTCTGAGAGAGGAACTCAGGGAAATGACTTTATCCTGATGGAAATTTTTACTTGATCAAAAATATACTTTATCAGAAACAACGGTCCCAACCAAATTTGGTGTCCAGTCATCATAATGTATCAGTCAGCCTCTTCCTACTCCTGAATCTGCAACTCAGATTGGTTTTCTAAGGGAAAATATGACTTTTTGTTCCACTGTGTATGTAATATTACCATATTAGTATGCAATGAATTATCAACAGTAGTGGCAACAGAAAGGAAAGGACAAATGTTATTTATGAATGGGACTGCAACAATTTCAACAGAAATTCAACTTCAGTAAGAAATTTCTTGCCATCAAATATTATTTGGGCAGCTCCATTGTCAGTCTCCTTCTCCTTTATTTCACTTGCAATGTTATTTGCATGATGGTAAGTGAAGGCTGCAGGTAGGGGCTGTGTTTCCTCACCCCACCAGCACTGGGTGAGATCTCAGGTGCTGATGTGGTGCTCTGGGCTTCCCAGGTATTATCCTTGAGCCCAAGGATGCAGGATGAGGAATGAGAACAAGCCAGCTGGGAATATACCCCAGGCCACTGCTCTTCTGAGTTGATTTTAACCTGGTTGCTCAGAAATGAAAAATTCTTCCACTTTTTTGGCAATGAATCACCTCCGAAGTGAATTCTTTGGGCCAGGGTTTGATGGATGTGATGATGTGAAAATTTCTAGTGGGTTAAGAGGCATCTCATACTGTGCTTATGGTGCAGTTCTGCTGCCTTCACATTCATGTTCTGGGGAGCAGAGCCTGAATCTTTTCATCTGTTCATCTGGAATAAATCATGCAAGCCATCCAACCCAGATTTCTCTTCTTGTTACTTCTATATAGATCAAACCTCATGCTGTATGTACTGCCAGCACGTGATAGAATTATTTGAAATTTATTTAACCTCTGGTTCACTAGTCTTACCTAAAACTTAATTATACATGGAATCAACCAGTCCTGTCACTTTCCCACTCACCCAGCACACGAGGCTGATTTATTGTCGCTCCAAACTCATTACGTTGCAAATAATTTTATTTTCCTCGGCCTCCACAGAGACCTTCCCTACCAATTAATATTTAACATAAATGTTTTATGAGAAATAAATTAGAAGAGACCAAAACATGTTTTAGGCATTACGAACTACTACTCAGGAGTTTTTATCCAAAGGCAACAGGTGGGCATGAAAGGAACCTGTAGCCCACCATTGCTGCAGAATGAGACAAATTGCTCCAAAATGACCCTTTGAAAGTCACTATGTTTAATCTAAACTGAAAATCCTTAAATGCACTGGGGTTGCTAATTATTCATGGTAAGGCTGCTAAATATGTAAATTTCTAATTAAAATACAAATTAATCCTCACAAACGAATACCTGCTATCTGCAGGATGATGAGCAGAAGTTTTATGCCATTAATTAATGTTATCGCCTATTAGCTTTATTTACATAAGTACATAATTCATGCTGCTTTGCTTTTTCTGATATGTAGCAGTTGATTTTTTTTCCCTGTGGTTTCACTCTAAAATAATTACTACTCTTTTGAACTTTCCCTGCGCATTTTAGGCTTTTTGTGTTGCCTTTTAGTATGTTAGCAAGTAAATTAAGGGTATTTTTTCTTTATTAACTCTCTACTTGTTGTCATGGGGTAGGAGGAGAAAGAGTTGGAAATTGCTTTGAAACACCCCAAAATAAAACAACAGCCAATACTCATTATATTCAGAGTCTTGATGGATTAGATAATTATTCACCATTCCCAGCTTTGATTTTTTTTATGAGACATTTGAATAGAATATAACAGTTGCATTAAGAGATTATAAAGTTCTTTTTGGATTAATAAAGCATTATAAAAGCACTGGCATTCAGCTTGTAGGTATGAATATGTATAATGACATTGTCTGCACTTCAGTCTGGTTTTCTAAGGGAAAATATGAGTTTTTGTCCCATTGTGTATGTAATGTTAGCACATAATAAATAGTATGTAAAGAATTATCAATAGCAACGTAACAGAAAGGAAAGACAAATGCTATTTATGAATGGTACTGTAACAATTTCAAGTGAAATTCAACAAAGGAAGCTGTTCACTGAGAAATTCACTGTCATCAAATATCATTATTTGGGCAGTTTTCTAGTTTATATTTGTTAAGTGCCTTTTCCAAACTGCTCTTTGAATGTAGCTGATGGATTATTTTTCCCTCTTCAGGTGTGGCTGCTTGGAGAAAAGCATCAACCATCACAAATTCATAGCAAAGCTGTTCTCTGACCTGCCTCTGTCTTGTATTCCTCCCAAGGGCCAGCACTGGATCCTCTTTCTGTGGGGAACATTCCCTAACAACAGATGGGATAAACAAGCATTTTCCTGAGCAAATCAAGAGAGAGAATCCACTTCAGCCATTCCCACTGGGATCAGTTCCCACTTTCCAAATGCCACATGCAAGCTGCTATTCCAGCCTGGGATTTGTTCCCCTGCCCTGTGGCTCATGGAGCCTGGCTTGTTCCAGCCTCCTGTTTACTGATCCCGTTAACTTTTATGGTGTAATAGCGGTAAATGTTTATGGCTGGTCTTTGCTGGATTAATCTTTAATGAGCTTTTTACTAAACACAACTTCACGCTCTATGACCAGAATCTTGCAGGAACCCACAAGGCATTAAAATGCAAATTCACACCACTCCTGACTAGAATTAGCTTTCTGAGAACAGCAAGCACTGGTCAAAATGACAATCACCTACTTTGATAACAACTTAACCCCACCTCAGAAGGAACCTACCCAGGATGGAACAAATCCATAATGAACTATGCTATGCTGGAAATTGTTCTCCTTCTTTCCAATTTTGATAATCTATGTAATGGGTAAAGCAATGAAAATAGGACTATCTGAGTTTATTATCAAGCATCTCACGGGGTGTTATATCACAGTGCCTGCTGAGATCTGCAGTTAAAGTGAAGAAAGAGGAGCTCATTTCACAACAGGAGTTTGGTATTTCTTGGTACAGTTTGGTTTGGTGTTTAAGATTGCTTTTTGCCTTCACTGTGTATGAGCTCATTCAAGAGTTGCTGTTATTTTAAAGTTTTCTGTTTTATTTAAACCAGTCTTTGGGATGTGGAGGAGAGTTCTTGAGGAACTGGCAAGGCCAGGATCACTTCTCAGAGAAGAGCTTGTGGTGTAGGTTGTAATAAATAATACTGATCAAAGAGCAAATTCATTGTATCTTCTTCAACATTCTTGTACCTATTTAGACAGCTTGGAAGTTTACATTCTACTGGAATATTAATGCAATGGTTCCAGCAGACTTTCCTGCCAGTACCATGCTATGGAATCCTATGCATGCTGGCTTACAGTGTTATGCTGAGTTGTACATTGACAGCTAAATCCAATGCACATTCCAGCCCCTCTTGTTGTAATGATCACACCCTGCTGTGGCCCTTCTCACCTGTTCTAAATAGTCCTTCTGATGCCATTGTTTCTGTAGGATTTACACACAGGTAGCATTCCATGGCCTTTCTTTTCTTTTTTAGATGCTGCCTACATGCTCAGCTCTTAAAAATCACCATAGTTCAATGGACTGTAGTGGAACTATGTCAATCAAAAATGTTTAAAGGACTGGCAAATTAAACTCCTTTAAATCTATTTTAATGTGCTGTTCCATTCTTACTTTTTAATTTTAACTTTATGATTAATTTCTCATAAAAAGACCAGCAGTCTTTTAGACCAGGAATGCAGTGAATACAGTTCTGTGGATTTTTAAATGCAATCAAAAATGTTGTCAAGGCACCATTTGGTAATAAACACCTCACTGAATGACAAGAAACTCCTTTCTATTCTGTATGTGATTTGTGAGACAAGTTCCAGACTGCATGGAACAATGGGTCACAGGTCTGCCCAGAATGGCAGGTTTAGGCTTGATATTAGAAGAAAATCTTTACTGTGAAGGTGGTGAGACATTGGAACAGGTTGCTCAGAGAAGACGTGGATGCCCCAGGTGTTCAAGGCCAGCTTGGATGGGGCTCTGAGCAACCTGGTCTAGTGGAAGGTGACCCTGCCCATGGCAGGGGAGTTGAAACTAGTAGATCTTGAAGGTTCCTTTCAACTCCAACCATTCTGTGATTCTGCTTAAATAAGGAAGTTCCACCCAAATTTCAAAATTTGGCTCATACTTCACTTGAGTCAGCAGTACCCCGCCAGCCAGGAGGGCCAAGTGTGTCCTGGGGGGCATCAATCAGGCAAAGCATCACCAGCTAGGTGAGGGGATTGTCCTGCTCTGCTCTGCACTGGGGAGGCCTCACCTGCAATATTGGGGCAGTTTTGAGCACCACAATATAAGGAAGATATTAAACTATTTGAAAGTGTCTAAAGGAGGACAATGAAGATGGTGAAGGGCCTGGAGGGGAAGCTGTGTGAGGAGCGGCTGAGGGTGCTTGGTGTGTTCAGCTGGAGGAGACTGAGGGGAGACCTCATGGCAGTTACAACTTCCTCAGGAGGGACAGAGGAGGGGCAGGCTCTGATCTCTTCTCTGAGGGGACCCGTGATAGGACCTGAGGGAATAACCTGAAATTGTGTCAGAGGAGGTTTTGGTTGGATACTGGGGAAAGGTTTTTCACTCAGAGGGTGGTTGGGCACTGGAACAGGCTCCCAGGGCAGTGGTCACAGCACCAAGCCCGACAGAGTTTAAGAAGTGTTTGGACAATGTTCTCAGGCACCTGGTGGGATTTTTGGGGCTGTCTTGTGCAGGGCCAGGAGTTGGACTTGGTAATCCTTATGAATCCCTTCCAACTCAGGATATTCTATGATTCTAATATGCAGAAATCTTTTGAGATCAATGAAGCAGCTGTTTGAAAGTACTCAGCTGCTGTACTTTCTAGGAAGTACAGTAAAACAAAAAGTAAATCATCATTCACTATAAATTTCTAGAGACTTACATTATCCAGGAGTATCCATACTTGATTAGAACCTTCCCTTTTGTTTCTTAAAAAGCAACCAAGAGAGGTTTTTTTCTTGTGAGTTTTTTAGTTTTGTTTTGTTTCCCCTCCTCCATAATAGCAATTCTTCTGTGTATTATTCTAAAGTAGTTTTGCTGCTTATGTGGTGCCTTTCATCTGGAGTTCTCAGAATAAAAACAACCGGAAATTCTGTTGCATTTATTAAGGATACAATTTTATCAGTCTGAATGTACTGAATAAGCTAATCTGAACTATATTACATTTACATAAAATCAACATTTCTTACTGTAATAGTGCTCAGAGTACAGACTAGGATGTGTTTGCAGAGAGTCAAAGGCTTCCTGCTGAAGTCCAAGCAGGGCTGTGACACTTCTGGCGTTGATTTGATGTTATTGAGCTGTTCCATGCTTTGTTAGGAAGATCAACCTCCTCGTTGTTGCCTTTCACCTTTCCATTCCTCAAAATGTCTGCCTACAGCACAGATATCTTCTAATCTAATTTTTTTTTATTAAACGGTAGTATTGTCAATATGCTATTCATGATACATCGTTGTGAAAAAACCCCAAAGATTTAGAATTTTAAATATGGCTTTATTTTTTAAAGATAGGTTTTTACAGTGCTCAAGTCTAACCTTGAGCTGGTTGCTTATACTGTCTGTGCACACAGTGAGAGTGAGGGGAAATGGCTTCTAGGCTCAGTTCATCATATGTGTTTTAGAAAACAGCCTTAGGGAGCCTGACTTCTACATAACAAAATCAGGTGAAATTGCCCTGCATTTTTCCAGGCACATGAACTCTCCCTTTGGCACCTTCACAGAACTGTCAGGAATGCAGCAGGTTTACACATGGATATGAATTCAGGACGGCATGTCATGATGTAGGAAAGCTGGTGGGGGAGGGATACAACAGAACTTGTGCTCAATCACAACTGTTTGAAATGACATTTGGAAACAGCAACAGGCAGCACTTAACATTTACAAGGAATTGCCTCCCTGCACTCCTGGGGCACTGAGTGTTCATTGCTGTCTGTGTGGGAGGGGTGTGGTGCATGAAAAGTGCAATTTGCAGCATGTATTTACTGTTTCTAAAGGTTTGTTGAATGCCAAGAGATTCTTTTTGCTTTGTTCCTGGAGAGGGTTTTTCACTTGCAGAGAGAAAAATTAGCAAAATATATGTAGAGTGAAATGTGGAGGTGGAGAATCCTTTATCCAGAATTATGATGCTGTTTTAATCTGGTTTACCAGGAATCACATGAACTCTGTTAAATTCTGATGGGTTTTTGTTGACACATTATGCACTGAAATTTCCCCTGTTGGGCAGTTGCCTACACATCTAACCTTATTCCTCCTACTTCTGTCTGCCACCAAGGCTGTAGTGAATCCATGTGAATAAAGACTGTAGAACATCAGTTTGTAGATTTAGTCTCTTATAGTGATTGTCCACTTCTGGGGGTGTCCCCTCCATATTCACAACCTGGTCTTGGGAACAAGTGGAGGAGAGAAAGTTAAACCCTTGGACTCTCAGTGTGTTGTAGTGGGGTGTAACTATGAACCAGTTTAACTGAGCAGATGTGCAGCTTAGCATGACACCATACCTCACAATATAAATGATGTGTTGTTGCTATAAATTTCTACATCACAGATTTCCATGTCCCCTCAATTGCAAACTCTGTATTAGGCCTGTCTTCTTTTCCCTTGGTTATTGTAAAGGCTGGAGGGCTCATAAACCCTCAGGAGCATTGCAAAAACATGCAGGTAAGGCTGCAAGTCTCCCTTGTTGTCCCGTCTATCTCTGCTCATGGCTAACTTCCCCCAGGAACCAGATAGAAGAAGTTGTCCTTTTGGTGTTTTTTGAACTAGCAAACAAATGAGACTTAGACTTTTCAAGCTGCATCTGTTGCAGAGAAGCACAAGAAAATTCTCTGTGAATGATTTCAGTTATATCAGCCCAGCTCAGGGTGTGCAATTCTGAGTAAAGGTCAGAGCTACTCTGAAAAATTAGTGTCAAAAGATGTCTTCAAGCTCTTTCACCAAAGAAACAGCACACTCTGGACGGTTCTTATGCAAGCAACAAAAATCATACTCAGGTGGAGAGTCATAGAATCATGTAATGGTTTGGGTTGGAAGGAAAGTACATCTAGTTCCATCCCTCTTCCATGGGCAGGGATGCCACCCACTACACCAGGTTTCTTCAGGTCTCATCCAACCTGGCCTTGAACACTTCCAGGTATGGGACAGCCACAGCTTCTCTTCTTCTTTCCTTCTGTGTCAGGGCCTCACCACCCTCACAGTAAAGAATTTCTTCCTAATATCCAATCTAAACCTGTCTTCTTTCAGCTTAAAGACATTCCTCCTGTCACTACATACCCAGACGAGTTAAGCAAGACCCAAGACCTCTCCATCTCTGCTAGTAACGCTCCTGTGGCTGCAGCCATGGATCTAGTTTGCCTTCATTGCTGCAGTGCTGCACTGCTGACTCATGTGCAGCTTGTTGCCCACCAGGACCCTCAGGATCATGCCAACAAAGTTTGTCCTGAGAACATTTTCTATTTTCTAGGTTTTCTTTTGGAAAAATTATATAAAATGTCAAAAACCTCTAGATATAATGGTAAACTTATATTATATTCTGACTGAAAATAATGATTAAAAAGCCAAGTTTTATTCCCTATTCATCTTTGTCTAGTCACTTTGTACTTGAATGATTCTTCAACTTTCATATCTAACCTTCCATTTACAGATGCAAGCAAACAAATGACTCAATTTCCAGGAAATCTGGGCAGCAACAATTTGCTTTATTTCTCTGGAAAAAGAAAACCCCACTCAAGTTACCAATATCACTGCAAGTGCTGCCTCAAACAGTTCTTGAACAGGAAACACTCATCTCCTGATCCAGCCTCCTGCATTGTTGGGTTTATTGTTTACTATATCTCCAACACTTCAGGCTCTTCAGGTGTAGAGGGCTACAGTCATTCAGGAGAGTTCAATAAAACCATGGGAGGTTATCACAGGACATTTGCCTACTTTATATTGAAGTTTCAAGTTTTCTGACAGTCTTCAGTTTACTTTCCAAAGATCCCTGTCTTTCATGTGTGCATATGGCAGAGGAAAAGCTGAATTTGCTAATAAAATATTTCTTGTGCGTCATTCAAGGTTTTTAAGACATGAAATGTGGACAGTCCCGACCTGAAATAAACATCAGTGAGGCACTAGAGCAGGTGCCCAGAGAGATTGTGGACTCCCCATCCCTGGAAGTATTCAAGATCAGGTTGGATGGGGCCTTGAGCAAGCTGTGAAAGGTGTCCCTGCCCTTGGAAAGGGTTTGGAACTAGATGGTTTTTAAGGTCCCTTCCAACCCAACCCATTCTATGATTCTGTGGTCAACACATAGAAAAAAACCATTTTGGCAGTTCCCAATGACCTACCTGTTTGTCATGTGAGAGCACAATCCCTCTGCCCAAAGCCAGACTAGGTGTTCCTCAGGCCTGACTCTTCCATCCTACCACAGCTGACTGGTAGGTGTTCGTGTGTGTCAGTATGAATGATGAGGTCTTCCATGGATTTCTTATACCCTCTTCATGAATATCTTGGAAACTTGTGTGCCAGTACATGACTGTTGCTTCCATTACCCACCTCCCCCCATTACAATACTCAAGGCCTTTCAGGGTAGGAAAATCATGGTATTTTGCTTGTGTTTTAATGAATATTTTTATTGCAAGCCAGGAAATAATCAGCTGTGTGAGCTGTGCTTCGAATTAAAATCTTTATGCTACAGAAGAGGACAGTTGGTTTTTTCCCTCACCCTGTTTGGTTTATCTGCATGGAGGTTTAACATTTTTTTACCCTGCCAAAACAAATCACTTTCCGTGGTGGAATTCTTTTTTTCTCTTTACAGTCTGGACATGTAGAAAAAAAATGTAAGAACAATCAATGACAGCTGAAAGATGGATACATCTTCTATTGAGTAAACAAAGTTACTGTGTATTGGCAAAAAGTTCCCTGCATTGGATTCTTCATTGGACTCAAGTTCTCAGCCCCAATAAATCAGTATACTGGACTTCTACTTAGTCAATGTTTCTAGACAGCAATGAGAGAGCATCACATGTTGAAGTGTAATGAATCGTATCAGTAAGTAAGTCTACTCCCAGCCTGTGCTAGAATCTATCAATATAACAAAGTGGCTGTCAGCCTGATGTGCAGATAGACAACTCCTTTAATGGATGGGTGCATCCTCCCCTCCCCTGTGAAAATACCCTGAGCTGGCAGAAAAGGAAAGTAAACCTCATTTTTTGCCATGGGCCTGTTTGAGGCATGTACGTCAAGAGCAGAAGGTTTTGTGGGGAGGAAGAACGGGGGACTTGGATCATGAAACAGCTTAAACCACCCAAACAGGAGATTTTAACCACCTAAATCTATGAGGCTTAGAAATTCTCTTCCCACACTGATAGCCCAGAGTCTGTTTTGATCAAGTACTATTTCTGATTTTAATTTGGGTCAGCAGGATTCCTGAATAGTCCAGCTAGACTTGATATTCAGCCCATTCTACCTTTCTTTTTTGGGTGGAATTTTTACCCTAATATATCTAGAAAAAATGAGATTAATTACATCTGGTGAGGCCCAATGACTAGACAGGGATCACTGTGTAAATTAGTCATGTCTCTTGTAGACTGCTGTATTAAACAGGATGCATATGATTAAGCAAGAAGAGCCCTTCATGTCCAGAAGACTTAGTTTGTACAAAGTAGGCAAGATCTGGAGTGGGAAGAGCAGCAAAGGGGAGGTCACCAACTTTGTTTGTCAACATAAGCTAGAGTCAAACACAGAATTGCTCAGTGGTGGACTGGTCCTTTACCTGTTAGGCTGTGCTACCTTTCCATCAACATTAGAGAGATGAGGAGAGAATGTCCATGAAATCTTTATTTCCTCCCCAAAATTCTTTGAACAGCTAGTGTTTAAAATGACCTAGATGAAGATAATGAATGTCGGTTGGGAGTCAAGTCCTAATGAGGTTATAGAAACTTGTGTGGATAATTTTTGGCGCCTGTGTCCTCGAGGCTGGGCATTGGATGGGGCCAAGTATTAATTTTTGGTTTCACAGTCAGTGGATGATTTCTTAGTATAACTGGCAAAAAACCCAGTCTGTTGTTCTAGTGCATATTCCCTTGAAACCTGTCAATGTCATCAAAGCTCTGCAGTTGTTTTTCTGTAGGATCAGCCATCGCCTGCTTAATCAAATTGTGTTGCTTTGTCCTCAGGCTCTGTGCAGGGAGCAGATGGCACTTTTGTGTTTTGCCACAAAAATGGTTGGCCTCATCATAAGGGGGAAGCTGGCAAGACACATGGTAAAGGTTAAACTCGATGCTCTTGAGTCTCTTTCCAACCTTAATGATTCTATGATTCTAGAAATTACCATTACCATAGGAGATGCTCAAATACTGTTTGTGGTGTTCATTTTCTCAGAACCTTGTTGGCATAACCAGCAGGTACCACACTGGATGTAAGTTGAGCTTTTCTTGAGAATAACAACTTCATCATGAATAAAATCGGCTCCTTTTTCAAGACACTCACTGCAATCTTCTTTAAGCAGAGAGTGGTGTCCATGCAAAGATGGAACCTGAAGGAGAGGATGACTAGGAGAGTGAACAGTATTCCTGTATATGAAGTAGAACAGCCTGAGGTGCTGCTTGTCCTTTTACTTAAGCAAACTGAAGTACAAAACTGTCTGGGGGACTCCACTGACAACTTCCAGGCTTGTGACTCAGTTTGGCAAAGCTCACATACCCACTTGGTCAGGAAATACTAGGAAAGGACATAAAACTCTCATCACCTGTACATTGTTTGTGAAGGGGAGTAATTTTTGAAGACAAAATTTTAAGGGTGCTTGGTAGAGAGTGCCAAATGCACTCTCAGGGAGTGCTGAATTGCTTAATTTCCTCTCAAAGATTGCCCCAAAGCTGATTCTGTTAACTAAGGATGCTTTATGCTCAGCCCTGTGCTCAGTGACTCATTTTGCCCCAGAGGATCACAGCTGCTACTTGAGTTCTTTGCTGAATTTCTTATATGTCTCCAGGATATGCATCATCAAGTCATTTGCAAATCAGAATGCAGACCTTGCACTGGCACCAGGAGCCAGAGAAAAGCCAACTGCAAGATACAAGCATGGGCTGAACTGTGGAGCTTTGTACTGTTGCAACAGGTACCAGATGGAGTCTTTGCATCATATTCACATTCAGCTTCAGATATGGCAAACTTGGATGTTCCAGCCTCAAGTTTAGAAACACACAGTCCACTAGGGCCAAATCTGTGTTTGGATGGATGGGAAACAACACATTTGAAAGCAAAAAGCAAACAACGTTTGGGAGGCTGATGTTGGGGAACTGTTCTAGCCTTTAGTGGTTGAATAAGACCTTTCAGCTTCTCTGTAGCCTGATGAAGGAGGGTTGAATTCCTCAGAAGAAGGCAAAGATGTCCTTTTGTCAATTCTTAAAAAGTTTTGTATTTTCTGTCAAGAGTCGCCTTCACTCTGCCTGAAAACACAAGTTGAAGGACCCAGCCCATGAGCACAATTCCTCACTGACCTTCAGAGCATAGAAACAGAGAATACTGACTTGGAATGGACCCACAAGGATCACTGAAGTCCATCTTCCGATACGTAGTTGCAGTAAACATCAGTGGACTGCATCAGCCGGTGTATCAGATAGCTGAGCTCCCCAGTGATAATGTTGATAAAGCAATCCCAAGTCCCTTGCTCCCACTTCACAAATTTTTCCTAGCTGGTCTCAGTGGAAACTTCTTGACACCTACCCTGCAGATTTGGTGGTTACTCTGCCAAGACAGTGCTTTAAAAAGCTTTGTTCTGTAGGAAAAATGAGGTTTGACATGTGCAGGTCTGACTATCAAAGGAATACCCCTCCCACAAGATTTCAATGGGTCTGTTGCTCTCATTACCATGCTCGTGGTAACTTCAAAAGCTGTTATTTGTTTCTGTCATCTGACAGAATAAACAGTTTATTTTTTTTTTCCATGTATATAATTAATCATGCCTTTTATTTCTGCTCAAAAAGGCACTTTTATTTATTTATTTATTTATTTATTTATTTATTTTAACTCTATATCCAGAAAAATCCTATGAGTGTTTCATGCGGACAGATTCCATATGCATCTGCTCCTGGACATTCATTACCACTGTATGATAGTTCAACAGAGCCAAATGGAGGGTTTTTTTAATTTCCTGACTGGACATATAAAACTGAATTAAGGACTTTTAGTGGTGGATAAGATTGAAGCATTTGAATGTTTCATTTTGAATTAGGCTGATGGGATGCGGAGACATGTACTTACTTTTTTGAAGCTCCTTCACAAAATCATGGGTAGATTTTGCAATAGGTGGAGCAAAGGAAGATGAGTAGCACTCCTTTTCTGCTCAGGAAATCCACTCCTGAGGCTGAACAGAAGAATGAAGCAACAGTAAGGGAGAACATAGAATCACTGAATCATAGGCCCACAGAATCATAGAATGGTTTGGGTTGAAAGAGACCTTAAAGATTATCTAGTTCCATGGGCAGGGACACCTTCCACTAGACTGGGTTGCTCCAAGCCTCATCCAGCCTGGCCTTGGGCAATTCCTGGGATGGGGCATCTGCAACTTCTCTGGGCAACTTGTGCCAGTGCCTTACCACCAGATTTTGGTGTGAGTTGACAAGTATTAGGGAAGAAAGAGAATCTAAAAAATAAAGGAAAGCATGCAAAGGCATATGGTCATGACTGATTTCCTTCTGCTCTTCACAGAGTGGTTTATCTAAACATGAGACTTTGGTACCTCTTAATATTTCCTGGGATTCCCTCCAGCCGCTGTTTGAGCAGGACTTGGTTTGT
Source organism: Corapipo altera (assembly GCF_003945725.1). Lineage (NCBI taxonomy): Eukaryota > Metazoa > Chordata > Aves > Passeriformes > Pipridae > Corapipo > Corapipo altera. The sequence goes on along the minus strand of NW_020884970.1, from coordinate 1,732,439 downwards.
TGCATATTCTTTATCACACCAGACTGGCACAGTAACTGAAGGTATTTCATATACATTGGAATGTCTGAAATGTCACTAAAAAGCTTCTTTTTAAGCAACTAATTGGAGTCACAGTGCCATGATTCAGTCTAGGATTGTCACATAAATGTGGCTGTCTCAGTTCCCACCAGAGTTAATGGAGATCTAGTCAACATAGTCAGTGGATATTTAGGATGATTTGTCTCACCATGAAGTACCAGTAGTTTCTGGAACAGGAAACAGCAAAGCCAGAGAGATCGGGCATAAGCCTCATGAAGCCCATATTACCTGTGCTACCTTTTCCTGTTGGCTTTTACTCTGGAAAAAACTCGAGCTCAAAGTCACTTAATTTTAGCTATCTTCTGTGATCTAAGTGTCTAGACTCATTTTATACTAGCTGGCAAGAAATCAGAACTCCAGGGTCAGACACATCTGATAGATTTTAAATATCTCAGTAGATGTATAAAAAAGGTCAGATGAATCAGGTCCCAAAAGAGAGTGTGTTACTAATTAATACTCCCTTTTGGCCAGCTGTAAAATCCGACAAAACTTAGAGGATTATTGTAACTTTGAAACATTTACATCTCTACCAAATGGGGTTTAAACTGCCTTAGGGTTTGCTTCTGCAAGAGCTGATGGGGCGAAACGAGGGAGCGAGATTGTACAGGCACTGAAAGATGGAAGGACCCCTGAAGATAATTGCCTACAAAACTCCATGAAAAATGCTGCAAGTGAAGCAACCATAAATACATTGAGGAGACAAAGCCAATACACATTAAAGATTCATGGAGTGCTATTCATTTGTGCTCTCTCTTTTGGCTCTGGATAGGCAGATATATGAATTCAACACCAGGTAAAGCCCCTTTAATGATGGACAAAGACTCATAAATCCCAGGAAACTTTCCATAGTTCGCAAGGAGGATTTCTTTTGTCCCACCATTTGTTTTCCCATACAGTTAGAAGAGCAGAAGATGTATTACACTCTAAACCTACCTACTGACTTATGTAATTTAATTTCGCATTTAGTGAGCTCATTTCCTTTCACCAAAGGGGCAAACACCTGCTTTTTAAAATAAATGCTATTTCTATGTGAGTTATTTTGGCAAATGACCCCTCACAAATATCACGGACTCACAGACACAAAATGGGAGGACTGGAAAGAATAAAGAGACCACTTGGTCTGTCTTGTGTCTGGGCAACAGATACAACAGAGGAGATGAGGACCTAACACGGACAGGTAGAAATCAAAACCTCCACCAGATAGATTGCAAAAAGGAAACAAAACACACACAAAAAAGTGATTTAAGAAACAGAACTTCAAAGTGATTATATCATTTCCCAGAGGACTCTCAGGGCATTGTTCTTAAAAGTAGAGGAGCAAGAAGGAAAAAAAGCAACACCCTAAACCAAACATGTTTAGTGATGAACAGATAACAGAACATTAACACTAATTTGCCTTGTGAAAGACCATATGAAACAAAGATGAAAAAGAAAGAACATGCTCATCAGAAGCTCAAAGAAGAGACATGGCCTCATAAACTAAAGATGACTTTTTCCATGCTTCAGGAAGGAGTTTATCTGCTATCAGAACCCATTTATGCTATTTCCTTTTTTCCCCTGACGCTTTCAAAGACTGAATCTTATTTTACTATCCAGCTGTTCCGTTCCTACAGTATCCTACTCATTAGAGTGTATTGATAGAAATTAGTTAATTGGCTAATGGTATGAAGAGACTGAAGATGCATTTTTTGTTGTAGATATGAGGAACTTTTAGGTGTTCTCCAGGTAACAAAAGCTTCATGTTCAAGGAGAAATTTTCTTCTGGACTTGGAGTTTGGATATTCAGCCCTGTTCTGCCTGAACTGATGGGCATGTGGAGAGGGAGAAATGAATCACTTAACTGAGGTATCTGCAGAGGATGCATGTTCTTTGAAAATCAGTAGAGAGAATAAGGTTCCTGCAGAAGGTCATTTAGATGTTGAGCTGTTTTAGATGGCTACGGATTGTGAGTGCACACAAGCTCTTTCAGATGGGCAGAGATATTTAGGCAGACCTTCTATAGGGGAAAGAGTTCTCCCTATCCATAAATGGCAGAATGAAGATGCTGATTAAATGTAATGCAACTCTGTGCATGTTTTCTGCTTCTGAAGTGAACAGAACTACCTTCCTAAATTGTTATGTACTTCCAATACAGAATAGCAGATGATTTAATAAAGGAGTTCTCATACCAGAAATTTAGTATACTGACCACTTTGATGAATGCTAGATAACAAGAGAATTATCTCATTTTGCTGCAGTTTTCTCTTAGTTTCTGAATGACATTTCATTTTTGTCTGTCTTTAGGGAACATGTTGCTTCTGCCAACCATCTCTGTGTTTTGTATTTAAACAGTTCCTCTAGTTTTGCAAACCAGTTGGCATGGAGACACACCGGTGCATGTGATGCAATGCTGTGACCTCAACAACTAACAGTGTGGGGACAGAAAAAGAGAGGGAAAGTGTTGAGCCTGAGCACTCTGCACTCGTTTTCCGTATCTCTTGTATTGAAAAGTGATTACTGGGTGAAACCTAAAAGCTTAGAGCATGTGCTTTCTCCAGAAACAATGAATCAAAGTAGTGTGGTTTATAGAGTGAAAGCCTGCTGGGTGCTTGCAACCTAAGATATCTTTGAGAATTTCAGGAATTCAGATGTTTTCCATTTGGGAAATAGTGTTTCCTGGTGCTGGTGAGATGCCTTTGAATACACTATGGTAGTGATGTACTTTTTCTGCTTTCTTACTTTCTGCTACTCCTGGAATATTTGGAGAAAGGTTCAGTGGAGCAAGGAGAACCCCAGAGTATTTGTTCCTTGAACCCAAAATCTGCTGGAGCTTCTAATTTCTTTCCAGTTCTTTTGTCTTTGGCCTCTGCAGGAACAAATGAACCGTGATTAATGCTGATGAAAGCATTAAGGAGATGATTTCCTCTCCTCCCATGAAAATTATTGATTGGAACGCAGTCTGAGAAGACCCAATTAAAACTATATCATGTGGCTTTATTTCCTTCACCATCTATATAAAGACAAGGGGCATCTGCTATTCTCTTTCTCTCCATTATTTAGGTTGCAAAGTAGGCAGTCAAAGCTGTTCTCATTTGGGGTATCAGTTTTGTTACAGTTCACACATTTATCTCATTTTTAAGAGGTGTGGGTAACCACTTTTTTCCCCTTAGCAACAGATAACAAGCTCTCGGTTGTACTGTGTGTGCTTTGGGTGACTTCACCATGAGCAAGGCTGCGTTACCTGTTAAATTAAGACACAAAGACTGGGACTGAAGAAAACTGAGTAGAACTTGTAAATTAAAACATTTTCTCTAGATCATCTATACTTCTGACCTTTTCTTTCCAGAAAACTCAAGATCCTACCTTGTTCTGTGGGTGGGAGATATTTTAATAAGCAGTGTATAAATAAAATAAAAAAAAAATTCTCTGGAGTTTAGATACCCATTTGCAATTGTCCACAGCAATCATAATAGTTCAATCTGTAAAGGGCAGTAAATATGGAAATTTCTTGCAAGAGGACATTCCTACAGTACTAAAAATATTTTTTTTATTCCTTTCTCCACTGAAAGAAGAAATATGTTTTGCATTTAAAAACCATATCCGTAATTGATGCGGAGAGGGCAATCTCTGAATAGCTCAGTAGTAAGGAAATGCTCAGTCCTGTATCTTTCATGCCACTGGAATTTTTCTACTGACTTCTGGGGAGTAAGATCAGGTCCATGGACACTTTTTCTCTACATCCATGGTTTTGTTCACAGTAAGTGAATTTTTTTTCTGAACAGTTTTATCCCTATCAACACAAATTCTTTAAAATGTGCTTAATCAGCTTAATTTGCTATTTCAGCTGGCTGCACCAACCTGTTTGTAAGAACAGAAAAGCAATCACTCAACATGCCTGGTATTGTCTCAGGCCAAAGTTACCTTGGTTTAGCTAAGCCTCTTGAATTCTAATTTTGACTGTCCAGTCTCCTGCTGAGTCTTGCCAGTCTCCAGATTAGAAGTCACTTGTCCATCAAAGTTCTGAGAACTTCCAAGAATCAATCCTACATGAGCTATTACAGTATATGAAGGCACATCCTATTTTTCACCAGATTTGCCTATCTTGAGTGAAGGGTTATGAAGCCATTAAAGTACCTTCTATGTCACTGCACAGGTATTTATAAGGAGCACATTGACAGCTATTCTTTCATTTTTATCTTGTTCTGAGGTTCTGATGGATGAGTTTGGGTGTGGTTCACTCAGTTTCTTTAAAATCTTGCCATCCTTGGATGCCTTTTTCACCTTCAGGTCTTTCTATCCTAAGCTTGTCCCATCAGAGTTGGCAGAACAAAGTTACATCCACGCTTTGACAGCACCAATACCACTTGCAACTGCTGGCAGTGGTAAGACTGCATTGAGAACTGGACAGAATTCAACAAAGATCTGCATTTTGACTTAAGTTAGGCATGTTGGGAAGGTGGACTGAAGTAATCCAAAAAAATGTCTGTATAATTATACTTGTTTGATGTAAGGAGTGATTAGTAGGCAGAATAATCTCATTCATGCTCCTTCCCACTCAGATACTCATATCCTAATTAAGAATAGTATTACTTTTTCTGGTTTACTTCCTAAATGGCATAAATAAAACTGAAAATAAAGCTGGTCAGGCAGTTACACAAGTAAACTGGTGTCATTATATCAACGGAATAAGAAACCTTGTCCTATGCAGGCAGGTTTTCAGCCTTTCAAGCTACACTGGGGCTGTGACACAGATACCTGGGTGTCAAGTCTATAAACATAATGACAGTATACACAGTGCTCCATTTGGAACACATTTTTTATTTATTTCATTCTTCACAGCCTTAATTGGCATGCCTCACAGGGAGTCATCTCCGGTGCCTCTTCCAAGGAATATTAATCACCTGGGAATGCAGAAGAAACCACCTCTGCTGTGACAATAGCTTGATTTCTCTCTGAGGGAGAGGGATTAAATCTCAGTGCCTCTCTAATGACATTATTTGTTATTTTCAGGACAAGCAGTTGCACCCTAATAGCATTCAAACATAATACAAGATAAAAAGAAATAAATAGTTGCCAATGTTCTCCTTATAATTATCCATGCAGTGACACATACTTGAGTGTATCAGAGCTCTGCAGTGAACTGGTGTCTGGGGCACATCTTCCTTTGAAATTCTGGGGAGAGTTTAAGCTGTTTTGTGGAGTGTGTGGACAGTGTTTCTTCTGCAATTTTCTTCCTACTTTCTATAGGAAACTGATCACTAGACCTACATAAACCCCCTGAAATTCAAAATACATCTTGGCAAAGTACACCCAAGTCTTCCTAGGAAAATGAGTAACTTCTGTGCCTTTGAGGATCTTTTGAATATTCAGAGCATAAGAATTGGAAGGAATTCCAAAATCACCCATATTGGTCCTTGCTTCAGGTTTTCCAAACAGATTCCTAATAATGGTCTGCTGAGGTCAAAAATAGTTGTGGGATCAGGATAAGACAGGCCTTATGCTAAGTTGAAAAAATGGAGATATGTTTGTGCAAGGAGAAAAATGAGAAGAAAAATATAAAAAACAATTCTTCCAATAACGAACAGATTGTAAACCAAGTCTGTAAGCAAATGAGGGATGTGTTGCTTTAATTACCTACCTGGAAAGATTTACTGAGAGCATATTATAGAAATGTTTGCATTTCTAGTGGATAAAAATCAGTGAAGGTCTATTGGTGTCACCAACAGGTGTCTGATTTCTATCCAGGGAGAACTTAGTTCCTTCAGCTTTTGAGGATACTTTGTAGACTGATTTATTCTCTTTATTGAAAAGAAATCCTAGGATTTGAGATTTTCTTTAAATGATTTTTAAGTTCTAAAATCTTGTACAATGGTTTTCAACAGCTGTGATAAACATTGGAGGGAACAATAATTCTGAAGATAAAGGAGGGAATAAAGAAGATGGGGCTAAAGAAGAGGAGAGGGAGATGAATTTGAAAGATTTCCATTTGAAGTGGAGCTACAGCTGTTGTGCTGCACTGGGATCTCATGTTCTTATTCTATATTGTACCTAAAATATCCTGCCAGACTACATTTCCCATCACACTTTCCAAAGCAGAGCTGGTCTCCTACAACTGTTTAACAGCACATGCTTCTGTTCCCCACTGGAAAGAAAGTGTTAAAGTGGAGAGAGCGTGGTGGTGTTTTTATATTTGTCACATCCTAACTAATTCTTGACTTATTTATTTTGTAATTGTCTCTCAGTGGCATGAATGATGAAGTGAAAATGCATTCTTTCCTGCTACTGGACTCTGTTGGCTCTGGTTATTCCAATAAAGCGTCATTGTTTGGAAAGTGATGGGGGTAGAATCCATTCTGTCAGTCATTTGTGGATCCCTCAAGATTAAACAACAACAAAAAGCTGTATAAAGACCATAACCTGAAAGGCAAAAGGGAAGCATCATTGAAGACCAGAGGAGCTGAACCTTTATTTTCATGGTTTTGAAGGCTTCTCCATGAATTGTGAGTCAATAAAACAAGCAGCACAAATGTCTCAATAGGCAAAGAAAAGCAAAATTGCTGTTTATTTATTCATGTCCATTTTTTGGTTAGAGTTATTACAGTTTTTAAAATTTAGATTACTGTTCTCTGTGCTTTAGCCTGGACCTTCTTAGTCTCTGAGGTCCAAGGAGATATCATTAGAAAGACTCAAGACTTTTCAACAGTGTACATTTTTCTTTTCTTTTTATTTTTTTTTTTTTAAATTGGAAATGATTCATCAAAATGTGGAGTTTTGGGTTGGTGGTGGAAACAAGTGCAAAAAACCCCAAAACCGTAAACCGAAAAAGGAGTTTTGATAAAATTTTCTTCTGGAAGATCTTGGTTTCTCTGATGGAGTTACACGATTGTGGCTGAAGAAGCTAAAAAATATTCAACTGTTCCTCAACAGCAAAGACCATTAACAGCAGTAGTAAATCCCTGGGATGGGAAATCCAAGAGTTGCACCCTTGCTGAAGCAATGTTAGACCATCATTAATCTTGTGTGAAACGATGTGGTGCTGCTGTCGTGTAGGTGGTTGCCAGTCTGAGCAAGAAGGGGTTGCAACTTGATCCTTAAGATCCTTTCCAACCCAAACCATTTCATGATTCTAAGCTTGATTCTATGATAAAACCTCTCTTTAAGCTCCAGTTCAAAATGTATTCAACCTGATTTTATTAATGGAGGATTTATATCCTGAGGACAAAAAAACCTATGTATGCACACTTTATGGACAGTAAGTCTGTCTGCTCCAGTCAAGAGTGGATACCTTTTGTGATTATTAAATGAGAATTTGATTAGATTTTGCCATCTCTACTTCCCTTGTGAAGAAAGGTGACTGTTAGACAGAAAGTCATTAGAGTCTGACTGTGTTTGTGCATCACAATGAACGAATGGTTCGCTCCACCCACCACCCTGACACAAGCACAGTCTTAGCGGAAAATAGCTGGAAACAACTTCACTTCTCTGTTGTGCAGCCACACACTCTCTAAACTGACCATTCAGGTAAATTTCTCTGTAAGGATAGAGAGTTACATTCCTTTTTTTTTTTTTTTTTTGCTGTGTATTCAAGGATTTTTCTGGAAGACAGTATATAATCTGTGGATCAGCCTTTACTCTTTCCTGTGAGGGTGGGGAGGCCCTGGCACAGGTTGCTCAGAGAATCTGTGGCTGCCCCACCCCTGGAACTCTTCAAGGCCAGGTTGGATGGGGCTCTGAGCACCCTGGTCAAATGGAAGGTTCCATGGTAGGAGGTTGGACCTTGATCTTTAAGGTCTGTTTCAACCCAGACCATTCTGTGATTCTCTGATTCTCTTTGTGGCATTCCCTGAGAGAAATCAGTACCAGCTTCTTCTGGGGAAAAAGCCTCAGCAGGTCTTCATGCAATTAATGATTACTTATTAAATATTATTAGTGGTTAAAAATGGACATTATTTGTTAGTTCACTGCACATGCATAGTCCTTGTCTGACAAGCAGGTTTGTCTGACTGGGGAAAACAAAGGTGCAAAGCAGGGTTGAGAAGTGTAAAACAATATCCCAAAGGATAAAATAGCATGGAGGCAGAAAACACCTCATCTGAGATGACGCAGTAAATCAGGGCATTGCTGTAGATTTTGGGATGTGCTGAGCATTAGGACAAGGAAGTTATTGAAGAGGACAGGAGTTTAGGGCACACCAAACAGTCTAATTGGAAAGAGCAGTGAGAAGATGAAGGGGATGACTGTGATCTGCATTACAAAGCAGATCAAGTTGAATGATTGCAAAGGTCTCTTCTGGCATTGAATTTTTTTGTCTGTGGCAGGGTTTCATTTAAATAATTCATAACCAAGAGCAAATTCTGAACAATTGCAGAAAAAAATTCAGTACAAGGCTGCTAGGGATTCTGGGATTTGATCTTCAATATCTGAGCTCTTGAACTTTCCTAATGAAAATACTAATAACTTTTTAATTCTCTGCTTCAAGCCTCATTGCAGAAAATCATCAATGATATATTCAATTGTAAAATTCACAGAGGGCTTCACAGTTATATAAATCATTCAATTAAAGAGAAACTGCGTTACATGACTGAATCAACCAAATGGAGTTTGAGAGTGGATTCAGTTTTGTACTTTTCTTTAAAGGTATTGTGTGCAGAGCTATTTGTTATTCATTTAAAAACTGAAATAAAATTTCAAAAAATTACTTTTTTGTGCGTGATCCAAAAAAGAAGTAAATTAATTATTATGCCTCTTTTCAATGAGGATTATCTCCCTTTTTATTAAGTGTCTTTTGAACCCTCAGAAACCCAGAATATGAGTTTGATTTTTTTTCTGCTTGTGTTGTTAAGACTTTAGATTTATGTCTTTAGATTTAGGAGTTTACAGCTATTTCTAAGAGAATAATTTGCAGGGGAGTTGGAATTAGATGATCCTGAAGGCCTCTTCCAATTCAAACCATTCTATGATTCTATGAATTAGTGGTAAGTGTCTCATTTGAATGACTTTCAGATGACAAAAATAACAACATTGCTTTGTCTGTGAGCAAATACATATTTGCTACCTCTGAATAGTTTAATCCATACCCCCTGTCAATCTTCTGCCACTGGTCTCCAACCATCCACACTGTGCTACTTTGGTGTGGTGGGTTATTTCTGGGATCAATAGAGGCTCATGTAGCAGCTTGCAGAAATTTGATGCCTGGTAGTACCATGTTTGTCCTCTACCTGTTCATGACCCTCCCCTGGGTTATGCTGGAAGGCAGAAGCTGCAGGGTGGGTACTCTCATACCTCAGACCACTTGCAGTGCTCAGAAGGTCCAACACAAATTGTGAGAAGCAAATAAATAAGTATATATATGACTACGTAGAGCATGTGAGCAAGATGGATTGCTCAGTGTGTTACAGGACCAATGGAAAGATGGAAAGAAATATGGTCTTCATTGTAGTGATTGTGCTTCTACAGCTCAGGGCATCAAAAACGTCATGGTGTTTATGTGCTAATAAAATCTTAGCAGTAATTCTCCCTCCATGCACAATGCCTTTGCTACAGTCTGTCCTCTGAATCACCTTTAAGGAAAAAAAATTAGTAATTTCATTCCTCCTTAGGGAGGGATAAGGTTTGTGCTGCTGTGAGACTTTAATGTTGGTGCAATGCACGGGCCATTGTGCATGGGAATTTTTGGAGTGCTTGGGAGCTGCCTATTTAGGGCAGAGTGGGAGAGAAAATTGATTGGATCAAAAGTTTCAAATCTAATGAGTATCTGTTAAAGATGCATCCCTTGATCATTAGCTTATAATATTCTTGGAAACTAAAGGAAAAATCTTTCCTGTAATATTCATATGAATATATGGAGACTTGCCTCCAATTTTTCTGGAAAAAGCAGCCTGACTGGGACTCCTCTGTTGTCTAACGGTAGAAATGAAACATTTCAGGCTCCGCTGTCATGAACAAGATAAATGCAATACTGAAATAAATAAATGAACACTGAAAAAATCCCCTTCTTTCAATTTTTACTTGTGATTAGGCAGCCAGAAAAAGAAATCTTTAGAAACTATTTATAGTGAGCCTCTCAGAGCCCCTTGCGCATTCAGAAGTGGTGGGATGGCTGGTCTTTGACGTGGGTGCTCTTTTGAATTCAGAGAGCAAAAGTCAGAGCACCATATTTAGTGTCCATCCATCACCAGTGATGTGGGCCTGTGATGTGGAAAGCTGTGAGCCCATAAACAACTGAGTCCAAACAGCACTTGTTTGCAAACATAGCATGTAAAAATGAGTTCAGGAGTACACTGAGTATTTCTCCTACAAAAACAGGCTTGGTACCGTTCAGTGTGGAAAAATCTCCAGGGAGATCTTACAGCACCTTCCAGTACCTAAAGAGGCTACAAGAGAGTTGGAGAGGGATTTCATACAAGGGCGTGTAGTGATAGCACATGGGGAAATGGCTGCATACTGACATATGGCAGGTTTAGATCAGATATTAGGAAAAACATCTTTGTTGTGAGGCTGATGAGGCAACGGAACATGTTGTCCAGAGAAGCTGTGGCTGCCCCATCCCTGGAAGTGTCCAAGGCCGGATTGGATGGGGCTTGGAGCAACCTGGACTAGTGGAAGATGTCTCTGTCTATGGCAGTGGAGTTGGAACTGGGTGGTCTTTAAAGGTCCCTTCCAACCCAAAGCACTCTATGTTTTATGATTCTGTGATCAGGTCTTGACGTTATGGGGTTTGGGGACACTAATTGAACTCCTGAGCAGTCAAGAGCCAGCTACTACCAGTGATGATGCCTAAGCACCCAATCTCATCTGAAGGCTGGAGCTGAGCAGTGCTCAGCATCCTCAGCTGATCTTGGGGTGTCAGTGTCAAACCAAGAGAAGGAAATATTGAGAAATTATAGAGGCCATCAGAAAGAGGAGGGGAGGAGAAGGTCTGGTTAGAGTTGAGGGGTGGAATCACCCAGGAATTTGGTCTGGTGTACATATCTAAGTAGTCATAGAGCTGTTCACTACAGACAGAGTTTGCACCTCACTGGTCTTGGTGCATTTTAGCTGTTTGCTCCTGGCCTTGGCGAAGAAGCTGAGTAGCTTTGACTAACAGAAACACCACCTCTGCGTCTGAAATCTCCTACTCTTCCTGTGGCAGCTTAACCTACATGAACATGAATTTCTATAGAATGTGATATTCTTTTGGCACTCATCTAATAATGCAGATCAGATCCCATCTCTCACACCTCTATTTCAGCCTCAGGCCAAGAAAATCTCTATGTCTGCATCCTGTATGAGAGGAAGGAGAAAGCAGCTGGGATATATTCAATGCCTGCATGTTCTCCTAGACATGTAATTGGCTCCTTCCTCTGTACTGGGGTGGAGCTGTAAATCAGCACAGTTGGGAAGTTGAATGCTAATGCTGAGTGACACTCACACCCTGAAGGTTGCTAAGCAATAAATAAAGGCATTTTTTTCACCTTACATGCATTAATGTATAGGCTAATCCTTGATCTGTAATTCTTCTCTCTATCCTGTCTGTGCTTTTCTCTCTGGCTCCAGATGCTGGCATTTTGTTTATGAGGGTCTTGATGGGGTTTGTTCTGCTCCTGGGAGGTCTCATCTGCAATATACTGCAGTTAGATTTGTGAATCTACTTAAGAAAAGTTATTCACACCCAGAACTTGTATTAAGCCTAAGGAAAAAGATTTTAATTAGTTATAATGGGGTTATGAAAGGTCTCATTTGAGACCGGTAGTTCATTTCTTTGTAAGACCACATCATCATGACAAAAAAATCAGACTTTTCTTTATCAACCATGGGCATTTTTACTGCAGTCAAATTATCTTTTAAATTTCTTACCTTCCACAAATTATTTTTTTGGGGGGAGAGGAGAAGAAAAAACACCAAAACCAAAGAACTTGACAAGATTAAAAACTGTTTATCAGGTTTTGGGATGGGTTTTACCTCAAGACATTTTGACCCAAACCCAAAACATTTCAGCATGAGAAAAAGTCAGTGAATGGCTGTAACTTACAACCCATACGATGTCTTTTCAGATATTTATGTCCTTTTTACATGATTTCAAACTTGGGCCCTGAAGTTTGAGGTGCAGTGAGTTGTTTTTCAGATGAGTATCCCCTTGCTGCAATATTATAGTTCCAATAAGCTGTTGAAAACAAGCAAAGGTTCATATAAACGAGAGGTTTTTTTCAGGCACCATGAAATATGGAAACTCAACCTTTTGACAGGTCATACATTTCCCTTTGACTGTCACTACTTCAAAACCATTAAAAGTCTGTTTTCTTTGAGTGATCTATTCTTTAAAAAGAGTGTATAATTTACCTGACATCCTCTGTTGTTTTGCTTGAGATGGCATGTGAGTTGTGTGGTCAGCACTTGTCTCAAATATATCATCCAGCAACAAAGTACAAGTATTTCATATATAAATCTTTTATATAATACATAATAGATCATACAGCCATTTATTATCTGTCTTCATTTTCTCTGTGTCTCATTCATTTTTTGATATGATATCACGGAAACATAAAACATAGAATTGTTTGTGTTGAAAGAGACCTTCTACAGTAGTGCAACTTCCCTAACATGGGCAGGAACATCTTCCACTGCTCAGTCACGTCCAACCTGGCCTTGAACACTTCCAGGGATGGGGCATCTACATCTGGGCAACCTGTGCCAGTGTCTCGCCACCCTCATCTTCACAAATTTCTTCCTCATATGCAGTCTAAATCTACCCTCTTTCAGTTTAAAACCACTGCCCCTTATCCTGTCACTACAGGCCTTTGTCAAACTTCCTGAGGTTCTCATGAACTCACTTCTCAAGCCTGTCAAGATCCCTGTGGATGGCACTTTTTTTCCTTGAGTGTTTTTTCTTCCAGCTGCACCACTCATCTTGGTGTCATCTGAATACTGTCAGTGCCAAAAGTCCCACTGTCTGTGTCATTGATGAAGATACTGAATAATATTGGTCCCAGTATGGACCCTGGAGGAGTGACAGTTTTAGTGGTTTTCAGTTGGACATTGAGCCATTGACTAGAAGTATTTGGATGTGGCTATCCAGCCAGTTCCTTGCCTATCTAACAGCCCATCCATCAAATCCATGTCTCTTCAATTTAGAGGTAAGAATGTTGGAGGGGACCAAACCAAAGGCCTCACAGAATTCCAGGTCAATGACACCAGTTGCTCTTCCCCTGTTCCACGGATGCAATTCTTCTGTTTGGGAGCAGCTCTGCTGAGGAGTTACATAGGCTGTGAAAATGAACCAGAAATAAACCAGGCCATAAACCTTTTAAATGTGTGCTACAACGGTGGATTCTACCCACCTTTAGTTATTAGAACCTGGCATTGACACCATGGTAAGAAGAATATAGAGCAATACACACTTCTGCTGTAAAAATAATGTGGTGGCTGTGAAACAGAGCAAGGGCTCTGGTGTTGGGCTCTAACCAATCTGAGAGATGGGAAGCATCAGGAATGACTCAAAAGGCTGCAAATCACTGCCGAGATTCTTACGAGATGTGAGAAGCTGAGAGCCCCAGAAGATTGACTCATAACAGGCATTTAGGTCCTAAAGACTGATTGATACATTGTTTTGACTGAATGCATCAATGCCAGTAAGAAGGGCAAATCTGAAAATTATGTCATCATTCACTGGGAAGTAGTTACAGTGTGACATGTCAACCCTCTTGATTCGACCTGCCATCCAGCAATCTGTGCATCAGGGCTTCTAATTTATTAAAATGGCTGTTTTATTTTTCCTTTGAAAAGGATTTTATAAACAGCTCATTTGAAGGATGATATCAAGTGTCTTTTGCTTCATTAGTTTCTTTCACCCTATACTATGTCTTAGAGCAAGGCAGGGAATTATAACACCATTACAAGGCTCATAACTATTGCTGTCAATAAAACACACAAGGCTGAATTCAGAAAATAATTCCCTCTGGGTGTAATTGGCAAATAAAGTTGATTTTTTTTTGGTGACCTTTATGTTTTTCTCTACAGTGGGGATCAGGCTGGGATGTTCTAGACCCGTGTTTTAAAAAAGCTAGTATCTTTTACCAGGAAGGTATCATCCCATGTCATGCCAGGATGGAGTCAATACTCTGTATCCCTTTGCTTAAGCTCTGCCACCTGGTACCTGCCCTTGTAGGTACACGTCTCCTCCCAGTCCTATGTTCCCAGAATTCTAAGGGAGTAATCAGTAATCCTGACATTTCCAGAAGGGAAAGAGTTGATTTTTTTCCCCTTTTGAAATATATTTTGCTTATTACTTTAGTATTTCTAGTCTATCAAGTAATGTATTACAGTAGAAAAAGAACTTGGTTTTGGTTTTGTCAAAAAATTAGTGAACTTAATCCAGGTGGTATTGATTTTAACATCTCCCCTCTTGAGATTTGCCTCCAAAGATTTGTCTTCCCATCCTGTGATTGACTTGGTGACCTGCCTTTGAAACCTCCTTGGTGTCAAAAAATGGAGTTAAAATCCGTATATCACACTTGTACATTTTGGTGATGGCTCTCTATCCCCGCTGTCACTCTTAGAGATCTCACTGAGCCTGTAATGGGACATTGTTGAACTCAAACTCAACAGGAAAACTGAATATCTGGACAATGAGCTGTCAGAGAGAAGATTGTGAGGATGAAAACATGAGGGAAACCATAAATGATCAAAGAGCTTAAAAAAATGTATTGATTTTATGTTGAACTTTCATATCTCAGTTTCAGGGTGTGAAGGTCAGCAACGATAAGGGAATCATTGGGTGGGGGGGTGCTTAATTCTGCCTGTGCTCAGTCTGCTGGAGGGTGAGGCTGGATGGCAGCCAGTAACCGAGCCCTTGGATTCTGCTCTTTTCTTTTCTTCTTCTTTTTTTTTTTTTTTTTTTTTTAGTGTCACACTTATAAAATTAGATTTTTATCCAGAAATGAAAAACTGATGATAGGGAGAAAAACTGATGGCATACAATCTATCTTCTCGTCTCAAACTAAAATATTTTAAGGGATTTATATAAATGTGAAAAAACCCTCCCAGAACAAACCTCCACATTGCTTTTGTAAAAACAAAGTGTGAAATATTAAGGATCCATTCTAGAGTAATTGTCTTTCCATTCCTTCACCACTGCAAACCTTCTAAAAAATTATTGTACACTGAGTTCATATCCCTGTCACCTCAGGTTTGGACCTAAACATTTCAGGAGAGGTTACTGTGGGTTGGAAAGAATTTGTATTAGAGCAGCATTAGAGCAAACTCTGGCAGTTCCAGGTGGTGTAGTGGCCTAGAGGCAGCACATCTGTAGCAGACGGAATGCAGCTCACCTGGAATTTATTTTCCCCATGCCAATAGATGTGGTTCTGCTCTTAGGGACAAAGGACAACTCTGTTGATCTTCCAGAGGACTTTTCAGGCACGTGATTGGGAAAAAAAATGTGAACCAAAAGAGATGTGAAATATGTTATTGGACTGTAAGATTGAAAACAGAGACCCCACATCTTCTCCCTCCCTGTTTTGCCTTTGCTTCTATGCAAATATTCAACACTAGGGCACCAAAGTAAAAGGTTTGAAAACAAATTCTAAGAGCTCTACAGTTTTCCCTCCTCTAAAAAAAATTCCCAGGAAATCAACAGTCCCCCAAGTAGGAAAATTCCCTTTAAAAAATCTCCCAGTGTTCCCCTCTTTATGATTTTGGGGTCTGCCTCCTGATTTAAGTGTGCTTGGCAGGGGTAGTGCTGATGGATAATCTTTTTTAACTGCACAAGGCTTCAGTGAGGCTGCTGAACGATGCCACAGGCAGAATTCATTGGGAGACATTAAATAGTAAATTTTAATACATTGAAAATGAGTTTTAAATTGATTAAGGCTTATAAACAACACAAGCTTGAGTTTTCATTTTTTTCTCAAGTTTGTTTTACTTGTTCCTTATGAAAATTAATCTATTTTCTCACATGTCATTTTTTTTTTCAGTACTTTTTATAGGTTGGCTTGATTGCTGTCAATTCATTTCTTTAATGTAAGCAATTAAACGGTTGATCATTTTGCTGCCTTTCAATTATCTTCCTGCCTGACAATTGCTCCAGCTGTAACTAATTTTCCTTCTTTATGTTCACAATCCCGACCACATCAGCTGTGTCTGGCAGACACTGGGAATGTCAGGTGTTAGCTGAGGTGAAGGAGAGGGAGTTGGAGAGGAGGCAGTGGCTGGAGATTTGGTCCCTTCCTTTGTATTCCTGATCTTTTTGGCTGGTTTGAACTGAGAAATGATCCCTGGGATTAAGGATGGTGTGGTTGAGATGGTGAACAGGCTTCTCAGTTGTTGGAGGAAGTGGTAGATTGTGGGCAGTTAGTTGGAGCAGACCCTGATGCCTCTCTAGATGCTTATAGGGAATTTGCTTGGGGCACCAAGTATAGAGGATTATCAGGCTTATGATAATGAGGGGTCAGGGCTCACTGAAGTGTTTTTTGAGAACCTAAACCTACCTATAGGCTTTGAAGGGGCAGGGAAAGGCGGAATAGACCACAGAGTGCAAGGTCTCATCCTTGGATAAGGACTGAATTGACACTCCCTCTTCACATTGGCATTGAATCATAGAATGGTTTGGATTGGAAGGGACTATTAAAGATCATCTAATCCAACCTTCCTACCATGGGTAGGGACACCTTCCACTAGACCAGGTTGCTCAAAGCCGCATCCAACCTTGAATGTTTCCAGGAATGGGGCATCTCCCACCTCTCTGGGTAAGCTGTTCCTTCCTCCCTATTAATGAGAGGTTTCTATTACAACAATGAATCTCTCCACTCAGGCTATCCATGCTGAGGTCAGAGGTTGAGCCTTTGTTATTTAAAACTTTCAGGAAGACAAAACCTTTATGTTTTTTCAGAAAATTTGTAATTTTTTTCTTTGTTCCTCTTATTTTTCTTTAGTGTATTACATTTTGCTGGAATTTTCCAGACTACCTTGATGACACCAGGTACTTGCTGTAGCAGGAAAATGGTCCTTGCTATGAGGAGACCTGAATCAAATATTCAGTGAAAACTCTGGGAAACTGGACTTATGCAAGTTTAATATTTTGAGATAAAATGTTCAGACAAGTTGTTTACCCTTTGGTGACTTGAGTCACCACAATCCATTATAACTGGAGTCATAAGGGCCTTATTACCCTGGCAGTCCCTATTCAGGCTTGATTATTTAGTTCAGCTTTATAGGAGCAATAGATTATAGAAAGTACAGTAGGAATATGACCTGGATTTCAGCTGTTGAATCTGAAATGTTGTGGCAATCCAGTGCCAAACTTGCTGACTCCAGAACCAAAGGCATCTTTCCCACCAGGACAAATACTGCAACAAGGCTAATTAACTGCAGGAATAATTAACCAGAGATGAGAACTGGCACAGTTCTCCAGCTTTCTGGGTCTCACCTGACTTTTATTTACAACATGGAGCTCTGCCCAGAGTCACATCAGCATGTTCAGAGCTGATTCAAGGCTCTTTAACCTAGCACTGCATTCTCTGATGCAGATTCATGTTCGTCCCTCATCTTTCTCCCCATGTTTCTTACTTAACTGCCCCTACCTGTTGTAATTACTTGGGTAATTTACAGGGTAAAGCTTACAAAAATGAGTCCTCATGGTAGGAAGCTTTCAATGCTGGAAACACTGTTCACATGTTCATGAAGTTCATGTATTGGAAACCTTGGTCAAATCTGCTTACACTTAGAAAAAATTCAAAGGACCCTTCTCTGGGCAAGGTTTCATTATGGGCAAACTTTCCTGTTCCTCCTGTTTGGACAATTTTTGTGGTGTTATAAATACTTAATACTGAGCATCAGTATCGTAATATTGAATTCAGCAGCACTACACAGGATCCTACAGTCAAAAAAGCTTGGCAAACTCATGTTTCTCTGATCTCAGAGCAACTGAGAATTAGTTTCACAGCAGTATCATGAGAGTTTTGCTTTTTCTACCTGTGCAAGGCACTGATTACCCTTTCAGTGCTTACTGGAGACACCTTTGCAACAGATAACTCTGCCTCAAGGGCTGAAGGGAGTTAGAGACAAACTTGTGCCTGAGAGCAATGTGCTGTCAAGGAATCCTACTGTCAGTTATCCCATGCACAAGCCCTTTCCCAAACTCAGAAGAACAGTTTAACCCAAAAAACATTTGTGAAAACTCACTAAAGGATTTTCACAGCTGGACTGAACACCCCCACCTCTCATTCCAATATAAGAGAACCTATAAAACAATGGGACCAAAAAGTAAGCAATTTGAATTGGACCATGGGGGTTACCAGAGGCAATTTATGACAGTTTCACAGCCAGAAGTGTCTCATTAACACTCCCTTGCACTGGCCATGGGAAAGATTTGTTGTCAGTGGGGAGAAAACCTGCGTAAAATTAAGAAAAATTTTTTTTTTCCCTGCAGTTTTCAGAAAAATATGAATGTAATTAATGTAAAATAAGTTTTACTATGTCAGGCAAATCTGTGGAAAATGCAGTGGAGAAGTCTTACTGTAGGACTTGTCAAGTGAACACTCTACATGAGATCTATATAGTGAAGAAGGAAATAAAGGTAACAGAGAACAAGTAGAAGGCAGCTGTTTCCAAAGACATATCTATCTGCTAGATGGAGATGTCTGTCTGAAAACTGAACGAGGGTCTGATGCCCATCTGTTAAGATGTTCAGTGAGATATTCTATAGTAGTGGAATATTTTATTCATATGCCTCATAATAACTCATCTCTACAAGGTAGCAGAGGAAGGTCTGCCTGTGTCTTGCATCTTGGAAATAGTCAAAAAACTTGCTGTGCCAGGAGGTGAATGGGGAAATCTGTGTTGCTTTTCTGCTCAGGGTTTTTACACAATAAACAAATTTTGTCAATCAGTGCCATCTAGGATGCTACATTTACTAAAGACTATGAAAAAATTAATATCTACCCAGATGACAATCACAGAGTCATAGAATAGAATAGATTGGAAAAGACCTTTAAGGTCATCAAGTACTACTGTTCACCCAGCACTGCTGAGTCCACCACTAACCATGTCCCTAAGTGCCACATCGACGTGTCTTAAATACCTCCAGGGATGGTGACTCAGCTACTTCCCTGGGCATCCTGTGTGGCAGATGCCCTTGACCCCTTCACTAAACCAGCAGAAGTTTGGTTCAGGCTCTAAGGAGCTCCTCTAGTTTTTTCTGTTCTCTGACAACCCACAGAGGAGCAGAATGACCTAGCGAGCTTGGAACACCAATCACATAATTAACAAATGAATGGCTGTTTCAAGACTCATTGATATAGGAATAAAGAAAGATGTAGGTACAAGGAGCATCACAGCTTTCCCATCACATGTAATTTGACTGAGTCAGCTGCTTTATTCCATAAAGAGGACAGCCTAAGTGAGCCTTCTGTCATCTCCTGGTGTTGATCTCCCCTTGAGCTGGAATGACCCTCAAGGTTGTTTCTCAAGGCACAGAGACCTTTTACTAATGGCAGATCTTTGGTAATTGGTTGATATAATTCATAAACTTGTATTGACATGTGCCTTGATAGTTTAGAATAGAGTTTAGGAAAATTAGTTTAGAATAATAGAGTGAACCTTTCCCATCAAACTTTTTTAGGTCACTCTTTTACAGTGTTGTACTAACCCCACTTTTACTAATGCCTTTGATAGTGGTTCTTTAAATTATCTAAATCACTCATTCACAACAGATTGGTGTAGTTGGCAAGTAGCATCACTGATTGCTTATGGAGGCATGGAAAAATCTGAGTCCCAAATTCTCAGAAGAATGGGCTCATGACCACTGCCATGACTTGAGTGCTATTGAAAAACAACTAAAATTAGCAAGAGGAAATATTAAAAATGGTAAAGGAAAAGGAATTATTTGTAAGAAGTTAAGCAGCTGCCTAGAAACCACCTGTCAGGACAGGAAAATGCATAATAGAGGCAAAGAAGATCTGAGAGAGGAAATAGAAGGCAGGAAGGCAGCTGAGTTATTACCGTCCCTGCAAATCGAACAGCTACAGAAGCAGTTACAGGAAGAAAGGAAGAAAACACAAAACCTGCAAGAAAAGATCTAGATGATTCTCATTTGGGCCCCACATTCCCCTAATCCGTGCAAATTAGGAAACTGATTGTGTCCCCAGAGGACTGGGATGGTAATATTTGGGGTGATCTTGATGATTGTGATGAGGGAAATGATGACTCATAGCTTCCCTCAGATTACTCTGAATATGAGACTGTACCCATCACTAAAGTGGAATGGGCTTCAGTGCCCAATATTGCAGTTTTAACAGCCACAGTATGAGTAACCTCACATCCATGGATGGCACTGCTGGATGTCAGGGATATGTTCTTTATGGTGCCTTTGCAGAAAAAGGATGAAGAGAAATTTGTTTTTACTTGGGAAGATTTAAAGTGTACCTTCCACAGACTTCTGCAGGGATATAAACATGCACCCATGATTATTCATGCTGCCCTTACTGAACTTTTACAGACAGCCTTGCTTTCTCAGGATGTGAAACTGAATCTTTCTCAGGATGTGAAACTAAGAGTTTCACAAGTTTCACCTGAAAAATCATAGAATCATAGAATGGTTTGGGTTGGAACTGACCTCAAAGACCATCTAGTTCCACCCTCCTGCCATGGACAGAAACACTTTCCACCAGAAATACCAAGGACCGAGTAGAGAAGCAAAAATTTTAAGTACTAGGTAGATGGCAGGTAGTGTGGCAATTCTGCCAGACACCTCAATTAAAATACCCCAGTTGTGGATGCCCCAATCTAGTAAAGAACGATAACAAATTGTTGGTTCTTTAGGGTGCTGCATGATTTCTGTCATTGCTCATGCACTGTACTCACTTCTATGAAAAGAAAAACTGTGGGAATGGAACCAAGAACATGAAAAGGCAGTCAAACCCACAATACAGTAATTAAAGGCTTAACAACCAGTGGGGTCAGTACACTTCCAAGACCCTATTATAGCAGAATGGGATTTTTCAGGACATGGTACTTACCACAATCTATTCCAGACTGGGTTAAAGGGGTCAAAAAAGCCTTTGATGTTTAACTAAACTGCATTTTAAAGAGACAGAACAGAGACATTCCAAGTGGGGAAAGGGAGTTTTGTCTTTAATATGAGCAGTAAAACAAGGGGTGACCTGTAAAACTGTCAGTGAGACTTGAATTTTTTCCTTTCTAGGGATTGTAGGACAAAGAAGCTGGTAAAGAGTTGAGAGAGTAAGCCATATGAGGAGTGGCTGAGGGATCTGTGGGTGTTCAGTGTGGAGAAAAGGAGGCTGAGAGGAGACCTTCTCATACTTTACAGCTCCCTGAAAGTAGGTTTTAGCAAGGTGGATGTTGACCTCTTCCCCCAGGCAACAGGACAAAAGGAGATGGCCTCGAGCTGCACCAGGGGAGGTTCAGGTTGGACATCTGGAAGAATTTCTCACTGAAAGGGTGGTCAAGCATTGCCATGGGCTGCATAGGGAAGTGATGAAGCCACCATCCCTGGAGGTGTCCAGGATAAGACTGTATGTGGCATTTAGTGCTGTGGTCTAGTTGTCATTATGGCCATCAAAGGTTGGACCAAATGATCTTGGAGGTCTTTTCCAACCTTAATGGTTCTGTGCTTCTGTGATATCAGGAATGATACCAGCACACATCCTCTGGAGATCAGGTTATCCCTTTGAGGATACTTTATTCTTTTCTAAGGAGAACCAAAATAAATTCACACATTGACAAGCCCAACCCACAGCGTGATGACCCTCACTTGTTTTACGCATGCTAATCAATATGGTAACTACAGTAAATTCTGTGCCATGTCTTTCTTAGTTGTGGTTGCAATTTACTGTAACAAGAACTATAAGGGAAGGCAATGAGGGCACCTTGACCACTGAGAACTGAAAGGTATGGGAATATGAGACTCAATTTGAAAGAGGTTCCCAATCTTGGTGGCATCTAGTTAATGTCACTTATGACCCCATTGTTGGTAAAGCCACAGCTTTTGTTTTACCAATACTCAGTGTTTCAGTATACACCATATACCAAATTATTGTGCTGATTAATTTGCAATGGAAGTGTCCTCTATCTATTAGAACACACAAATGTGAGCCTAAAATGGGAACAAATGGCAAACTGCTGATATTCGTGCATGACTGCACAGGAACAACAAGGATTTATTTGTGAAAATAATACTATTAAGGCCCAAGACATTTGCCTTGACATTGAAAAAAATGTCATTTTGAAATACATCCTGATGAAACCCCTGGGATTGTGCTTGTATACGTTGGAAATGGATGTATTTTTATGAGAACCCTTTATGATTCTATATTTATAGAAAACACCACCGTAGAGACATATAATCACTGAAATATCTATATATGCATTTTTATCAAAATTATGGGATGTGACTTTAACTGTTCAGCTCCTGTCACAACCCACTAATTACTATAATCTAACTATACACTATATCAAGTTTTATTTTTTACCCCTGTTGGAGTAAATCTTGCATTGGTAAAAAAACTGTTGCAACAGTAAATTGCTAAAATGAATGCATCACAACAGACAAAGAACCCTGATTACCATCCATCATGCTGCAGAGAAGATATGTCATATCCTAGAAAGGATGAAGAAAGATGGAGATCATCACTGGTGGGAGACTCTTTTTGGATGGTCACTAACAGCAACTGGAATTTTGAATTTGATGCTGCATCCAGTTGTAGTATTTTCAGTTTTGACTTTATTATCTTTACTGTTTATAGTCATTCTGTCCACCAAATCTTGGCAGAATATGAAACAAATTATGCCAGTCCAACATGTAAACCACATACAATCAACTGATTATGTTAAATGCTCAATAATTAACAATAATGCTGACACTTAAACCAAAAAACCTTATCAAATAGTTGTACTCTTACATCTGATCTGCAATATACCACATGTTTATGACACAGAGGCAAGAGATAACTGTACTACCACTCAAGGAGTTGGTACTGTGGACTGACTGTAGTCAGGGAGTAGAGGCACCCAAAACTGGACCCTGGGTTTGAAGTGTGGCCTTATCAGTGCCCAGCCCAGAGGGGTAATTACTGCCCTGGTCCTGCTACCACACTGTTGCTGGTATAGCCCAGGATCCATTGTCCTTCTTACCCACCTGGGCACACACTGGCTCATGTTCATCTACTGTAAAGCACCACCCCCAGCTCCTTTTGACCTGCAGCTTCCCACTCACTCATCCCCAAGGCTGTAGCATTGCAGAGGGTTGTTGTGACCCAAGGCCTTTTGCCTTGTTCAACCTCATACACTTGGCCTTGGTCCATTGATCCAGCCTGTCCAGATCTCTCTGCAGAGCCTTCCTGCCCTCCAAGAGATCAACATTCCCACCCAAATTGGTGTCAAACTGACTGAGGGTGCCCTCAGTTGCCTCATCCATATAATTGACAGAAACAATAAACAGAACCCGTGCGATGATTTGTGAAAACTATGTGGTTTTGATGACAACACTTTGGTTGTACTTCAGACAGACTTGATGTGACAATGCTCCTGTGTGTGGAGGAGGTGCAAAAGCCAACTGCCAGTGTCCTGCAGAGCCCTGCAAAACCCACAGAAACACAAATCTCTTGTGTGATTTTTCTGAAGGGGGATCTGTGCAAAGCTGCTTCTCGCAGTTACACCTGTTTCAAAGAGGTGTTTTGATGTCCTGACAGATATTTATTGGAATGGTCTCCCACCGAGGCCTCCACAAGGAGCTTCAAGTTGATGATAAATCTGCTAATTGCAGCTAGCAGAGATGCCTCTCCTTCCTTAACCTTTGAAGCAGATGGCTGCATAAAGCTACATAACTAGCAAAACAACCATCCAGGTAGTGCCTGACAGTTCTTTCTTTTTTTTTTCCCCCTAATTTAATGGATGTGACAATATGTTCTGTCTTGATGTAGGAAAAAGTAAGCAATCAAACCTGAGGGGCAAACAGCAGTGAGTGGTGAGGGAGCTGGGGAAGGCACAGCACCTGACAGCCTGCACAGAGGAGCCAACAGCACCTAGGGAAACTCAAAGTGGGTACCAGGATGCTGGGAAATGCTATTCACAGTGCTCCTAAATTACTTATCAACCTCAGAGATTAATTCACACAGAATTTTACTGATGAAAATTCAAAAATAAAGAAAACAAGCTTTGGGTTTAAGTCCTTTTCAGCCTTCAGAGCTTTTCATGGCAGTGAAGTCCTGCATACAACCTGACACGGGGAAAAGTTCATGCTGAAATGTAAATTCAATGAGTGGAAAGCATCTGGTGGGCTGTGGGGACTGGAACTGGTGGCTTTTTCTCCTGGTTATACAGAAAACTGAGAATGATCCAATGGTCAGAGCATCCATGCAGGGTGTGGGGTCTGCTCCTGGCTGCTGGTACTACCTTCAGCTGGTTGTTTTGCTCCAGGTCCTCATGAAAGGCTGGGGCTTGCACCCTTAAGACATAATATTAACTATTAGATGTTAAATGGGAACCCGTTATTAACTTAGTCACCTCCAGCTCTCTCTGAAGAGAGAGAAATGATGATTAAATGTATCAGCTTAGTGTCTACCACTCCTCACCCACTGAGGGTACCTACAGCACCTACTCTACTGAAAGAGAAGAAATTTAGATTAGATGTTAGGAAGAAACTCTTTACTGTGAGGGTGGTGAGGCCAGCTTGTCCAGAGAAGCTATGGATGCCTCATCCCTGGAAGTGTCCAAGGCCAGGTTGGATGGGGCTTTGAGCAACCTGGGCTAGTGGAAGGTGTCCCTGCCCATGGCAGAGGTTTGAAATAAGATGATCTTCAAGATCCCTTCAACCCAAAACATTCTATAATTCTATGAACTACCTCAGTTAGATGCCTAAAATGGAATGTGAGCTGCCTGAGCCTTAAATCAGAAGGAATTAGACCCTAAAAAGCTTTGAAGGTCACTCACGTTGTCCAATTTTTCATATTTATAATGAGCTTGAGTTTTCTTATCTCTGAGAAATGTGCACTGTATTATAGACTGTAATCAGGCACTGGGGTACCCGCACTAGCAGGGCTGATAGCACAAAACCCATCCTTCTATCATTGTTATGGACTGACTCCATTTAGGTGACAAGTAAGCCACATAGATCTCATCCATCCTTTCCCTGACCATTTTTTTGTCTGCTCTCCCTCCTCAGCTATGGGTAATTGTGACTCTCTCCAATGCTCTTCCAGCAGCAGCTATGGAGATTGATATTCTGGTAGTGTTACTGTCAGATTTATATCATCTGAGAAATATTTCTCTGAAACAAATGAAAATAAACATGACTTGGGAAAAGAAACAAACAACTTAACTTTGACTTTTGTTTTAGGATCACTTCTTTGCTCTATTCCAGAAATAGGATCTGTCAGGATGCCTGCTTTTTTATATTCCAAACGAGATGAGTATGGCAGGACAGTCAGACACTGCAAAGTAAATCCCAGGTATGGTGATCATCTTTCAGCTCTAATTTTAGACACTTCTTTTCTTCTAGTAAGAAAAAAAGCCTAACATTAAGCAGATACATTTTAATGTAACTTGATAGTTGAGCTGAGCTAGAATACATTTGAGCAAGTTGCTCAAGTTTTTCACAGTAGCTTCCATTATGCTATTTATTATAATCCTTGCTAACAATCATCACCCCCTAATTTATCCCATGTTGCAGTCCATCTGGTGCCTTTAGCTCCAGTTTTTATTTAAAAAGAAAGAGTTTCAGAGCTCATTCAGCAAATTTTGATGGAAGTATTTATTGGTTCTCATTACTTGGAAAAACCAAACCAGTATGGACCAATTTCTCATTTTGGTTGTGATGATGGACACATATATATTTCAGTCCTATTGGTGGAGGTGTAGGCAGTGCATCTACTGCTCATTCATATCAGCAATATATATATATATACATATATATATACACACACTGCTATTCCAATAATACAACATATAAGTCATTCTAGGTTATTGTAAGTGGACCCAGAAATCCAATACATCATTTTTGTCTTTTGAGATTTCCAACTATAAATCTCTGACTTGTTTGATGTGAACTTCTGCCATTATTTCCCAGGAGAAATTAGCTGGTGATATTTTGGTCCAAGTGATCCTAAAATGCACTCTGTCCATGTTAAAGATATCTGGAAAATCTTTGTTGGAAAAGCTCAGATGTCCTTACTGGAAAAAAGATGCATATTCTTATTGGATTTAGCGGAGCTCTAGTGATATTATCTCTGTTTACATAACAAGAAAAAAAAAAATACACCCTGTCATTGAAGAAAGCAGGGTGCTTCCTACATTTAAATTCTCTGATGGAAATCATAAAAGAGTCCTTTACCCATCACTGATTTTCCTTCAGCAGCTGTTGCAGAAAGCGCTGGCACTGAGTAGTTAATTTTTTATGTAGTCAAACACCATGTAATAGGAGAAGTGTGTCAGCAGGGTCCAGATACACATCACTAGTCTCGTTGTAATCCGGAAATCTTTAAATTGTCACTCTCTAATGGAACAAGAAATGTGTATTCTAAATTCATAAAGATTTATAAACATTCACTGTGCTGCCATCTGACAGATTTATGCATCACCTGCAGTTTTCTCATTCCTCTGCTCTGTCCTATGAGCCATAGGAAAATGATGCTCCTGCACCCCTGTGCAGGGGTGAGAAATCTTAAGAAGGTCAAGTTAGAGAGTGAGGGAACTGGATGACTAAGAATGAACCACAAAGGAAGAACAAGCCACTTAAATTGATAAATCATGAGGCAAAAAAATTGCATAGGAGCTTGCCTTGTGGATGACTTTCTTGCCTGATGTTTGACAGAGTAGTCACTGAATGCCTTCATTTTAAGGCAGAGGAACTGCTGTGTGGCACTGGAGCAGTGCACAATATTCTGGTTTTTGAATAGTCAGTACAAGACAAAAATGCTGTCAGAAAATCGTTTTTCTCCCTCCTGTAAGAAGCTGATGTTTCATTATAGAAAGCAAGTAATATGTAAACTGCCCACACACAAGTAATTTGTAAACCTCTTAAAACTGCTCTTTGGGCTATTGTCTGCAAAGGAGACTTAGCCTTCACTCCTGAAACTGGGAAGTATTTTCATCAAATTTCATAATTATCATGAATCAAGCTCAGCATAATCCCCATTAGGACTCACCCTCACAGCCCTATATTGACTCCTCTTATCTGTGTTGGACTGAAATGGCACCAAAATTTGACGTGACAAGTGAGGAATTTATAATTTCCTACAGGGAATTTGCTGCACTCTAATCATCTTCAGCCTTACAAAAAAAATGATGACTAATTTCTAATAGGAAATGGCGTGGATTTAGTTTCCATCCACTGGGTTTTGATCTTCATTCCTTCTCCAAACTGAAGAGCCCTAGTGCATCTAATATTTCCCCCTCATGAGTTTTCTGATTTTTCTTTAATCAAACCACTTTTAATTTCTGTTTTATTATAAACTATTTGGTGTCCTTTACATTTTAATGGTGACTTTTTTTCCCCCATCCCTCAGACCTATCTCTTTCTCTCTACAGTGTTAAATTATACACCTGGGCAGACGTGGAAACGAACTCACCTCCCAGCATAAAGCTATGGATTGCAGGGTGCTATTCTCCTGAAAGCCTGTGCAGATCTGCTGATACCCTGGGTACAGGGCTCACGTTCACTAGGCATCAACTCCTTCACTTCTGGGCATATTGTGTTTGGCTTTGTCGGAAGATCTGTCGCTTACACAATTTTGTCTTCGCCCGTGCTCCTGATTGCTCTGTGTCCAGGGATGAATAAATCTGTTTGAATAAGGGAAGGTGAACAGTGATATGACCACTTCACAGTTGCATTCAGGAACAGCAACAACATTAGTTAATGGGTCATGGAGGAAATACAATATCTTCAGCCTCCCTATTAATCCTGCTCCTGTCTCTTCATAATACTCCAAGGTTGGTATCGTCTATAAATAATTGCAACAATGATGGGTTTTGGTGTTTAGAACATGAGCATTGATTTGGGTGTGGAAGCAGTTCTGGTTGAGAGCTGTGCAAGGCTTGCTGAGATTCCTCTGTGTGGCCTGTCCTCAGTTTATGTGTCTATAGTGCATAGGGATATTCCTGCCCAGATATCAGGCTCTCTGGCACAGAATGCATCATGTAAATCTTATTTTGCCATGTCTGTGCAAGTGTTTTTGTCGAGGACATGCAGACCTGAACAAGGACCCACACTCAACAGTGTATACTTATTATTATAGTGACAAATGTATGCAAAAGGGGAATAAACCACCGTGAAGAAGTTGATTGTTGTTACTCCTAAAATATGGCTCAAGAAACTGGGACATTCACAAAAGAAAATGAAAACACCTAGATGGGGCTAAATTGATAAAGGACAATGGGTTTACTAATTTTTCCAGTGACCCTGCTAGTAAGTCCAGCCACCCAACTCTGAAAGAGATTCAGAAATGGAATCTGATAAACCAGCTCCTCTGTAAAGGAACACGTTGGCATACGTCTAACATTAAGGGTGTTCTGACACGATCTTGGCTTCAGACTAGATTCCTTGGATTTGATAGAGGTAAGGCCACAAGTGTCATTACTACAAAGAAGTGAGCAATGTGTTTGTAATACATTTATGGAAGAATTCATTAATGATCATAATTTATTTACTCCTAACAGAAGAGAGCAGATGTGCTGAGGTTTTCTCAATGTGTGTGTACATGTGTACACACCATTCCAAAGTGTTTGTGTTGTGTAAACCAAAAGACAACACAGTGGCAATGAGAGGTGGTCAACAGGAGATTACATTCACCAAACAAGAAGCATCTGTGAGATGCATTTCTGGTTGATGATCTGGTGTATAACTGTAGAGAGCTCCAGCAATCTGTGCTCAGTTTTGGCCTCCATTGGGTAAGTTACCAGCTCCAAGTAATTTGTAATTTTAAATTAGTACAAGACTGATGACATTTCTCTTTTGGGACTGTTCCAGTGAGTGGTTCATTGCCATCATCTTCACTTTTAAATAGGTAAAGCTGCTTTGGTCAAACTCTATTTGTCAGTAGCCAGTTCTTCCTGTTTACTTGGAAGTGAAAAGTGAGATACAAAAGGAGTGCAAAGGCAAACTTTTGTTGATATTCTTCATGTTTTCTGAGTTTTTGTTTTTTCTGGTTTGCACTTGGGGAGATGTAAGAACTCCAAGTATTAATGTTTTATTTACCGACTCCTCTGGGCTGGAGAAAGTGCTTGTTTGATGTACAAACAGAGAAAGCTGGGTGGAAGTTTTAAAATGTTTTGATGTGCTTCTGTCAGCCAGAATTATCTCTGCTATTTGCCAGTTTGGTTTTCGTTCTGTGGAATGGAAAGCAGAATGAAAACAAACTGAAGGAAAGAGGAAACTTCACAGACATATTTGCCACCCTCAACCATTGGGGATGACCTGCCCTGTGGCTGTATGACACCTTTATCTTGCCAATACTGTTTCTGTGATCAGATTGGAGCAGAATTTTTATCTCCTTTGTTTTTGAAATGAGCAGTGATGGAGTGGGATAAAGAGAGACAAAAAAGTAGCAAAGCAATGCTAATGCCTTTCCTCAGAAAGTGAACTCATTACCAGGAGGCCAAGTCCAGTATTATTCTCCGTTAATTCAAATCATATTTCTTTATTTTTCTAGACATTTCTAGCAGTGGCTGGACGAGCCGTAACACACTTACCTGGTGTTCATATAATTCTCCTGATCAG
The DNA here is from genome assembly GCF_003945725.1 of Corapipo altera. Lineage (NCBI taxonomy): Eukaryota > Metazoa > Chordata > Aves > Passeriformes > Pipridae > Corapipo > Corapipo altera. Next base: position 1,702,678 of record NW_020884970.1, on the reverse strand, counting down.
TGGGAAATCTATGTATGAGTCCTTGAGCAAAATTGTATGGCGAGTGGATCTGTACACAGCTGTTCTCTGATTGCCTGTTGCCAGTGAGAGTGAGGACATGAAGATGAGCAGGGACTGGAGCACCTCCTGTGTGAGGACAGGCTGAGAGAGTAGAATTTGTTTAGAGAAGAGAAGAGAAGAGAAGAGAAGAGAAGAGAAGAGAAGAGAAG
>NW_020884970.1:1331330-1702459 GCF_003945725.1 Corapipo altera | reverse complement strand
AAGAGAAGAGAAGAGAAGAGAAGAGAAGAGAAGAGAAGAGAAGAGAAAAGAGAAGAGAAGAGAAGAGAAGAGAAGGTCCCTTCCAACCCAAACCATTCTGCGATTCTATGAATGTGATTATTTTCACTGAAACATCTATGGAACAGAAAATTACCCAAAAGAGAAAAATAAAATCAGCTTATTTAGTCTGTGATTCCAATATTTATAAGCATATTTTTGTTGTGAAAAGGAAGACAGCAACCAACTGCCAGGAAACATTATGGAATCAGGTATTCAGGAAACTGAGCTCTCAGATAAATACATCTCTTGGGCACCACCAAGCTCCAAAGAGAGATCAGATCAGGAAAACTGTTCAGAGATTTTGTTCTCTGTTTCAGTCAATATAGTGCCCTATTCCAAAACAAGGTCTGTTTTAGTTTCTTCATTTTCAGCTGTTTTCAGTCTTTGCCTAATTTTCATTTTTAGCAAACATTAATCCGATGTTTGACCACATTTCCCACGGCAACAAGTTCAGATTCTGCCCTTTCTCCCTGACAGCTTGTATGGGGTGTCTGTGCCTGGGTAGTGGTGCTGGAAAGCAACTGAGCACATTCTGGGAAGAGCAATTCCCCTCTGGGACTCATTCCCACCAGCATCCAACTGCTTCCTCAGCAAGCTGAGTTCCTGTGCCCTGGATCATCCCTCCAACGTGTTCTGTGTCCTTCTCTTCTCCCACCAGCCCATGTTGTTGGAGGCAAAGCTTGGTGAGAGAGTCCTGTAGGAAACTATACTGCAGCACTCCAGCAACAGTGCAGTTTAATGGGATCCTTCACAGGAAGAAAGATTAATTGATGTGAAACACAACTGATTTAATTCTCTCACACTCACAGCCACCGAGAGGCTTTTATTTTAAACAGCCTGCCCATCATTCAGGCACTAAGGTCCCTGTTTCCAGGGAGTTTGTCCAGGATGTTTTCAGGGATGTGGAGGACAAGGAAATCAGTTTTTGAGACCCTCCCCACATTTCACTCCTTCTTCTTAGGTGTGTGCTGGTGGTTTTGGATATGTCTCATTAAGCCATTCAGGAGCTGACAGTGATTAATCTCTTTATCCTGTCCCACCTCTGTGAGTCATCAGGATTTAGTCACTGCCTCTGCTTCAGAGCTGCTTGTCATGAGGAGTTGTAGGACATTGTGTGCTGGGATCTCGATGACCTGCTGCTGTAGGTGTCAGCAGCATGTGCCATTTGAACCCCCTTCTTGTGATGTTTTGCACCTGTGCATCCACACTCAGCCTGGTTTCAAATCAGAATAAACATGTTTTTTTTCTACAATTTATCACAGCTGCAGAACTTTCCTAGGCCTCTGTTTTCTAGTACGTTGTCGGCATGTTGGTACATGCTGACAAAAAAGGTGATAGCTACCTCTTATGATTCACTATTTTTCACCTCACAAATATCATAAGCTCCTGGTATTGCCACTAGTATTTCAGCAATATATTATAGTGAACCTTCCTGCTTCCTGGCCCAGAATTACAAAGGAATATTACAGTTTACTTCCTTCTACATAACGATTTTATCTATAAACTTTAATCTTCATATTCTCTTGATCTTATTGGATTCTGGAGAGCATTATGATGTCCCTTCCTACCTTCCCATCCTCCTTTATTCAATTTGTATAATTCCTGTTTATCCAAGACAAACTAAAAGGAGTTTGAAAGGAAAGAGAAAAGGTGGGTCAAACAAAAAAAAATCTTATGAATAATGGGAAAAAAAGGTACTGGTTTGACTTTTAAATATTATTCTAAATACTCTATCTGCACATTCCAGTGTTTTCATGCCACCCTGTGGTGGGGGGAAACAGTTTTCCCCCTCCAGTTATAAAATGGTAAAACCCCAGGGGGTGGTGACCCTTCAAGTTTTAAGGTTTTACCCAATGAGCACTTCTGCAAAATATAAATATATCGCAACCAGAATGGAAGAGAAGGTAGTTGTAGAGTTGTCATAGAAGAAGTAGCCATGTTGTGAGAGCCACAGGGAGTGAGAGCAGGAGCCCCCCCTGGGGGGGCTCTGGCCCCCCAGCCCCGGCTGGGGGCTGCAGAGACTTGGAACAGTGTTAGACTGGGCTAAGTGTCTGTAGCTGAGCTGAGAGATGTTTCTCCACTGTGAGCCACAGCAAAAGATACTGAAAAGCGGCGGCAGAACAGCAGTGGACGGAGCGGTGGCAGAGAGCCAGGAGAGATAAGACCAGGTAGCAACAACAGGCAGTCAGGAACACAGAGAGAACTCCTGGAAGGAGAGAGAGAAAGAGAAAGAGAGCCTGCAGCAGCAGAGAGAGAGAGGAAGTTGGGGTAAGAACTGAAATAGAACCCCATACCCCTCCGAGACCTCCGAGAAAGGAGGAAGATGATGGACTCTTACTTGAAAGAGTCTTAAAGTGCTACAGTACTTACAGAGAGGAGCTGAAAAGCTCCGAGAAGAATGCAGAGGGGGTGACCTCGACCCCCCCTGCTGCTTGAGACAGAGCACAGAGCTCTGTAGGGAACTTGAATCCCCTGAAGACAAGGACCGTCACGAAGACCCCTGAGCTTCGTGATATGACGTAGTGAAGTGACCCTTGTCCCGGTGAACACAGCCTATGGAAGAAGACCCTCACTTTTGGAAACAAGTGGTCGAGGGGGCTTGGATACCCCCTCATGAGTACTGGCAGAGATCCAGCCACAGCTGCTGCATGCATGAAAGGAAGAAAGCCTGCTGCCTTAGAGACTACTGCTCTGAAAGTGGAAAAGGATCTTCCTTCTTCCCTCCTGGACTTTTATTTGGAGGGGAGAAGAGATTTGATCCATTGTAAATACTTGTGTCATGGTAGAGATAGCTAAGATTGTATATAATGTATTCTAGTATTTATTTGTACAGTCATTGTAATATATATTCCCTTTCCCCCATTTTGAGTCTTGCGTGGTTGTCTGGAAAACCATCTCACAGTGGGTTGAGATGTGGAAGGAGGTTTGGACTAAGGAATTGGATTTTGGAGCTCTCAAACCATGATACACCCCCAACTACAATTTTGTGATTGATTGACCTAATTAACTTCCCACATCCACACACTGGGGCTTATCCAACAGCCTTGTGAAGTCAGAGATCTCAAACCTGCCTCTTACTCATATTTTCCATTCCCATTTAACATTCAATTATTCATTTTTTTTCTCATTAAAGAATGTTTTAATCATTACATATGTACCTCTATATGTATAGATATACTCAATTTATATATACTCATACATGTATATTTACACACTATTTATAAATAAATATATGTATGTAAAGTGAATCTATGAATAATTTTCACACATATTTATGCTCTCTTGCTATATTTATATATAGGAAGAGACATCTGTATGTCTATAAATATGTATATATTTTTATATATGAACACTCCTGGGTCCAAAAGAAATGGGCAGCCAAACAGGAGCACTCTTAGATCATGTACAGATTACAAAAATATGCATCATGTATTTCCTGCATACAAGCTGTCCTTGTGTGACTGATACTCATTAAAAGAAGGGAATATAGAAGGGGCTGTAATGAATATAAACAGAAACCTTGCGAGTAAAGCACAGGATTATGCCAGAGGCCTCAAAGTTATGAATACAAATTACAAAAGTTCAATTAGAGGGCACTAAAAAATGCAGCCTTGACACCTAGATAGAGGAAGTTTAGAGTTTACATGAGTTTTTACAGAATTATATAACAACTTCTTCTGATGGGCAGCACAAGTGGGGGTATCTGTAGATGGCATGTGAGTTTAACAGCATTAACTCATTGAACGTGGTCCTCACTTCCAAATTAGACCTGTGGAATTGGCCTCTCTGGTGTCCCTTACTGCTGCAAATGTAAGCAGTGCTTGGTTATTGCTAAGGGAAAATGCACATGGAGGGGGCAGTGGATGAACACATCAAGTGCCTGTGGGATTCAGGTAAAGGTTGGGGGCCAGATTTGGCCAGAGCCTAATCCAAAGCCTAATTTAATTCATCCCACCTTGGCCTATGCACAGTGATTTCCTCAGGATGGTATCCAGGATGTGGGTGTGGATGGGGACACAGAGCAGGCTGAGCTCCTACAAATCCCAAAGAGTCCTTCTGTCCAGTTGTGTCTTGGGAGTTATAGTTAATATCACAGATTTCCAAAATCTTCTCCAGAAAGTGAGATAGGACCCGTCATCTGGCCCACAAGAGGTACCAAAAAACATTGGTTTGGAGTCCCGCATTTCCTAACATCCACTACCCAGTACCCCGCAGACTTCATGAACAGTTTGCTCTAAACACAACTTCAACAGAGCTCAGGAAATGTTGGGTATGAGTTTGAAATTGTCTACAGAATTTAGCATCTTCCTTTTTTCTGTGTGAAAGTCTTTTTTGTTTCATCAGGGTTAGTGGAAGAAAATACAGGAATGAGGCCAATGAAAAAGAAATGAGGCCAATGAATGCAGAAAATTCATAAGGAGGGTAATACATCCAGTTATAATTTAAATCCTAAACAGTGTGCTGTTAAGTGTAACTGCAGTCTGGTATTATTTTTAATTCATTCTGTTGGGCCCATCAAGGAAAGCAGACTAAAGCATGCAATCTACTTTTTCACTTGGTATTTCTGTATCCATCAAACCATTTCAAGTAGCCTGAGAGCAATTTCACATTATGGCCATTTTCCTTTAAGTTAGGCCAGCTCAAGTGTGGAGAATTAAAATTAATTATTCAGTGAAAACAAAGGCTAAAATGTGATCAAATTTTGCTGGTTTGTTGGTTTGTTTGTTTTTCTCCTCTCTAGGCTCTTCAGCTCCCCAGGCTCTGTCCTCTTGTGTGGCATTTTGAGAGGCAATGACAGATTGTAAATTCAGCCCAAGGTTGCTGAACTGTTCAGCAGAGTCAAGGGAGGCCTGAAGAATTTCTTTTTTGTGTCCTGCATAAGTGTGTGTTTTACAGTCGTTAACAATGTGAGTGATAGTCTGAAGTTTGTCGCAGTTGTGGTTCAATCCATCATTGTACCTCTGTTGATATGGAAAATCTCTGCCCCTCCTGTGAGTCGCTTAAATGCCTTTGTGCATAATCTGGGATCCTTGAGGTGAGACAAATCCTGGCTGTTGACAGTAAACTTCAACTTCAGCACTGTAGTGTGTGAATATGGGTGTCCAGCACTGCTTGAGATGCTGTAGGGTGTCTGAGACAGCCACATGTGGCACTGAGGTGTGCCTTGCGCTTCTAATACATCAATGCCACTGGTGTGGCAACTGGAGGTTGTTTCATATTGTGATAGATCTTTATCATCCCTGGCAGTTTGGCATTTCCTTAAAAGTGTTGTTTTAAAGCAAAGGAGTTGGAGTAGAAAAACTTCAGATAACCTCTACAGAGATGCTGAGGAATGTGGGCTTTGTACAAGGGTTTTCTTCTGAGTCCTGCAGTTCTGTAAGGAAGGTGTGCTCTTTTCTCTCTTCCTAATGGGATTAGACAGAGTGATTGTGCACAGAAACCTCTAGACCTCAAGTTTAATACCTGCTCCCTTTCAGAAAACTTGTCCTAGTTGCTTTATTATGTTTGCACTGAAAAAGCAAAGGAAAAACAAAAGGAACCTGGTTAAATCTGTTTTCCACATGTTTAGTTAGAACAAGCAGAGTTTTAGGAAGAAAATTGGCTACCCTAAGACTGATCAAAAGTTGTGCTTCAATGGTTCAATTTCCTCCTCAGCCAGAAGAAGAGAAGTTTTCAGGGAGAACATACAGCACCTTCCAGTGCCTAAAGGGGACTTACTGGAAGGCTGGTGAGGGACTTTCCACAAGGGCATGGAGAGAAAGGACAAGGCAGAAAGGATTTAAAATGACAGATGGCAAGTTTATATTATATATCAGGAAGAAATTTTTTACTGTGATGGTGGTGAGTCACTGAAACCTTTGCCCAGAGAAGCTGTGGTTGCTCCATTCCTACAAGTGTCCAAGGCCAGGTTAGATGAGGCCCTGAGCAACCTGGGATAATGGAATGTGTCCCTGCCCATGGTGGGAGGGTTGAAATGAGATGATCTGTGAGATCTCTTCCAACCCAAACCATTCTATGATTCTATGACTTTATGACTGGACACACAAGAGACACAAGCCCTTCTGGAGCATCCTGAGGGCAGAAAGGAAATAGCAAATCAACCCAACTGCCTCTAGGTGCTCACCTACAGACCGAATAACTTCAGCAGCCTGGGACCAACCTGCTGCATCAGATGACACAAAAGGTCCAAGGAGGAGGTATTAGGAGATGTGTGCCTGGCTCTGACATCTTTTTCTGCTGTTTATGGGGTAGAAGAAATCCTGGCAGCAGCAGCAAGCAATCGGCAGCTCCAGCTCTGGAGTGCAGGATGTGGGGATACCACTTAGGAATGCAAACTGAAGAGCAGTACTGGAAGAAACACTTCATTACTAACCATGCATGACACGCTAGTGGGGGAGATTATTATTCCAAGTAGGTTTTTCTTTCCCTTTTTTTTTCCATACTTCTTGTGTATGTTCATTATTTGCTAAAAGGCAGAATGACTTTTGAGTCATTTTGGGCAATCTGAAAGCTTCCCGCAGAGATTAAACATCTCCTGGGTGGAGTTTGCCTGTGCTCACCATCAGAACGTCAATCTTCCTTCACCTGGAGCCACAGTGAAGTATTTTAACTGGATGTCTTTATCAGAACTCTACTGACAGCCTGTCAAAGCATTCCTGGGGAATTACTCATTTGCAAATGGCTTTCCTACCTTTCCCTTCTCCCTTCACTCTCTGTCTCCTTAGATTGCGTGCTATAAATGGCACTTGGAGAAGCAGAGTTTGAAAAGCACTGCATTTCATATTAATCAAGGGTGGGGTGTTGCCAGGGCTGGAATTTCCTGAAAAAAGGTGGATCCAAGCTGTTTTTTGCATAGTTCTGGGTATGACTGTCATGGTCCATCAAATCAGTGACCTGTTCTGACTGCTGCCATGTTTGGAATGGTGGCTGGTTATCCCACTGATCATTTCCCATGTCATTCCTAGGAGGAAATTTTCTTTCCAACACTGAGTATTTCTCATTAAGCCATTTAGCTGTTGTAGTACGTGAAGATTGATCTTATGAATTTTTATCTTACATAATGTGGGAATCACACTGTTAATCAGTATTAGGTATTTGATGCTGGCTGTTAATAATGCCCCGATATATGACTTCTGAGATCATTAAAGGTTGGAAATTAAATTCCCATGGCAGGGAAAAGCCTCCTAAACTTTCTTTGCCTTTCAATGCTTCTGATTTCAGGTTTAATGCCTGTGAAGAATCAGTGGTTTCTGATTTGAAATTTCCCCTTTGATCAGAGACCAAGAAAGAACAAGTCAGTTTGTATTAAACACATTTCCATAGGATGCGTACTCTGTGCCACTGAAGGAGTGGTGCCCAGCAAGGGGCATCCTCCATTCCCCTCTGACTTCTTCTGTCTTCCTCCCTAACGTTTTGCTCACCTCATTGCACCTCCTCCTAAGGAGGAGACCTTACACAGAGGTATTTCAGAACAAAGACAAATTATCTGCCAACACGCGGCTCTCTCAGATCTTTCATGCTACTAATGGTGTAAGATTGGACTAATCTTTTCTCTCTCAGACAGCCCCGCTCTGTAAATTGAGTTCAAATGATTTGGAGGAGTATAAACCAGTCTGGCACTGCTCTCGTGAATATCTGATCAGCCTAAAACACTTTGAACCCAAGGCCTTTGCAGATGCAGAGATTTGCTTTCTGTGTTTCTGTATTTGCTATATTGAAGTTAATCAGAAAGAACAATGCAAGGAATCAAGTAATAACCAGTATCTGTTATCTCTATGCAGCAAAAAGAATGCTGACAGCGATGCAGCTCCCTATACGTACAGGCAATGCTGTGCTATACTGACAGTAGTTAATTGAAGTGACCAGAGATGAATTAAAAATATATTAACTTATGTGTCTCATGGCTTTCTCGCTGTATAAACAGTTTTAATTGGCAAAGGTTAGTTTTAGCCTTAGGAGATGAGTTTTCCTCTATGGCCAGTGGGGAAGGAAAGGGCAATTCAGAACAAAAGGCTGACAGAGGTGCTGATAAATCAGCCTGAAGCTGTTTAAAAAGGAAGAGGGGATGAAAGCTGATAAACATAGAACCAACACATGGTTTGACTTTATGAGTGGATTTCTTGTAAAAATGTCACGACTCTAGCGAGAATTTAAGCCTTTACAGGCCAGGGGATTTTTTGCTCTGTTCTGTGTCTGTGCTCAGCATCTAATGATAGGACTACATCCCAGAAAATGATGGGGTAGGAGAGGTGACATTAAAAGGCTGCAGGACCACAGGGAGCTGTACGCCACCCACTGCCCAAAAATATTATATTGAAGCCATGTCTGGTTAAAAAGATGATTTCATGTTCTCAGTTTCTGGGCTGTATTTCTGTTACCTAAATACAGATGCCATTGCCCTTGGAGATGCTGTGTAGGAACACAGCAGGCCTGTATCCCAGAGAAGGTGTGGCTGCCCCATCCCTGGAAGTGTTAAAGGCCAGGCTGGATGAGACTTGGAGTAATTTGGCCTGGTGGAAGGTGTCCCTGCCCATGGCAGGGAGTTGGAATGAGATGAACTTGAAGATCTGTTTCAAATAAAGCCATTCTATGATTCTATGATTCTTTGACTGAATTAGGAGTTCATATTTTAGTGAGTTCTGCAGGCTGTAGTGCAGCTCATTCATTTCTATGGTGTCCACATTGGTTTTGGTATATAGAAAAGGACAACTCACCAGCCAAAGTAACCAAACTGTTCATGGTAGAATTCATCCCACATGACTCTGCACCTCACTGAAGACTGTGTTTGACTTCATCTGCCACAAACAGAGATAAGAGTGGCTCTTGCAGGTTGGATGGACATCAAGGACAGAAGAGGTGGCTGTCCCCTCTTCCCTGCCAAGATTTGCCTCTGCATTCACCTTATTTCTCTGAGCGATATAGAATTCTGCTGACATTTCCTATAAGGAAATCCTTTTATTTTTTTCTTTTTGCTGACAGCATCATGTCAAGGCATATTGGAACTGATCATGCTTTTAATTAATGTTAAGATATTTCAGAGAAAAGAAAAAGTGTGAAACTTCAGGGGGAAAATCAGTATGTCGGTCATGGTGCGGTTTATGCCTTTGTTCCACAATCCTTCTCTAACCTAGGATTTTGAGTCAGTTAGCAGATCACAGAATTTCTCTGATGAGGGTGATTTTGTAGTTGTCAGTCTGGATCAGATTCAGGATCCAGCAAGAGCACTGTCTGTCTCCAGCAGGTTTAAGTCAACCTGGCTGCAAAGGAAGTCTACACATCCACATTGGAAGCTGACATAAGATTTCTGTGGCCAAGGCACAGGTTTTTTTGTTTGTTTGTTTGTTTGTTTGTTTTTTTAAGTAGTTACAGTCCAGTTTAAGATTTTAAGCTTGAAGGCTTTTATTTAGGCTAAAGTTCTCATTCAGATTTTTGTTTTTCATCTCAAAACTTTGGTTATGTTTCCTATCCATAAAAAATTAATTTCACTGGGGCTTGCATCTTACTTTAGTGGTGCCTTGTGGTGCCTGTTCCACTGTGGCAAACGGTTCATTGTCTGAGAAAGCTTTTATTTCCTACTACTTTGTTTTATTTTCCCTTTGCTCATATCAGATGTCCTTTTACTTCCTTTATTTTATTCTTCAAAGGTCAGTAGAAGAACTCCCTGTCACCTACATATGACACCCAGTTGGTTTTGACTAGGAATATTTCTGTACTAAAATGTGGATGAACAGACAACTCAGCACCTTCTACACTCAACTCTGATCACTCTTTCAAGCCAAAATACATCTTCTGCTCCTTGAAAATCTACTTTCTGCTAATTTTTTCTGGTTCCCTCCAGCTGGGTTTTAAGCTCAATAATTTTGTTTTCCGCAGTTACTCTACCATCTGGTGCATTTGTACCGCGCATTTGCTGGTCTGATGGGAGGAACTTTGGGAAATTTTTTCCCCACTGCACCTTTCCTGCCTTGAATAAGCTACTTTTAAGCCATGTGTTAATATATCTACATGTACCTGCAGCTTCCTCTCTTTGTCAGCCTGAAAGATCTGCACATCAAAGCAAAAGGTTGTGCTGTTTTAAACTATTAGCACATCTTTGAGGGGATATATCTTCAAAAGTGTATGTAGTTATACACTTGCAGCTACTTCTGAAGTTCCCAGAGATTCACTTCACATTTTAACCCCAGAAGTGCAGGAAGACTGTGAAGTCAAAACTAGCAACGAAACTGCTTTGCTGGTTCCTCTGCTCACACAACACACCGTGAAACTTCTCCTTTAGAGAATTGCTCACAAGCAGCCCAAGCCCTCAACATGTAAAAATTTCAGACTTGAGATGGCAAACAAGAAGAAACGACCCCCCAAATCCAGTATGTTTACCTTTCATTTTAGCCAAGCCTGTGAGAGGAGCTGGACTTCGATTATCCCTGTGGGTCCCTTCTAGGTCAGGATAGTCTATGACTCTATGATTTTGGGGAGAGGATGCAAGAAACTGATGACTGGATGTTGAATTCTGGGAGTCTGTGTCACTGAATCTCTCTAATTTAACTTGGAAATGCAATGCTGCATTGCTGCAGTTGATGGTTAAGGCAACCTAAAAATAGGATGTGTTGAGAAGAACAGGGAAGATGGCAAACCTGGAAGCCATCTCCTATGTAAGGTGACAACATTTGATCTCTGAAGGAATAATAAAAAAAAAGTTATTCTCCCAGAGCTACCAAGCAGCTCTTCAAATTCATCTCACAAATAACCCTACATAATGACGAGATATTATTGCCACGCTGTGTAACATAAAATCTCTTGTTAAATGTGCACAATTCACTGCCTGGTCCCAGCAAAAGGCTCTCCTATGTACCAGGAAATCAACGCATATTCAGCAGTGACTAACAACAATATCTGATTTGGAGGTTTTATATATTTTTTTCTTCCCCAGCAGCACAGTTAGAGGTTCATTACATTCTTTCCACTTCTCTAATGAAGCAACAAAACAGTTTGATCTCGTTAGAAAAGGGCAGTCACATAAATAGCTAAGTTAGGCAAAGTCCAATTCATACTAACTTCCCAGTTTATTTGCTTGACTTCAGAGCTCCCCCCGAGACATTTCCATGCCAAGAGTTCATCTCTTGGTATGACAGATGCTAGTCCATGCTGTTTTTCATATCCCTGGGACTTTGGTCGGTAAACTTGTGTTTTCAGTGAAGTTAAACATTTGGAGAGAATGCTATGGGGAATAGGTTTTGGCTATTCCTCCACATCTGCCCTGTGGAGCTGGGGGAATATTTGTGAGGTTAACTTCAGTAAAGATTGGGAAGCCTTCAGATGGTGCAGGAATGGGAAATACATAGAGAGATGCACAAATTGCATTTAACAGCTGAGCCAATGAATTGGGACTGTTAGAATACATCTGATTTTCTGTGTGCACAGCAATTAAGGGAAATAGCTTGCAGGTGAATATAGAGGGGATAGATTCAGGTCTCTGCACAACAATGATGGCTGATATAATGAAGATCTAATGAGAACAAAATTAAGATTCAGAGTTACAGATGGTGTTCCTTTCCATCACTGTCTGGGATATTATTTTCTTCAAGGATCTGTGGTATCATTTTTCCATGGTGCTTTAAAACAGACTCAGCTGTCAGCAGGACGACATATATAAAATGGCTGGGGAGTGTGTTAGGGGATTATACCATCCAATTTTAGCTGCCTAAAAGCTAAGAACCTTTTCCAAGTCAGCTGTCTAGTGTCCCTGTAGATTTGGTGCAAATAAAGACACCTCAAGAAGACAACCAATTTCATCTACTCTTAGCACCCAACTCAAAGTTTTAGGTCCTGAAAACCCTACAGAATTTCTGCTTAACTTTGGGGACTTTTAATTATCAAGCCATTACAGATTTTGCCAATAGTGTGCCCTGGCTGCTTCTTTTCTGCAATGGGCACAAGGAGAACTTCTACTGGACAACTAATTAAGTGACAGGACAAGAGGAAATGGCCTCAAGTTGTGTCAGAGAAGATTTAGATTGTATATTAGGAAAAGTTTCTTCACAGAAAGGGTTGCCAAGTGTTGGAACAGACTGCCCAGGGAAGCAGTGGCATTACCATCTCTAAAGGTGTGCAAAAAATATGTGGATATGGCACTTGAGGACATGGTTTGATGGTGAACGTGGTGGTGGTTCTGAGCTGATGTCTGGAAGTGATGGTTTTAGAGCCTTTTTCCAACCTTAATGATTCTATGATTCTGTGTTCATTAGGATCAAGTTGGTGAGGCCAGCACCTTGAGTGCTGTGCCCAGTTCTGGACCTTTCAGTTCAGGAAGGATATTGAGGCGCTGGAGCAGGTCCAGAGAAGAGCAACAAGGCTGGGGAAGGGACTGGAGCACAAGTCCTTGTGCTGTGAGGTTGAGTGAGCTGGAGTTGTTTAGCCTGGAGAAGAGGAGGCTCAGAGGAGACCTCCTCACTCTCTACAACTACCTGAAAGGAGGTTGTAGCTGGGTGGGCATTGGTCTCTTCTCCCAGGAACTAGCAGCACGACAAGAGGGTTCGGTCTTAAGCTGTGCCAGAGGAGGTTTAGGTTGGATATTAGGAAGAAATTTTTTACAGAGAGAGTGATCAGACATTGGAAGGGGTTGCCCAGGGAGGGGGTGGATTCACTGTCCCTGGAGGTTTTTAAGATGAAACTGGATGTGTCCTCAGTGCCATGGTCTGGTAACCATGGCAGGGTTGGATCAAGGGCTGGACTTGATGATCTTGGAGGTCTTTTCCAACCCGGTTGATTCTATGATATGATTATATCCTGCCTGTGGTCACTAATCTCAGAACAAACCTAAGTAAGGCTTGGTGACTACAAAATTTGAATAATTCTTTTCTAATTCAGGGAAATGGTTAAAGTATTTCCATGAGATGTCAGAGAAAGGTTAAAATTCTTTTTTACTGACTTTAAAACCATGCTTCCTTCCTTTCATGGCTGTTCGGGACTTCATAAGTGAGACAAAACATTTTCAAGCACCTCAGAGGTGTTTTCACTTTTTTATGTTTTAGGTACAAAAGGACTGACTTGGCATAAACAACTTTATGTCAGAAGGCAAATGAAACTTGTTTGAGAAGAATGAAATGTCAGGTTTGCTGTAATGCCTTGTGTCTGGGGCTGTGCTGAGGTGCCCAACTAATCCTACTTACTGAATAGGAGTCTTCTGACCTGAAGCTGGAAGGACCTCCAAAAGTTAAGACATCAAAATATTGAATTTTTCTTCTCTCAGTATTCAAAATCTAGGGGCCTGTGAGGTCTGTGAGAACTTCCCATACACGGATGAACTGAAAATGCTCAGAGTAGTGAGGGTGTATTATTATCCTGTTATTATTTCCAGATATCACATACCTTGTACTGCTCTGATCAGTAAGAAAATACAAACTTTGTGTGTCTGCCTGTGTGTTTGCTACAAAGTTGACTTCTTTCCTGACCAAGTAACCTCTTCTTCACTCCTCTTTCTTAGGGAGTGTCTCCTGTGGCTCAGTGTTGAGAAAGAAACAGCTTTCACATTTATGAGCAGCTGCTGCTGCCTAAAAACCTGTAGAGATGCTGAACTCAACAGCTGTTTAGTGGTAACTGTCTTCACCTTCTTGTGGCTGCTGGTCCCTGCTTTTCGTTGTGTCTCTCAGGCTCTGACAGGCTCAAGAGCTCAGAAATGCAGAGAGCAGGGTTTTGAGCATCCCTGTCTGCTTCAATTACCAGCTGGAGCTTCATTTTGGCTCCTTCTGCTCAACAGGAGGCTGTGGGACCCAACCGTGTGCTGCACACCATCTGAGTGGTGTGTCTCTCTGCATTGGCTCTTGTTTGGCTCAGCTGGTGGGGAGCCCTTTTTTAGATCAGGCTGACAAACTGCTGCTGTTTCCTTTCTGGGACTGCAGACATCAGCTTCTGACGTTTTTCAATTCCTCATGGTGATGTCTCAGGTGATGCCAAACGAAGCATTGCCACATCTGCAGCCTCTCCTGCCTCTCTCCTCATCTGTTTAGATTCTCAGTGTGGTGTTTTGGGTTCCTACCAGTGCTCTGCCTCACCCTCCTCCCTTTTAGAGCTGTGAAACCAGTTTTGCAGCTCAAACCACAGCAGCATATGGTTCTTTACTTTCATCATTATGGTTGTGGTGTGGTCGCTTTCCCAAATTCTGGAACAGCCCATTTCACATATCTTTTCCTCAACGTTTCTTAGGTTACAAAACCAGTGGCAGGTCGGAAAACTGCTTATCTGCTGGGCATGCTGAGCTCACTGCCAGGCTCAGTGCAAACCCTGGTAGAGGAATTCCCCTAAATTTTCATGTGTGCTCCAGTAATAACTCCAAAACCTGTGAAGTCCAGCCTTTTAATCATCACTCTTTGGGAAACCAACAAAGAATCCTATTGTATTTTCTCTTTTTTTTTCATCATCATCTCGTAATAGAGGGATACCAATACACATATTATCCCATTTGCCTTTGCTTTCTGCTCTGCCTCCAGCATGACCTTGTGCACAGCCATTGATGCTTCAAGGTCTGCCTGATGCAGCGTGGACTTACCCTGGAGCCACAATCCCCCCAAACGTGAAGCTGCAGCACAGGTACAACCACAGCCACAACAACTTCAAGAGGTACCTGCTCTGGCTGGACTAGTTGGTGGCCACAGACATTCCAGGGTGTCCTACTCCCACTTGGACTCATCCACAGGTCACTGACCCTTTGGTTCAAATTCACACTGGAGTACCAGTGTGTCCAGAACAGCAGCACAGTGTTTCCCTGGCCATCTACCAGCCCAGGCACATCTCTGCTGCTGTTATCAGAACATTCCCAGGCACAGCACAGTCAGATGACGAGCAGTGCAGCACCACAGTGAGCAGTGGAAGCAAAAAGCAGCCACTAACAAGCACTGGGCTCTAATACACAGCCAGGAACGAGTCCCATGGCAGGCATAGGAGCTGTCAATTAATAGCTCAGCAGTAATAACAGCTATAAAATCCATCTAGCATATGCCAATCAAGGCTGTTGCTATCTTGAGCCATCCAAGCCCCATTCTCGGTGCCAAAAAGGACTCTTGTGGTTTAATTCAGCCCCACACAGACACTCCCTGCCGGTGGGACAGGGAAGGAATTGGAAGTGTAAAAATGAGAAGACTCATGGGTTGAGACAAAGGCAGTTTAATAGGTAAAGCAAAAACTGCACATGCAAGAAAAGCAGAACAAGGTATTAATTCACTGCTTCCCATGGGTAGGCAGGTGTTCAGCCATCCGCAGTACTGCTGGGCTCCCTCACATGGAGTAGTGACTTGGAAAGACAAATGCCACCACTCCAAAGGTCCCCCCTTTCCTTCTTCTCCCCCAGCTTTGTATGACAAGCATGATGCCATGTGGTCTGCAATATCCCTTTGGTCAGTTTGGGTCAGCTGTCCTGGTTCTGCCACCTCCCAACTCGTTGTGCCCCCTTGGCTCTGTGTAAGCTCTGCTTGGCACAACCAAAAACATCTCTGTGTTACCAATGCTTCTTTCATCACAAATCCAAACCACAGCCCCATACTCTCTACTATGATGAAAATTAACTGTCTTCCAACCCAAACAGCTGTCCAGGCTGTGAACTTCCCTCAGCAAGACAGTCCTTCCTGAGGATCTGTGCATTGTGCAGACAGGAGACAATCTCAGCTGCACTCCATTTATTGTAGGGTGATTAAGGGCCTGTGAATATGAGTTATAAAAAGACTTAACTACCAGTTAAATGGTTGTATAGCTCAGAGGAACCACTCCAAGGATTTAAGATGACATAACATTTCTTTCCTGGGGAGAGATTTTTACAATTCCTTGTCCCACGATCCTTTTTTTCTGGTTGTGAGCTCAAACCCATCACATGGAGGGGGGTGTCTCTTTGCTTCTGGAAAGCAGAGGGGGGTGTCTCTTTGCTTTTCCCCTCTGCAGTCCCTTAATACCAATGATAGCTGCGTCAAGTCAGGTTTAGCTTTCAGCCTTTGCTGTTGTGCTTCTTTTTGGGGCAATGAGCATTGCAATCTGTGAACAAATAGCTGCTGTATGGAGAAGTATCATTTATTTAGAATAAAGACCCTTCAGATAAAGCAGATGCTTAAAAGCCTCAGTGAAGTGAACTGTTAAACAGAGCTACCTTCCCTGGCAGGTTTATCAATCCCTGGTGGGGGGAAAACCCACCTCCATCAGACTAAGCCACATTGTTGCTTTTCTCCTTTACATCCTCCCCTTTAAAATAGTTTTTCAGCCCTATATGGGACTCTTTTATTCCTTTGCTCACTGCTAGTAGCGAGGTGCTTAGGAGAGGTGACCACCAGGAACCCAACTTCTCATATATTTCTTTAGATTCTTTTTCACTGTGTGCTGTTTCCTTCCTGGTGCTGTAGGGACGAGGGTCTTATTTCAGTATTTTCAGTTTAAAAATAATTCCAAAATTTAGACTTGGGAAAATGCCCAGGCCAAAATCACTCTCAGATTTTTCTAGAATACACACATGCTTTTCAAGGGGGGCCAGACTAAACTCAAACCATTTTTCTGAGAAAGTCCTAGGACGGGTTAGAGAATGCTGTTGGTGAGGAGAAGGCGGCATTTCAATATGAATCTTGTTTTAGACCTAATCAGAATGCAGTCCTATATGATGTGAAAAGTGAATATTTTTTACCTGTCATAACCACCAACTTGTTTCTCATTGCTCAGTGTGGAGAGAGGGTTTGCTTTTCTGTCTGCTGTTTTCTGTAGCTGGAGACTCCAGTAATATTGTTGTCCTGAAAAAAATAGATTTACTCTTGATTTACACCAAGGTAACACAGATCAGAGTGAAGCTCCAATTCTCCAATGCAGGGGGGAAAAAAAAGCTAAAAAAAAGCTAAAAAATGAGCTTTGTGTGTGAAAATAGTGTTTAAGGGTTTTATCTACAAGCTCAGGAAAAAGCAGGGGGTGGAAACGTTGAATGTGGCGAGCTCCCTGCAGACCATTTCCAACACTGGGAGACCCTCTGGAGGAGGAACAAGCTGTCATGTAATTATTTACTCTGCTATTTATGGAACAAACCCCACACGTTTTCCTGCCATAGCAACTGGTGCAGCACTTGGTGTTTGCAATGCACACCCAGTTTCTATGAATCATCATTAAAATAATCATCTGTGTGACCAGTGGACTCGAGCAAGTGACTCATTAAGAGAACCACTTGAAAATAATTAGCACACACACTTGTTTATGTGACTGCTTCTCCACAGAGAACTTGTTCTTGTTGAGGTTTGGTTTAACTCCAGGGGAATTTTGCTTTCAGTGTAAAAACACTTGTTTCAATGAAGGTAATTACCTGAGCAGTACAGTTTTGTGTACAGTGTTTC
Organism: Corapipo altera; assembly: GCF_003945725.1. Classification (NCBI taxonomy): domain Eukaryota; kingdom Metazoa; phylum Chordata; class Aves; order Passeriformes; family Pipridae; genus Corapipo; species Corapipo altera. Next base: position 1,685,057 of record NW_020884970.1, on the reverse strand, counting down.
CACTAAACTATCCTATTTATCATGAGAGTAAATGAAACAGAGTTGGTTTTAGAACAGCTCTTGGCAGTGATCCAGACTAGGTTTTTTTTTTTTTTGAGGGGGGGGAATGTCTATGTTGTTTTCAGCTGGAGCACCTACAATTGCATCTCTGTAGAAACCTCATTACCAAATGCTTCAGATGCAGAGTTTGCTGCCTCAGGTGTTTGGTAGGTTCTTTGAGGTCGCAGCCATCTGTGACTTACTGTGGAATTCTTTCTGAAAGGAGTCCCTGTCTCTTCCTGTGTCTTGGTGTAGCTGACATACACAAGAACGGATAAAAGTGGTGTTAGTTTGTGTGTATAAAAACCAGTTTGGCAAATGCTTTTTTTTTTTTTTTTTCTACCACATTTCAAATATTTTCTTTATCTGGATCCACTGTTAACTTTTCAGCCTGGTGCTTTTCAGCATATGTTTAAGAAATGTTTCTTGTGTTTCTAGCAGACTTTTATTTTGAGGAATTGGAAAAGTCTTTATATCTTCTTTGTAATGAAAAATCAAAGCCAGGAGTAGGATTAAATTGCTTGAATTCAAGTGGTTAGTACTGTTTGGGTTGTTGCAAGGTATTCTTGAGAAGAGTATGACTTCCCTATTATCCAATGTTTTAACTGCCAGCTCAAAATGGATGTTGTGTCCCTTGGTCATGGGCAACTGGGTCAGATTCAGATCTCTACTACCAATGAAGAGATTTCAGATGGCAAGGGTAGGACTCAGTTATTCATGTGGGCACCTAGAGGCAGTTGGGCTGATTTGCTATTTCCTTTCTGCCCTCAGGATGCTCCAGAAGGGCTTGTATCTCTTGTGTGTCCAGTGAGATGTCTGCCAGCACAATATAGGTGTTTTGACTCCTTTATTACATCTCAAATAGAATCATAGAGTCATAGAATGGTTTGGGTTGGAAGGAACCTTAAGGATCATCTCTTTACAACCCCACTGCCATGGGTGGGGACACCTTCCACTAGATCAGGTTGCTCAGAACCCCATCCATCCTGGCTTTGAACACTTTCAGGGATGGGGAGTTTACAACCTCTCTGGGCAACCTGTTTCAGTGCCTCCCCATGCTTATAATAAACATTTTTTTTCCTAATTTATGATCTAAATGTACTCTCTGTCAGCTTAAGGTCATTCCCCCTTGTCCTGTCACTACTCACCCTTATGAAAGGCCCCTCTCCAGCTCTCTTTAGACACTGGAAAGGGCTCTAAGGTCTCCCCTGGACCTTCTCTTCTCCAGGCTGAACACTCCCAGCTCTCCCAGTCTGTCTCCATAGCAGAGATGCTCCATCCCTCTGAGCATCTTCATGGCCTCCTCTGGACTTTCTCCAACAGCTCAACGTCTTCTTGTGTTGGGGACCCCAGAGATGGACACAGGGCTCCAAGTGGGACACAATGGCAGAAGATTTCTGCATTTAGGTAAATCATAACCCTACAGGTGCCTTCCTTTAGAAGTTTGGTGCCTCCTTCCCTCCTGTGGGGTTAGTTCCTGGTTCTCTACTACTGGACTCAATGTTTGATTTGTCATTTCCTGGAAATGTGTTCAGTGTTGATTTCTTCAAAGATGAATATTTTCCATGTGTTGAGGAGCAGCTCTGTGGTGCAACATGCTTTGGACAGCTCAGCTTCACAGTGTTGCTGGGAAGCAAATTCAGATGCTGTGTTCTGCACACAAAATTCCTTTCATTTAAGATAAACACACATGCCTGTTCTCTGAATTTGAGCATGTTCAGAACCACCCAGTTGCACTCACTCTGTTTGATATAGGTCAAAGAACTGCCATGAACTGCTTGGGAAATACAAAGTCTATTTATCTTAGCTATACTTCTGGAATAATGGGGAGCTGCAGAATGTCATTTATAAGATGCTTATTATTAGACTAATGAGCTGGATGCTCTCAGTCTTCTGAAAGACTGATGGGACACCCATCTTTGAAGGGATTTACAGACTAGGAAATGTCCAACTATTCTACTTAAAGATCTGACCACATTTGTTGGTAATGGCTGGAACTGAGTGTATTGATGGAATAATTAATCAGTTAAGAAGTACTTGATGGAGAATGATGTAAGACAATAAAAAAAGGAAGAGCAAATTATGTACAAATGATCAATTTTTCTCAGACTTAAGCTGCTGTTAATTAAGACATATAAATTTGGATCTCAAATTGCTCTATTCAGGTACTTCTGCACAGTGGTACTGCTCTTATCTGCTTAAATATCCTGAAAGAAACTTCTGCCAGACAATTCTGGTGTTCAATCAAGCCACTTGGGTGGTTGAGAGAGTTTTTCTTGGTAAAGATCTGGAGTATCTAAGAATATAATATATTTTCTGTATTTTTATAGTAAATACATATAAATACATATTCTAGAGAATATAAAAATACTCTAGAAAAGAAGCAGTTGATGTCAATGAGAGAACAGGTCCAACCAGGTGCACCAGTAATGGGTTGAGGTACTCCTAGTGCTGAGATTTCTTATGGCGGCCACTGGAAGATGTCAAGGGCAGAGGAGGTGAAAATTTTTTGAACAGTTATTTCTTTTTTTCAGTATGAACGATAAAAATATGTTGTTAACATGAATATCTGAATCTGTTGGTGTTTTTTTGTTCTTATCCCAATTAATGCCGTCTGAAGTCCTGGGAAAGTTTACAAAGTTGTGTTTCCAGATAGAAATGGAAATGTTTTATTTTTTACCATTTTCCATTTATTACTGCTTCTGTAAATTACCCTACTGCTCAAATTATTCTTTTTGACCATCCTAAAAGTGCATTTATTGACAGATAATATTTTCAAGCAGAAACATTCTTTTATTCTGATTACAGTACTAAAACTCAAGGAGAAGAGTCCTCTCATGAATGGGCAATAAATAGTGGTATCTATCACTATAGAAATCAAAGTTTGTGTTCTATGAAATATAGACATATTACAGTGATGCAGGTGATAACCTGAGATATAATAACGGGTGTGATACCAGAACTAGAATAGAACAGGCTGAAAGACAATCTAAAACTGTAAACTTTCAGGAGTCGGTGCCTTTTCCAAATAGTGTCCTGAAGGAGACACTAGATTTTATGTCTCAGAATATGTCCAAACTGAACAATTCTGTTCAGCAGAGATAAAAAACATAGTTCCCAGTACAAGAAAATTATCCCCCAGGAGCTCAAAACTAACAAAGCTATTGGTAGCTGGTGATTTCTAAGCTGCACCTTACTGTGGAGGATGCAAATAAATATTTGTAGAGGCACTTTTATTTGGAAAAGGTGATAAAATATATTATTTATTGTAGCTGCAAAACACCATACTGTTAACCAGCAGTGTGAGAGTGAAAAAACCAAACTTCAGTTATGGGGTTAGATTTCAAATGGTCAGCAGATATTGTAATGCTGCTGCATGAACCCCTGGCACAGACACACGAGAAGTCAGTGGCTAAACATTAAGTTTGTGTTTGTTAACAGGAGATAAATCAAACTACTAAGCTCAGTGTGTCAAAATTGAAACTCAGTAGTGGATTACTCTGTCCGGGAGAGAAAGATTATATTGACCTTAAAGAGTGAGAGATTGTGTTGACCTTAAAATCAGTAATTTCTTTTGGTTAACCCAACAACAGTTCCAAGACAAGTATTTTTAGTCTCAAATATTCTTCCCACATACGCGTAACTTGAAATAAATGTAATTCATTTTGGGGTCAGGTGGTCCAGTTGCTTTACAGGCATCCAGGTTCTGTTCCTGGAATATTATATTTTTAGAAAAGAAAATAAATTAGGGCTTCAATTCACTGTTTTATTCTGTTTTCTACCCTTGTCATTTCTGCTGCACTCACTGTTTACAGCATAAGCTGAGCAAAAATCACAACTTTTGTCAAGCAGCAAAGCAGCAATATTTTGTTTCATAATGTTTATGTTCTGATTTATGCTGGTGCCTTAGTGTTACGCTCAGCTGCATATCCAATTCCATTCTTTATGTTACTTCTAAGATTTACAATGTTGGCATCTGAAGATGTAAATGTTAAACTCTTACTCATCAATCCTGTGGTGGATTCTCTTCATGATGAAGCTTCTGCCTTTCTGTGAAAAAAATTTAGAAGATTTTCATCAAAGGCCATGAATGAAATGCTGTGAGATTACCAGGTGGAAGCTGTTGACTGGGAACTAAACAACTATAAGAGAATAAAGATTGCTTTTGGAAAAGCAGAATAATTTTTTAGATCATTGTCTACATTAGTATTTTGTTCTGTTATTAAAAGAAGCCAAGATCTTCACAGAATCATAGGAAGATTTGAGTTGGAAAGGACCTTAAAGAGCATCTATTTCCAAATGTGAACATCAAAACCATGAACACCTATTCTCAAATTTATACCTACTGTAATTTAGCCCTTAATAAATTAGGAGCTTAGTCTAAGTTTTTTGTCTGGGATCTCATTATGCTCAACAAAAAGAGAAATATGCTTCCACAGACAGACCCATCCACATGCATTTGGAACAAAAGGGAAGGATTCATTCTGTGGATTAAATAACTGCAGTTTAGGTCTCCAAGTGTAAGTGAAGACAAATAGACTAAGTGCCTGAATTCTCATTATAAACAATGGGCATTGTGTTAATGCAGTTAATGAAGTGGGAAAAGCTGCTCTACTGACCAGGAAATTGCTGTATTATTCAGTTCCCTAAACACAGACTTCTAGTGTCATTCAGGTGCCCTATGCAGACACATGGGCTGGTAAATATGACACAATCAGAGGAGATCACACCCTTCTGAAGATCGTGTGGGATACCCTATAGGGCCTAGAAGACCAGTAAGTCCTAACAGTTGGGGAATTAAATGTGCCACAGATCTCTCAAGAGTGAAATCAATCTTGTAACCCAGTGCACAGGAAAACATCTCCACTAGGCATTTTTTCCCCCAGAGCTGATTCTTATCCTGGTTTATGATTGCATGAGTTGTGCTCTGAAGATGCTTCATTCCCTGCATCAGCTAAGACACAGATGACTATCTTGGATTAGATGCCTAATTTTTAGATAGTTGAAATTAGGTGACATAAATTTCTCCTTCCCTTTAGGGCTTAAGGGAAAAACTTTACTTTACAATGCTGGAAAGACTGTGGAGCCATTACATTTTACGAGCAAGGCACTGAGCGAGGAAATGTGATGTGCCCTTAATCGCGGTTTATATTTGCGTGTTTAAAAGCCTGAAAAGCCTGGTTGTACTTTCACAACTTTTTGTGTGACCGGTGCACAAACAGGCAGAGGAATGAAATAATATGATGTGATTTTCATGCCCAGGGAAGAAGGCAGCAGCTCAGCATGCCTTGATATAAAAGCGGTTTCATGAAACGTGACTTGGGCAAGAATTGTGACATTCATAATACACAAAGTAATAGGAAGTTGGGAGCTGATCCCCCTGTAATTCCAACTTCAAGTCCATCATTGTGCTGAAGTCCTTCTCTGTATTCACAGAATCATAGAATGGTTTGCATTGGAAAGGGCCTTAAAGATCATCCAGTTCCAACCCCCTAATATGAGCAGGAACACCTTCCACTAGACCAGGTTACTCAGACCCCATCCAGCCAGGTCTGGAACACTTCCAGGGATAAGGAGTCCACAACCTCTCTGGGCAACATATATCAGTGCCTCACCACCTTTATAGTAAAGAATTTCGTCCTAATATCTAATCTAATCTTCAGCATCTGAAGGCTCAGATCCCTTCTAGATCTCCTGGTTGCTTCAATACTGTGCCCTGCAATAGCTTTACTTTGGTTTGGTGATTATGTCCTTAATTCAAAATTCACTGGCCTCTTTCCACCAAACAGATGAGTGGGATGCTCAATTCCACTGTACATGTTGTTTTGGTGCTATTTCCATGTGTTCTGTGGCTCTTTTTCCCAAGGACTGCATTAGAAAGTGAAAATGATGGTGGCAGAGGCCCTCAAGGTTCTTCAGACAGTTTCATTTTGGGTCAGAATAACTATTTGCATCTCGTAACTTAAAGCATCAAGCTCCATTTGACTTTGGAAGCAATGGAGTTGTCTGTGATTTGACACTAGAGATTTGCATTAAATTTCTTATGGTTCCTAGCCTGGCTCAGTATCCAACTGCAGCCCCCTGTAAATGTGCTTGTTTGTTCTTTTTATTGCAGCCATCTCCTGCAGACATGGAAATGGCTGTTATCAAACACCCCATTGTATTCTTGCTGGCCAGATGGCTAAAGGGGCATTACTGTGCTCTCCCCATAAACTCTATGCTTTGCTGCAGGCATTAACAAGGCAATATATTTTTTAGGAACCATTAAATACTTGAGATTTAGGTAGTAGCAGGTATTGTAGTTGTGGGCTTAAAGATGCTTTTAAAGTCCTTCGCTTTGTCCTTAAAACTCAGCTCAAATGAAGTTGCCCCAGGGGACAAATTAAAATAAAAATAACCCTCTAAACGCAGAGTTTGGTGGTGCTCCTGAGATTATCTCCTGTTAGGCATGGAATTGTGCAAGTTGTGAAATGCCTTTGAACTTCCCTTGTGAGACACAGATCCAGATTTCCATGGGCTCAGTAATGATCCCTATTTTTATATTGTTAACCTGCTTCCCTTACCGATGTGTCCGTTCCCGTCACCTCAGAAAGGAACGCCCTGAGCCCAGAAAATCCAATTACCGAAACAAAAAGCAAAGCAACCTGTGCCCCTGTCATATTTCTTGTGAGAGGCCAGGCTGCCAAGTCTTTATTGAGCGTTTACTCTCTTGCATACTCTGTGCTGGGTGATAACACAAGAGGACTCTGTGCTTGTAAAACTAAACTGTTCTGCAGTTAGAGAGCCATTTACAGCTGCACTTTCCAGCCCTTCTCACTCATACTACCAGTTCCAAAGTTCTTTCCCTGTTTCTGTCTTCTAGTATTTACATTTGTCCTTCCAAGTGGTGACGTGTTTCTCCAGCTGAGCTTTGCTTCTGTGAGCTATAAGGCCACCACCTTGCAGTGTCCACCCCCAAAGAGCCTACTTGATTTAATGTGTGAGAGACTAGATTTCCAAGGAAAATGCTGCAGAATATGAAGATTTAATAGAATAATAGAATCATTAAAGTTGGAAAAAACCTCCAAGATCACCAAGTCCAACCTTTGACTGAATATCAATATGCCCATTAATCTGTATTTTGAAGTGCCACGTCTACTCGTTTTTTGAACACTTCCAGGGATGGTGACTCCACCACTTCCCTGTGGAGCTTGTTCCAATGCTTAAACACTCTTTCAGTGAAGACATTTTCTCCCAGTATTCATATTCTGACTGTTAGTGTCTGTGTTTCCCACTCACAGCATCCCTTTGAGGAAAATACCATTATCCCCATGGGACCAATGAGGCACTGGAAAAATTACATTATTATCTTTATGGTATCTAATACCTTCTTCTCATGCCTGTGAATGAGCTTTGGTTTGTTTTCAAAACCTGTAAGGACTGTTCCCAACCCATCAGGTCTCAGTGCTATTAGGAGTCTACTTCTTTCCTTCCATCCATGAGGTCAATGCTATTTCTGCTGCTTGATTTTAGGTTCCTTGAAGGCAGCTTTATATCTTCTCCCAGGTGTCTCACCCTTGGAAGGAGATGGCTGTAAAGAAGCCATGGAGGCTACCTTGCTCTTCTTTTCTAATCCCTCCTAATTCACAACTGGATGATGAATGATTTTGGACAAGTCAGTGATATTCCTTCCTCACCTCCATGGATATTAGCAAAAACATTCTTTACTCTGAGGGTAGTGGGGCACTGGAAGAGCTTTCCCAGAGAAGCTGTGGATGCCCCACCCCTGGAAGTGTTCAAAGCCAGGTTGGATGGGGCTCGGAGCAATCTGAGATAGTGGAAGGTGTCCCTGCCCATGGCAGCGGGTTGGAATGAGGTGATCTTTAGGGTCCCTTCCAACCCAAACCATTCTGTGATTCTCTGATCCTGCTGCACCCACCTGCTGGGGCTTGTATGTTAAGTTGCTTGGGGAAGGGCTTACACAGCTCATACAGTTTCTTGATCTGGGTTTCTCCACCTGATGAGACAGCAGGAATAAGGGTTAAGATTAGTAATGGGGTTTTGACACAGAGTAATAATGAGAATGTTAGTCATCATGAATTTGTAGTGCTGTGACTCCATCAGAACCCCCCTACTCTGTCATCCTGTGCTGATGTGTGCTCTTACACTCGGGTGTAAGGCTTGGGTGGAGATGATATCTGCTGGTTTCCAGCTGGAGAATAAAGTGATTCCAGGGGTTTGGCCATCATCCTGTGTCCTGACAGACATGGTTTCAGTTCACTAACAAGGTTCTTGAGCATTCCTTGGCCCCTCCATATCTTCCTTCTTCCAAGTTCTGTTGGGATGCTGATGCTGACTTGCATTGAGTAATGAGGGGAAAACATTAAAGATTTTGGAGAACGTTAATCAGGAAGCCCAAGAGGAACTGCTTGTACTTATTTTCAATGCCTGTCACCTCCTTTATGCTGATGAGGTGTCAAGTCCATAATCTACTGTCTCCTCATGATGGCTTTCCTACATTCCTTGCCTAATTTTCAACAGTGTCTATGCTGTTTCTTTGCCCATACAAAGGTGTTAACAAGCAGCCAAAAAACCCCTGCACTGTTCTCCACAGTCTGCTGAAGATTTTCTTTTTTGCCTAGACCTACAGAAAGTGTCCAGCAGTCAGGCAGCTTAGTGGGATCACTTCTTACCATGTTTGTGACTGTATTTTCACTTGTCCTGTATTTGGAGTAGGCACTAAGGCAGTTTGTTATTTTTCTGTATCCTGCACAGCACATTAAGCTGAGTGAAGCTTCCATATTTATTTTTTGACATAATCAATCAATCACAGTAATTAGATTACATAGAGATATCAATACCTGCTGTGCCTCCCCTGGTACATTTTATATGTGTCAATTTAGACAGGAAATATTTGTAAAAGCAAACCTGAAAGCTTTGTGGGCATGATAAGGACTGTCACACAATTTATGTTGACCAAATGCACAATGAAATAAGTAAATGTACAAACTGCAAGTCCATTAGTACTTTCTGAGAAGTCTGCCAGAAACTATTAGTCCACATTTACATCAAATCACTTTGAGTCATGAAGAAATGTGAAAAAATCAAAAGCTGTTAAATGCAGAGTTTTCACACACGAAAAAGAAGTTTAAATCCTTTTAATAAATTACTCAAGAAATACTTTACTTGGCCTTTTAATACAACTGTAACAATGGGAACAGGAAAATTTGCAGGCAAATTTAATCAATTTCTCTAAGCTATAGTCATTTTAGTTCAAGATTATGCAAATCCAAAATTATTTTTCTTTTCAAAACCAAATTACTACTCAGAATTTGATAGCTTCTATTGTCTTTGCTTTTCAGCATGCCATTGATTTCACCTTATTCCACTTATATGAATGTTTTCTGCTCACTAGGGCAACTCAATCAAAATTTGGATTTTTGTTTTGGACTTTCTTTGAGCCCGACAACAGCAAGAAGGTCAAGTCAGAGCACTGGGATATTAGAGAAGAGTGATAATTATTGTCTGTAATGCTAACATTTCATTTTATCCAGAGGATCTGTTTTCACACTGCTTAATGATTTCTCCGTTCCATTATCTATTTCATCTAGTGTTTGTTGTTACAATGGTGACACTGCTTTTGGCTGATGATGTTTTAATATCATTTTTTCTTTCAAACTGTTATTAATTTCCAGACCTATGCATCTCTTTCATCCAAACCTTAATGAGTCAATATATTTATGGTCATATAAATCTTCTGTCTGCCTTTAGAAATATTTTAGTCTGCAGAGCTGGCATTGATTGAAGGTGGCTTCAAGTGTCATGCACAAGAAGGGATTTTTGTTAATTCTGAACCCACGAGCCTTTATCCCTCCTGTGAATACCTTGCTCATACTCTTTTTTGGAGTCAGTGTCTGGGAATGGTTTGGCTGCACTCCTTGTTTTTTCCTGATCAACAAAAATGGTGACTTTGAGGCCTTATCTGCATTGCTGATATAATTTTGGGCTTTATCTCTCTGTCCTAAGTTATCTTTGGAGAAAAAGTAGTTTCCATAATGCAAAAATGCCTTTATTTTGTTATCTCACTCCATTTGAGTTTTTTCTAGGGCAGAATAGAAAGGAGAGAAAGAGGGCTTGAGGAAATGAGCTAATTTGGGCACAGACCTCAACATCCAGCTCTAGTCCTGATCCAGTCATTGCCAGCTGTGTGGAGCTGCACTGAACGAGAGAGAGAAACCTCCTTCTCTGCCTCTGATCTCTCTCATAGATGTACTTCAGACCTTAAAGAACTCACCTCATCGCTGTTGGCAATGGTGCAACTGTATTTTGAGTTAAGGCTTTCTCCGGAAGAGCCTGTGCTCAGCCAGGCAGCCACACATCTGCACTGTTAATATTTCAGCCAAATATCAAACTTATCCATACCTTTCCACCAAAATTGTGATGTGAAAAGAGTAATTCCAAGTAAGGCTGAAAAACTGATGTTCACTGTTTTCCATAGAAATGAATTTGTTTTTTCCAAGGGGACAGGTCTAGGAGTATGTAATAGGCTATTTCAACAGAGAAACATAACAAATTGGATGCTGAGAACTGATAAAATATAGCTAATCCTTGAAAACAAGTATTCCCTATTAAAAGAGAGGATTTTTTTTCTAGTTAAATGAATTTGCCTTGCCTTTTTCTGTGCTATACTGACAGTAGAGTGCAGACAACAAGCAAGAGTATAAAAGGTGTTCATATTTCATTTTGAACACTTGTCTCCATATCAAGAAACCTTACTGGAATTTACATTTTTCTTAATTCCCAGATGTTTTTGAAACAAATGAAGCTGTTTCTCCTGCGGGCATCAGGGGGTCACTTCACTAATTTTTGATGTCTTGAGGCACGTACTGGGAATGTGACTGAACTTCCCCAGCTTGAGCTGTCCAGAGTGGGGTTCTTTTATATGGCACTCAAGTATTTGAGCTAATGCTGTGGGCAACAGAACTCTTGGCAGTGGGGTCATAGAATCAGGGAATCACAGAATGGTTTGTGTTGAAAGGGAGCTTAAAGATTGTGCAGTTCCATCCCCCCGCCATGAGCAAGGACACCTTCTACTGGAGTCAAAGGTATTCATATCTCAGTCCATCTGACCAAATGTAGACTTGCCTTAAACACTTTTGACTGTGCTGAGTAGATCACCTTGAGTTATAAAAGCTCCACACAGAGGTTTCCTGCCATTTCCCCACTTTGGACAGTCTATGTCATGGTACTGGATGCTCTGTTGGAGCAATTGAAGTCAGCCTTGATGTGGGATTCAGTTTGAAATTGAAACAATTAAGTGCCTCTGTGCACTAAGGTCAGGGAAGATAAGGTTTTCTTGAGCTTCCTGAACAGAAGCATCTAGCACATAAGATGCTCTAGGACACCCTGCCTGTGCCTCAGTTGCTGGTCTGGACTAGAACTGTTCTCTTTCAGTTTGAATGTAGGAACTGTGAGATCATCGCTCTATCTTTCAGGCTGGTGAAACCAACCTCTGTTGTTGATCAGACCTTTGTTGACTATACCAGGAGTTCAGACACTTAACCCTGTTGCACACAAGAGGCATGACAAGAGTTCTCAACGAGTGGCAGAAGCATCCATATAGTCCTGCTCGATCTGCAGAGACAACCATGTCCTTCTGCAACAACATCTGGAATCCAGAAAGGCTTGTTGAGAACAGTTTAATGTCTTCATTTGACCTGAGAAGCTGTGGATTCCCCATCCCTGGAAGTGTCCAAGGCCAGGTTGGACAGGGCTTGGAGCAACTTGGTCTAGTGGAAGGCGTCCCTGCCCATGGTGGGGCGTTGGAACTGGATGATCTTGAAGGTTCCTTCCCACCCAAACCATTTTAGGATTCCATGTTTCATACACCTGCAGGTAGGCTATTAAACTGAGCATCTTGCATACATATAGATACCTAAATTTGGATGCATAAATTCAGATTTGTCAGTTTAAATGTGTATGTCTACAGTTTTATAGCACAGAACAGACAAGAGGAAATCTGTTAATTCCTTATTCTAATCCTGGAATTGGAGAACATCCAACATCCCAATCTATGTTACTACTCTCCTTACACCAACTGAAATAGTTCAAAATCAGCCTGACTGCCAGAGCTGTGAGATCCACGCTCAAAACATGGTCTGCAGGATGACTCTGGAGAACAATAAAAACATATTTTTCTCTCTGCTCCCAGAGAAATTTTTATATGGCTGCTAGAGCTAAAATTTAATACTCCATAAAGACTTTTAGTGACAGGAAATCATGATCTACCAGTCAGTTTAACAGAAGAAGATTGCAAATATGTTCAGGTCAAATCAAAGAAATTATTAATATTTGGTTTCAATTTAATGAATAAAGTCTAAGCAAAATGCTTATAACTGAGAGTGGGGATTTTTTCTTTTATAAAAAAAATAATTCAAATGAGTAGTTATGAATTGCACTTTTCGAAATTTCCATTTTTAAACAAATATTACTTGAGTTCTAAGTCCCACACTAAGGCAGAAAAAAAACCCATAAAAAATGTTCAGTACTATGGAAATCCAACTTTTTAATCTCTTCTAGTTATAAATCACATAAAATCACCAAATCTACTAGGTTGGAAAAGACCTCTGTGATCATCGAGTCCAACCTATAATCCTACTATCCACATATAGTTACATAGTATATGAACATTTTCCTTACTCTTGGATCACCTGCCTGTCTTCAGTGGGTTATTTACTTTCAGTCAAGTGAAGTAGCTCTCAGCCTGCAAAAAAAAAATCTAGAAAATAGTAGGTAAAATCTTAACTTTTTTCCACATGTGTCTGCCAACAGCTCTGTCAAAAGATAACATTTTTTGTTGTGAGGTGCCTCAAATGACGCAGGAGGTTGGTTGCCATCAATGATAATTATGACCTGGCATCTCTTTAGGGAACTGTTATTTTTCTAATCTTCCACGGAAATTCCTTCACTCAAGGTCAAATTCCTCCAATGTTTTCATCTTCAGGGAACATGGACAATGTGCCTCCTCTCCCCCCTCGATGTGCAAAGACAATTGATACTGTCACTTTTCTGAGCAGCCTCCTGTAATGTGTGTGTGTGTGGTGGAAGGAAACAACCACAAAAAAACCCACTTTAACATTCAGAGGAGGACAACATGTCAAAATTCCTTAAACCATGATAAATGTACCAAACTCATCCAGCTCTTTCCAAACAGTGGTGATTGATGGTGATTTATGACTGTGGAGATTTTTCTTAAACTAGTAGTTTTTGCAAAAGAAAGAAAGGTCACTGTAAGTTGGGGTGTGCACTGTTTATCTTGTTCTCTGCAGTTCGTTCTTCCCTTTGAACTAATCCATACCAGATTAGAGACCTCAGCCAGGGGAGAACCATTAATAATCTTAGTTATCATCAAAACCAAAAGAAAATAAGGAACACACACAAATCTTAACAAGCACTGTGTTTGTGAACCTTCTGACACCACCACATAAATAAAGCCAGTAGTTTGTAGATGAGAAAAGTAAATCCTAACAGGAGAAAGAATAGCTGATTCCTGAACTGAGCAAGAGAAACTGAATCAAAGAAAATGAATGGAAAAAAATGCGGCGATTTGCACCGTGTTGAAGAGACTGGCTGATCATTTATAGGTAACAACAGTGCAAGCCAAAAAAAAATTAGTGATGGAAACTATTGCATGGGTAGGAAAGTGGGAGAAAACATTGTTCAGCAATTCCTGTCTCTTTGCCACAGCAAGCCTTGCTTTTTCATTGCTCACCTTGGAGACTGCCTTGCTGCACCTAGCAGGGGGAAAAAACATTGGGGAAGGTCTGGGACTTACCAAGGCTTTGTTCCACCAGGATCTCTGGTAGAACACACCTCAGAAAGCCTCAGAGGACACAGAAACTAAACACAATGATCATCAATACACCATGGGCCTGTTCAGCCCCTTGTTCTGACACCATGGGGACAGGAACCAGGAAAGTTAAACCAACAGAAAAATGTGCAATGAGACTTCCTGAGAAAACTCACTTTCCAGGAATTTCCAACTTCCTAAGCAAGAGGTGAGCTCATATGGAGGCTTCAATGAGAATTCAGTGCAATTTTCTTTCCTACAATACTATTGCCAAATGGAAAGAGAGTCCTGGCTAAAAGTAGAGTTAGAAGGAGAGCATGACCAAGGAGAGATTTAACAGATGCCTTTATGGAGGCCATAAGGGGTGAGCAGTAGAAATCTATAAACCTCTGGCTAAGACCTGAGTACATGAATCTTGTTAGTTTTAAAGGTAAGTGAATAACCAGAGCTGTTGGGAGTCATTGGAAATGCTCAACAGTGGGATGAAATTCTCTTTGTATAATGGACGGTACAGTATGCTGATAATAAAACATAGCTGGGACCTCCTTCTTCTTCTTGCTTTCATTTTTTGACTTGTTTTCTCTAAAGAATGGGGTTTCAGCCAGCAAAATTAAGCTTTGTGATGTTTCCTTCACATTGACTAAAAATAAGCCAACTGATCTTTGATGGTAACAAGAGAAGCCAGGCAGACAGGAGATACCACGTGATATCCCACCAAGTCACCAATACTGTATATTATTATGAACAGTATAAAAATAAGAGCGTGCTTGGAGCTCAATAGTTGTTCCAGGAAGACTTTGAAATGCAAGAAATTTGCAGAGCGATCTGGACAGAGCGTTTGTCAGAACAAAGGGCAATGGAGACAAATAACAGAGTCAGATCATGTTAGAATAGTGGAAAATAAGGCTGGTAATTTATTTGTCTTAATCCTCTGACCCAAAACACGATTAATCGAATATCACCTTCTCAATTATCTCACACTTCCTTTAAAATCTCTGATGGTGGAGGTTCCACAGCCCTCTCAGACACCTGGTTTCAGTCTTGGCTTGCACTGACAGTCACAGAGTCACAGAAAGGTTTTAGTTGGAAGGAACCTTCAAGATCATCTTGTTCCAACCTTGCTGCCATGGGCAGGGACACCTTCCACTAGACCAGGTTGCTCCAAGCCCCGTCTAACCTGACCTTGAACACTTCCAGGGATGGGGAATCCATAGCTTCTCTGGGCAACCTGCAGGCCTATAACAGTCTTACAGAAGATGGGAAGAGTAGGAAGAAAACTGTCAGTGAAGGAGTAGAATGCAACAGGAGGTTACAAACTGGACAGCAATGTTTTCAGAAAAATGAATGTCTGGAACAAACTTAGAGTCACTGTGTGAATTTGGATTCACACAGACAAGCAAACAACTACCAAGAAATTATAAATACCTTCTAGATTCAGAATTAAATCATCTATAAAAACTTAGTACTGCATCTATTATCCCAAGTTTTTTACTGTCTTTCAGCTCACATACAAACCTAATTAAGATATTACACAGAATGAACCCAGCATTTACTTCAGAACTTTGGGAATAAATTAAATTGCTTTGCCTGTGAATGTGTGTCTTGTGGTAGATTGGCTTTGGCTTTAAGCAAGGTTTAAACTATGACTGAATATTTTCTTGTGCTTGGGGGTCCTGTAAAAGGCTCTCTCCCATGTGGATTTTCCTGTGTATGCCAAGATTTATAGTTGTTTATTTTCCTGCAGTGGCAGTGCCTGTAAGATTTGTCTTCTGCCTTCATGAAAGGCAATTATCTATGAGGCTTCAGGCTTTTCTATCATTTTGTTTAATGAGGTCAGAAATTATTGGTGATGCACATAGAGACACTCACAATGTGAGTGAGACCACCCAGGCTTCATTTTCATGGGAAAACAGGGTAATAATGGAACAGTTAACCAGAAAACAGATAGATGTAACTTCTGCTCTGAGAAAAGCCAGAAGGTTGATTTGAAGAGTTTGGTTTAAAAGGATGTTTTCAAAGAGAAAGAGAGAACTTGAGGGCAGAGTTCAAGGCAAAGTATTTCCTACTCTGTAACCAATGCAAAGCATGGGATGATATACAAAATACAGAGCGAAAATGGAGGTAATGGACAGGAAAGCTTGTGGGGTCAGCCAAAGAGCCATGGAGAATTTATCTGCTCCAGGAGACACATCTGGTGTGGGGATATTTTCTCTTCAAGATACTGTGTGCATGTGCAGCTCACCTGTGCTGCAAGTGGGCTGTTCCTCCATCACAGCATATGGCAGACCATGGTGGCTTTGGATCATTGAGTGAGAAAGGAGAGAGCACAGAGAGGGAACCATTCCATTTTCCATCCTTAAACAGTAGAGTTGAGTGATATTTCCACAACAGTTTATGTGGAGGACTAAAACAGAGAGATTTAATTCTTTTTGGTGTGAGATATTTGAGTTTCTCCATGAAAGTTATTAATGACTAATGCTTGCTTTATTATTCTCTTTTCAAATCTCTGGTAGATGAAAGAAAGAAGTAAGGAATTGTGTGTTCAAAATCTTCAGTTCCAACATAATGGAGAATCTAATGTACAGAAACAGCTTTTCCCCATCTTTGCACTGCTGTCAACAATTCTCATAAATTCAGATTTTCAGAAATGTATATGAAGCCATGGACTTCTCTCACAATAAAGAATTTCTTTCTAATATCTGATCTAAAGCTGCTCTCAATTTAAAGCCATTCCCCCCATACTCTTCAGACACTATGGTGACTATGACAAAAATTTCCTCACCTCCACAAATACATGCCCTTAATCAGCTTCGTGTAAGAGTAGGATCCATGCCCAGAACCATGTTTTGATAGAAAAAGACAGGATAAAGTCAGTGTTATTTCAAGACTGTGATTTTCAGAGCAATCTGCAGATGGTTTGAACAGAGAGGAATCAGTCAGCCTGCATTTAAGTAGTAATTACAGATATTAATGTCTACTCAGCTGCATTAGAAAAATAAATGTAATATCTTTTCCTGCCAGGAGGGTGCTTCACATAATGGATGGCTTTGCTGATGTGGCTAAATACCTTTCTGGTATTGATTGACAAAGAGAATGAGAGAAAACCTAAGAAAACTCTTCAGGCTGCTATAAAACATCCAGGGAGGCAGCTCGGGGATGTGGAAACATGGAACAGAACTTGTGCCTTCAGAACTGACACACAGAGCACTTCAAGACGGGTCTTGTCAGGAAGAGCCTGACAGGCAAACAAAAGGAGTTGTTTTGTTATCTTGTAGGCGTCTGTAGCTCTACATGTCCTTCAGGAACAAACAGGTGAATCTTGGCAGGCTGAGGCCCAGGAGAGACCTGCTGTAATATTTGGATGTGTGTGCACACAGCAGTTACTCCTCACCTGGACATTTCTGCTGCTCTGGTCTGTATTAGCACAGGAGGAGTCTCCGGCTTGGACACACCTGCCTTTGCTCACATGCCCCACCTGCACCCCAGCTAAATCTGCTCTTGGACCCGTTTCCTGATCTGTTGGCATGTGGGATGCAGGAGTGGGATTAACTTGGTTACATTGTTTTCTGCGGCCTAGTGGATTTTCGGATGTGTTTCATCTCACTCTGAAATAGGCGGGTACAATTTACACTCTAAAACTCCTCCACCTGATTAACTTGATCTTCGTTGCTTCCAAGGAAGCCCAGGGTGACTTACTGAGCTCACCCTGAAGTCATCTAAAGTTAGATAGGGTGACTCCTGCCATAGACTTCAAATGCATTCAGTGTTTCAGCACAGGTTTATTGGCCATTAACTGACAGTGCAAAATTGATTTGCAGGAGACTGGAGTAGGATACAGGTTGGTGCAGTTTCTAGGGTACCCCTGTTGTTTTTTTGTTTTGTTTTGATTTTTTTTTCAGTGGACATGATTTTTGGTCCTGACTATATTACTGCTTGAGAACACAGTGTGTTGCTCGTTTCTTTTCGCCTTTATGCCTCAGGCTCCTCTTTCCACTTCGTTTCTACTATTTGGACTGTAAACCTGTCAAGCTAAGAATGTTTTGTACAGCAGGAGCCTCACTCATCATCTGATATTGTACTAACAAGCTTATTGCACATATTATGGCTTCATTGTGGTGCATGACTCTGCAGGTAAAGAGCTTTCATGCTCCTTGTGACTTGCTGTGATGTCCTTAAAGCAAATCATGCCCCGCGTGGTGGAAATACAGAAACACTGATTTCTATGATCTGCTCAGGAGGTTCTGTTTGTGTTCTCAGATGTTTATCACAAAGTTACAAGCTCTGAAGCTTTAGGGACTTCTATAACAGCTCTTTCTTGTACAGATTTCCAAGTGTCTGAGAGGTGATGAGTTCAGATTGCAGATCTTGGTTTCCATTAAACTTCTGACAACTTTATGTCTGAGATCTGTTCTTCTGTATCAAATTGGATTGATTCTGTCCAAAACTGGGAAAGACCAGCACACACACACTCACACACACACACATACACTCTCACAGAGCATGGCAACATAACCTTTGCTTCCTCAAGAAACCACGCAAAAAAGGTCAGTCCTTTTCAGAGTCATTCTTGGCCAGTGCACTCCCCAGCCCTTTTCTCTTTTCTACTTTTTCTGGTTTAAAACAGCAAATCCTTATGAAACTACACTGAATTGGTCTGGAAAAATCCACTACCCTGGGCAAAAGAAGTTGATACACTTTGTAATCCTCTCAGGATCATAATTCCACTCTTTTAGATGCATGGAAGGTGGTGCCTTGCTCTCAGGTGGAGAATACATTAGCTGTTATCATGCCTCTGGCTTTAGATCTGACAGACTTCAAGTAAAACAAATGCAGTGTGTAGAAAGCAGCATTTTCTTTTTAGTTGTTTTAGCTTCTATTATGCAGAGCTCCGGATGCTGTGGGAATATTTGCCAAGGTGTCTCTTGGGGACCAATTTGCAAACCAGTGGGGATGCTGGTGACATACACCTGCCTGCTTTTATATCTAGCCCCTAAAGCACAGGTCTGCTTGGCAGAAGGTAATTTGAGTGCCATAGGTTTGCGATGAACCAAGAGGATAAAAAGGATTGTTATGCACTAGTTCCTCAAGTCCAAGGTATCTGACCCCAGTGCTCTGAAAAAATAGAGAAAATTAAAAAAAAGGCTGAGACAGAGACACACAAAGAGATGTAGAGGGAATAACTGAATATGCACAGAAGTGTATTTTTATAGAAGGACGGAATATGAAATGAGATGGTTGTAGGGTTGGGATTTGGAAGGTGGGAGCTCTGTTACCATTAAGGGGATGGTGATAATGTGTTTTTCATCCACATACTGATTCAGTCAGCTGCCCATCTTCTGAGAACATTGATTTCAGGATTGAATTTATATTTTATCCTACAGAGGATCTAGGGAAAATTCTGGATAAAAATTACGGAAATAAAATATTAAATCCTCCTGTTCTCTGCGAGTAGTAAGGAGGATTTGCTTCCCCACCTATCCTAGTATCCTTAAATTTTTGTATTATCTGGGAAGACCCATTTCCAGTGGGAATAAATGAGACTAAAATTTTACTGAAACAGCTGAACAGTGGAGGTGTCACACAAGATTAATTTTGATGTTGTCCTTTTTCACTCAGGTTCACTGTCTTGTCCCACTGAACACCTTTTAAAAATGTTGGTGAATTTCAACCAAATTTGAACCAGGTATGGAGATTTCAGGGGTAATTAGGGTGATGCGATTCCTAAAAGCTTGGTAGAGAAGAGATATCCAAAAGGATGTTTTCCCTGGAAGTTTGGCTGAACTCCAGCCAGGAGAAATGATCAACACATACATTAAAAAGACAGATTTCCTTATTTTCACTTTTCTCATGACAGGTTGCTCATTCTAATTATAATGGTGGTCCATAGTGATGTCTCTCTGCACATTATGTGGAAAAGTCAGGAAGATGCAATAAATGTGGGTAATTAAGGATATTTACTTAAAAAACAAAAACCAACCTGCCCTACATGGAATACAGATGACCTTCTTATCAGCATCATAATCACTGTTTGTACTGCTGGTTTTAGTAATGTAGTTCAATTTGGGACCCAACTGTTCTGGGCAATATTTCAACACACAAGGAACAGACAGGTTCTAATCAAGACTCCTTTTGATCTTAGTGACTCTGCTCATGTGCTTCAAAGCTGATGGGACCCTCTTAGCAAATAACTCCCTTCTAAGACTGTGTTACTAACCACTTTTGCAAATAGAAGGGTTGAGTGACTATGGTTTGCTCAGGAGGACTAAAGAAAATTTTATGTATACACTTTAAACTCTCTTCTGACATATCTGCTTATCACCACTCAGAGATCAGCCATCCACAAAGATAATTTTGGAGTGAGTGAGAAATATATTAGCTTTATAAAGAATAGTTGATTCTTGTTGCTTGCTTTATATTTCCTTAGATTGTAAAATGTCTGTAGCCAGAGCTTATTAAAAATATTCAGAAGTCTGTATTCATAGACACCAAGCCTATTATTCATATTTTGAAGTCTCCAAATTATCTGCCCATGAAATTTAGATACAGAGTCCAAGGGGTTTTTTTTTGTTCTCATTTAAACACTGGAATCACTGTGGTTCTTGGAAATTTTATTTCTTTTTATCTTCTCAGATGAATAATCCACTCCAAGTCAGTGTTTGCTCTAAACCTGAAACCAGTGAGAGAAAGCCTCTTTCTGTGAGACAACCTCAGCTGTGCAGTGTGGCAGCCAAATGCCATTAGATATGCTCTGTGTACCCTCTCCCATTAAACACAGCCAAAAGAACAGGAATTATTTCCTCAGCTAATGCCTACTGTTAAGACCTACTGTTGGATGAAGACTTACATCCAAATGACTCAAGAGCTCTTGGACACAATTTTTTTCCCAGCCTTGTCAGAGGAAAGAAGTGATACCTCTGTGCAAGTAGAGGATACGGATGTACAGACAGGACAGCAATTAATAGCCTAAATCTAGGATTCTGTTATAATTTTAGGCCCTTTGGAGGATCCGTCCTAATGTTAAACCCTATGCACTAGGTACACTCAGCTGTTTAAGACACTTTGATGGACTGGTCAGGTACGTCACAGGACATGTGAGAGATATGGTTTTCTGGAATGACAGGTGCAAAGAGGAATTAATCCCTTACAGCATGTACAATGACACTACATGTACGTGTTTAAGGCCATCGAATTCCGTCTGTTAGATCTGGGTAGGTCACTGTGTCTTTTGGATCTGGATCCAAAGCCAAACTCCTCCACTGTGTGGCAACTGTTTTAGACCAAATTTGCTGAAGATTTTCACCAACCTGTGGTTTGAAGACCTCAGTGAGTGAAATGTGTCTCCCTGCCTTGCGTGGGTAGGGATGCCAGCAAAGTCTCACCTGATTTTGGCATAAATTTGTAACACCCTAAGATCTCTGAAGATGACCTTTATTAACATCTAGGATTGCAAATATTTCTGTTTTCTTTATAGACTGATGCCTAATGGATGATATTATTAATTATATATATTGGCTACAATAAGAATATTATGGACAGGCTGTTCTTATGCAACACAGACCATCCCAGTATATTATGGTTCTTTTGGCAGTTGAAAAAAGCAATAGTCCACAGTAACCGAAATTAAAGCCCACTGATAGAAGCCCACGTTGCCTCTAGAAAAACAGACTATGAGACAAGGATTTGCCTACAAAAATGGTGTAGAATGTGAGTGAAATCTCAATGTGTCAGGAATTCAGATACTGGAGTGACAAGCACAGCACAAAAATGGACCCAGAGCAGAACAAAGTGTAGCTTTGCATGAATCACTGAAGTTTCCTATCACACTTGCAAGCAAAACGCATATTAAACTGCATTACAAAATTATCATTTGCAGTAAAAAGCGTCTGAAGAATTTGGCTGTTAGTTGTTCTAGATACCCTACCATATTCCGATTTCCCTTATTTGTTGAAAATGAAGAAAACATAAACTTTGAAACTCCTGGCATTTTTGCTTTGTATCCTGCTATTACTTATTTATTCATTTTTACCCCCACCATAGAAGAATCAATACATGACAGTAAGCTTCTCTGACGAGAGTTATATATTTTTTTTCTCTTCTGCTTCTGTGGCAGGATTTTTATTGTTTTCCTTCCATGAAGATTGTAGTTATCGCTTAGTCCTTTCATGCTAGTGCTGGCACTTCTAATGTGTGTCCCCTGAATTTATGTGAATCTAAATGAACAATTGCATTGAAGCATCTCATAAGCTTCTATATTTTCATTTCAGATTTACTACTGGTAATTACATGCTGTGCATATAACAGAGGATCTAAAATCAATTGTGCGCTTTATATTTTACTGGGTACTTATTAATTTCAATATCCATCTCAATTTAATCGACATTCCACGCATAAGTAAACGTAGCTTTTTTTTTTTCAGGATGCAGTGATAATCCATTAGTGACATTTATGAATACTTTAAAATGACTGGTGACACCATAAACTGACAGAAATATGGAAATATGGGATGATTGATGAGGGACTCCATCCACGCCTTTGAGAGCTGACCTGTCACCTGAATTTGTTACTTCCACTTTTTTGCATTAGGAGTCCCAGTCTTCAGAACATGTTCTTGAAATGCAAAAGTGATGTTATTTTTCGGGTGGGTAGTCCCCTCCTTTACATTCCCTTTGCCATGGCTGAAGAATCATAGAATCATGGAATCAGCCCAGTTGGAAGGGACCTCTGAGATCATCAAGTCCAGTCTTTGATCCATTACCACCATAGTTACTAGGCCATGGCACTAAGTACCACATCCAGTCTCATCCTAAAAACCTCCAGGGACAGTGAACCCACCACTTTCCTGGGCAGCCTAATCCAATGCCTGATTACCCTTCTCTGTAAAGAATTTCTTCCTAATATCTAACCTAAACCTCCCCTGGCACAGCTTAAGACCATGCCCTCTTGTCTTGCTGATAGTTGCCTGGGAAAAGAGACCAACCCCCACCTGGCTACAACCTCCTGTCAGGGAGTTGTAGAGAGTGAGGAGGTCTCCCCTGAGCCTCCTCTTCTCCAGGCTGAACAACCCCAGCTCCCTCAGCCTCTCCTCGTAGGACTTGTGCTCGAGTCCCTTCACCAGCCTTGTTGCTCTTCTCTGGACCTACTCCAGCCCCTCAATGTCTTTCCTGAACTAAGGGGCCCAGAACTGGACACAGCACTCCAGGGGTGGCCTCACCAGCGCTGAGTACAGGGGTAGAATCACTTCCCTGGACCTGTTGGCCATACTATTCCTGATCCAGGCCAGGATCCATTGGCCTTCTTGGCCACCTGGGCCCACTGCTGGCTCCTGTTCAGTTTCCTGTCAATCCAAACTCCCAAATCCCTTCCTGCCTGGCTGCTCTCCAGCTACTCTGTCCCAGCCTGTAGCGCTGCTGGGGGTTGTTGTGGCCAAAGTGCAGGACCTGGCACTTGGCCTTGTTGAATCTCATCCCGTTGGAATCAGCCCAACTCTCCAGCCTGTCCAGGTCCCTCTGCAGAACCCTCCTGCCTTCCAGCTGATTGACACTATCCCCTAACTTAGTGTCACCTGCAAATTTGCTGATGGTGGACTCAATCCCCTCATCTAAATCATTAATAAAGATATTAAACAGAACTGGGCCCAACACTGATCCCTGGCTGACAACTGGATGCAGCACCGTTCACCACCACCCTCTGAGCCCAGCCATCAGCCTGTTCCTAACCCAGCACAGAGTGCCCCTCTCCAAGCCATGAGCTGCAGCTTTTTTAGGAGTGTGCTGTGGGAGACAGTGTCAAAGGCCCTGCTGAAGTCCAGGTAGACACATCCACAGCCTTCCCCTCATCCACCAGGTGGGTCACCTGGTCATAAAAGGAGATCAGATTGGTCAGACAGGACCTGCCCTTCCTAAACCCATGCTGGCTGGGTCTGATCCCTTGTCCATCCTGTAGGTGCTGTGTGATTACACTTAGGATGATCTGCTCCATGACCTTGCAAGGCATTGAGGTCAGGCTGATGAGGTCAGGCTGATGGGCCTGTAGTTTCCTGGGTCCTCCTTCCAGCCCTTTTTGTGAATTGGTGTGACATTCTCCAACTTCCAGTCATTTCAGAGCATTGATGCTACACTAGGATGATGACTGCTGAAGGTCCAGATAAGTCAGCAGGAGGAGGTGTTTCACCACATGACCAGAAGGTTCCTGTGGCAGTGGGTAAGGGACATTTGGGGATATCCACACACTGCCTACCACATGAGTTTTGCTTCATTTGCAAGGTGTTCTAAACTTGGACTAACATAATAGAATAGAATAGAATAGAATAGAATAGAATAGAATAGAATAGAATAGAATAGAATAGAATAGAATAGAATATCCTGAGCTGGAAGGGACCCACGAGAACCACCAAAGTGCAACTTCTGACCCTGCACAGGACCATTCCCAAGAAGCATGCCATGTGCCTGAGAGCACTGTACAAACACTTCTTGAACTCTGTCAGGCTTGGGGCTATGTCCACTTACCTGGGGAGCCTCTTCCAGTGCCCCAGCCACCCTCTGGGTGAAGAACCTTTACTTAATATCCAACCTAACCCTACCCTGAGTTCACTTCAGGTCATTCCCTCAGGTGCTGTCACTGGTCTCCACAGAGCAGAGATCAGTGCCTGCCCCTCCTCTTCCTCTTCTCCAGGCTGAATGAAACAAATGTCCTTGGTCACTCCTTTCATGGCTTCCCCTCTGGGTCTACCTCTAAATCTGCTCACACTTTAATACAGTGCCAATATCAGCTGCCAGCAGTAGATGGGAACAACAGTCCTCATTTCACTGTTATGTGCCTGTTTGCTGTCTCTGGGGGAATGGATGAATCCATTGGAACATAGGTTTGGATTCATGTTTGATTGATGATGAGGATGTAAACGTGATTCTTTAAGTCCCAATTAAAAGAGAAGCATTACCGTGTGGTAGGAATTGTAAATCTTGGATATCTGTGCACTCCAAGCACTCCTGAGAGAAGTTTGTGTTCCTCTTGGGTGTATTTTTTCATAGTTTCATAGAATCACAGAATGGTTTGGATGAGAAGGGACCATCAAGAGCATCCAGTTGCAAGCCCCCTGCTATGAGCAGAGACACCTTCCACTAGACCAGGTTGTTCAGAGCCTCATCCAGCCTGGCCTTGAACACTCCCAGGGATGTGGCAGCCACAGGTTCTCTGGGAAACCTGTTCCAGAGCCACACCACTCTCAAAGTAAAGAATTTCTTCCTAATATCCAATCTAAATCTCTC
Source organism: Corapipo altera (assembly GCF_003945725.1). Classification (NCBI taxonomy): domain Eukaryota; kingdom Metazoa; phylum Chordata; class Aves; order Passeriformes; family Pipridae; genus Corapipo; species Corapipo altera. The sequence continues at coordinate 1,659,926 of NW_020884970.1, read as the reverse complement.
ATCTTTTAGTTTAAAACCATTCCCTCCTGTCCTATCACTATCTGCATGCGTAAAAAAGGTCACTCATATTTTTCCTAGGAACTCCTCAGCCATGGTCAAGGATAGCTTTTACTCTTTTGACAAGAACTTCCCCAAGTCCCTCCTGTTGTGCACAGCTCAAGGCTGGCTCATCACTGAAACACAGGTAATGTCCAGACCTGTGGGAGAGTTATGTCTCAGTGGAAACCATGGTGGGCTTGTCACAGTGGAAGACCAATTGTCCCTTCTCTTCAAGTGTGAATATGTAGGAAGAGGGGATTTGGCTCATCTACTGTAACATGTGTACAGTGTGAAAATGCTTCTCAGACTGCCTTCACCATCACTGATGAGGGAAACACTCTTAAAGGTAGTATTTGCCTGGTTCGTTTTAAACATCTGGTCCTGATAAAAGGCTGAGTGGTGCTGTTGACACACCCGAAGTACGGGATGCCATCCAAAGGGACCTGGACAAGCTGAAGTAGTGGGCCCAGGGGAAACTCATGAGGTGTAACAAGACCAAGTGCAAGGTGCTGCACCTGGGTCTGGGCAATCCCCTTTATTGATCCAGGCTGGGGATGAACAGGTTGAGAGCAGCCCTGGGGAGAAGGACTGGAGGTGCTGGTGAATGAGAGGCTGGACATGAGCTGGTCATGTGTGTTTGCAGCCCAGAAACCACCAGTGTCCTGGGCTGCATCCAAAGCCTTGTGGGCAGCAGGTGAGGGGGGATTCTACCCCTCTGCTCCACTCTGGTGATACCCCACCTGCAGTGCTGCCTCCAGCTTTGGAGTCCCCAGCACGGGAAGGACATCAACCTATTGGAGCAAGTCCAGAAGAAGCCACTGAGATGATCAGAGGGCTGGAGCACTTCTTCTGCAAGGAAGGCTGGGACAATTGGGTTTGTTCACCTTGGAGAAGAGAAGGGCTTCTTGGTGAACTAGTGGTGGTTTTCCAGTACCTGAAGGGAACCTGCAAGAAAGACGGAGAGGGACTATTTACAAGGGCATGCAGTGACAGGACAAGAAGAAATGGCTTCAAACTGAAAGAGAGTAGGTTTACATTAGATATTAAAAAGAAATTTTTTATTCTAGGGCTGGTGAGGTACTGGCATGGGTTGCTCAGAGTAGCTGTGGATGCTCCATCCTTGGAAGTGTTCAAGGCCAGGCTGGATGGGGCTTTGAGCAACCTGGTCTAGTGGAAGGTGTCCCTGCCCATGACAGGGGGTTCAAACTAGATGATCTTTAAGGTCTCTTCCAACCCAATCCATTCTACAATTCTATGAAGAAATATTTCCCGCTGTGCTCCCCTGTTCCTTGTCTGCAAAGAGATCCTGTGCAGGTAAGTCAGGTGTAGACTTCTATATTTAGTCAAATATATCCTCGTCTAAATGATGTAACCAAGGGCATCCATAAGTCTGTAACAGAGTCAGAAACTGAAACTATTAGTGCTGGAGAGTCACAAACATCACTAATTTATGTTTTCTTCCCATGCCAGTAATTAGGAGATACATCAAATACGTGAATGATACTTGTATTTCTAGCTAATATGCCACAGATGGCCTTAACTCTACCCTCTCTGCTCTCACACAGGGTCAATGATATGATCTTTAACTACTCTTTTCCAAAACTATCATTGCTCAGATGTTCACATGCTGCCACCAGGAGCAAAGGATGGAACCTGTGAATTTTGTGGCACATGGAAATTCAAGCACTCAGATGCTGGAGTGGTTGTTCTCAGCCAATTATTTATAATTTAGGGCTCTTATCTCTTGTGTGTTTGTATTTTCATTTTTCAGGCATTTGAACCCAGTTGCAGAAAACTTGCCACATGCATTCTGATGTCTGGTCTCCCTAAAGGAAATGGAGAAATGGCTGGTAATCTGAGCAAGTTCAGCCAAGGAATTATAAACTCACATCTCAATTAGTCACTCATTAACAAGCTGTCCTTGCCTCTCAGTCAGCAGAATTAACATAAATCATTAGTTTCTATCAGCTGTGACCGTATTTCCCAACATATGTGGATGATCTGCAATTAGTTAAAGGGGAACTCAGCAATATGGAAAATAGTTTTGTATCTGATCAATAGAAAGTCAGTTTTTCCTGGGACATGTGAAAAGGCAGCATCTCACACCAGACAGGTGACATTTGTACTGAGAGCAGATAAAAGACTGAGAGAAACATTGAACTTGTGAGTCCCAATCCTTGTCTACATATTCCCCCTTCTCCTGCCCTACCCCCCACCTCTTCCCAGTCAGAGTTTGGGGAATCTTCACTCAGGAGGCTGAGAGGTTGAGAGCAGCAGCATTTTAACCACAGCCAGGATGAAGCCCTGCTGCACTGTCTCTCTCAGCTGCTGGCCCTTTTTCCTGGAAGAACCCCATGCAATGGGACAGAGGGATGGCAGAACATCTGGGAACCTCAAGGCCAGATTCCTGCCACACCTACTTTCCTGACACAGGAGAAAGCCACAGGGAATGTTGCATCCTAAAAATCATCGCTGCCTGGGCGACAGGGAACGCACATGTGATGATCTCAGACACTGAAACAATTTGTATGTTCAAAGCTCAGGAACCCAGCTTGGAGCTCAATATGGGCAATGGAGACAAGATATTTTAGGCATTATGGTCCCTCAGACAAAGCCTCAAATGGTTTTTGAAGAGGAGGATGAAACTCTCAAATCTAAAGGATGCCTTGGACAACTTCTCCTTAAAACTGCTTCCACACACCCTCTCTGTTTGCCTCAATCTCAGCAGAAACATCTCAATATTATTGTCAAAGAAACCATAATCAAGAATCTTTCACTCTAAACCAAGATGTCACAGCCTGGTCATTCACAGGCAGTCTCCAGATGGTATCAGTGAGCTTCTTGGAGTAAGACAAATACCACTGTGACTTTGGGAGCTGGAACCCCATTTATTTCAATTTACTACCTGGCTCCTGAAGGTCAGACACTGCATGACTCTCCTCGCTTTGTTAGACAGCTTCTCTCCCTGACATTGTCCAGTGGGACTTGCCATAAGGTTGTTCAAAAGACCCTCTCTGAGGCTTTCATTTTAACCTTAATTCAGACAGAGACACAGGACTGTCCATAACCCACTTTGCTGATGGAAGAGAGCTGGAGATAATCTTTGCCGTGGAGGGAAGTGCAAAGTGAACAGGAAAATTTGGGACAATGGAGAATGGTTTCAAATTCAAAGAGAGTAGGTTTAGATTAGGTATTAGGAAGAAATTCTTTACTGTGAGGAGGATGAGGCACTGGAACAGGTTGCCCAGAGGAGCTGTGGCTGCCCTATCCCTGGAAGTGTTCAAGGACAGGTTGGATGGGGCTCTGAGCAACCTAGTCTAGTGGAAGGTGTCCCTGCCCATGGCAGGGGGTTGAAACTGGTTGATGAACCCAAGCCTTTCTGGTATTCTCTATTATAGGTCTAGATACATGTAGATCTATCTATAGATATAGATACACACAGATATTGCTCTGCTACAGGCCTGAAAAGTGAATGACACTGGTTTAAAATTGTCACTGTTGAGACTTGAAACTGTCACTGATCAGGAAATGGTCTTCTGCTCAGAGAGAGCAGAGTGACTTCTTATTTGAAAAACAGAACATCAAAACAAGACCTTTCCCTGTGTATAACAAGTTTTGTCTTTGTAAAGCAGGTATGTATTTCAGTCCTTCTGGTAGATATGGAAGCCAACAGTGTTGCCAGGTGTTGGACTCTATGATCCTTGTGGGTCCGTTCCATCTCTGGATGTTCTTTTCTCTGATTCCCTGATCTTCTCTTTTGGAAGTCTGACAAGCGGAACATCATAAAATCCAGAGCAAAGATATACAGCCAAGACTCCAAAACAAGAATACACGACATGTGCTGCTCTCTGAGCTCTGGAAGCACAACAGACACAAAACCAACCCAAGTCATTGAGGGAGGGACTTTGTCATGGCATGAGAGGCTGAACTGGGAGGTTTCCACTTTTCAAGCTTCTGCAGCTGTGCAACAGCACGTCACAATTGCCAATGGAGACAAAAGCTACAAGACGAATGTGGAAGTCCCAGAGTGGAAGTTGACTTGATACCATTTCTGTTGATGGACACCACATGCTTGACCCTTAAAGACTTGACACCAGTTTTCATCTTTCTACTTCCCTCCTGGGGCAGGGTCCCAAACCTTGGCTGTTGTCAGGTTCAGGTTTGCTTATACTGCTGAGAAGATTTGATCTGCATTTTTTGACTACTGTGAACAGCAGAGTTTGGAGAGAAATTAAGCTCAGCTGTGGTACCAACCAGCCAAACTTCAAAGGAACGTGGCAGGTGGTGATGAAAAATCTCAAGAGCAGGACAGTGGAGGAGAGGCTGTGGAAGTAGTGGCTCTGAGCAGGTCAGCATTGCAGGACTAACAAATCTTTGGGAATATACTGACTTCCAGGCCTGTGATTTTACAATGTCTTTTAGTTGCTTTCATCATTCTCACTTTGAGGAGATTAATGGGTTTGTCCTCACAAGCTTTCAGTGAAGGTTGTGGTGTTTGCCACTATCCCTACTCAACAGGTGCAATAAGAGTGACATTTTTTGATGGAGAGAATTAACTGAAGTCACAAAACTCATTGAAGCCAAGCCTAGAGATAGAAGTTGACCTTTTTACATCCCTTTGAAATGGTTCCTTACAGCTGACCCCTGTAGAATCAGTTCTCAAGGTTGTAAGACTTTACATATTCAAGCCTTGCATTGAAATGTTCCTCAGAAAAGAGAATTGTCATAATAGCTAAAGAACCTTTCACATTAAGACATGCAGGGCTGAAGACATGGAGGTGGCGCAAACATCAGGTGCCAAGAATTTTTGCCAATATGAGTACTTATTTAATAAACACTCTGAAAAATATGTCCTCATTATGAACCTAAGATTCTAATTTAAGAGTTCAGGTGTACAAAATGTTTCTTTTTGGACCAAATTGTAGAAATATTATGGACAAAACCTTCCTGTTTGAAAGGTGGAGACTGATACAGTTATGAGCAGGATAAAATGACCTGGTGACAGATTCGGTGGATAAAGAGAACATTTCCATTTGGAATGATTCCTGTTTCTGTGCATGCTCCCTTATTTTTCAGTGTTTTGTAGAATAATCAAGAGTGATACTTACCTATTAGCACCCCAGTTTCTCCATTCTTAAAGTAGAAGTAATAAAGGACTCTCAGAACCTTTTAAAAATGTATTGTGAAAGGTAGATATTCAGTGTTGTCTAATTTTTCATGTACCTTGTTGAATTTGAAAAGTCAGCTGAAATTCCAGAGAAAAAAAGCAGTTGTATGTGTGTCCTATACTAAAAAAAAAAAAAGGTGGAGAATATTTCATTAAAAAAATAGGTGGGTTTTTTTTTTTACTCAACTTGAAGTTGAGAAATAGACAAATCTTCCTTTCTTCTGTTGAGTGGTTTAGGAAACCCAACTCAGCAAGGCTGAGCACAGTTCTCAACTTTGTGCCTTTTTGGACTTATCTCTTAGCACTTCTAGATGACTTTTCCCCATGTGGTGCAGAATTAGGAAAAAAAAAACCACAGCACCCTTTTCCTCCTTGATGTATTTTATCTGTGAGCTCCGCTGGGCAAACATTTTTCTTGCTGCAGATGTTTTGTAAGAAGGAAACGGGTGGAGTTGATTCCCCAAACAGACATTTATAACCAAGCGATTTACCTTAGTCCATTATATAATTATTTGATTACATAATTCAAATGTAAGTCAATGGCAGGAAAGGTCTGTGATGGATGAGCCAGGCTGTAGCTAAAATTTGTGGATATATATCCCAGTCTGTGCTTCTACGGTAGCACGAGCTCTCTCCCAGATCAAAATGTCAGGGATGAAATGGGTGTTCATAGTTTGGAGATGAAGAGCAAACAAAGCAAACCACCAATAAATGTGGAATGAATATGGAGCAGCCTAGTTTATGCTCCAAACTGATTTCAAGGTTTCATCTGCTTTTCAATGAATTACAAAGTTAAGTCACCCTTGTAGCAATCAGGAGTGACAAAGACAGAGCATGTCATATCTGTCCAGAAAATCAAGGCCAGATTGCATTTTATGACCACAGAACTTTTTTTTTCTAATGGAAAATTAATGTTTTTCCATGTTTTTTAGGTGCTGATGGGACTCAGTTATCCCCCAGAGACAACGGGGGTACACAAGATGTTCTGAATGCAGTGGTTTCCTGCTGACACACTGTTTGCCTCTTGCCACACAGTGACTTATGCAGGGATTTGCACTCATCAGTCCTGGTTCGTTTCACATCCATCTCTGGGTGGAAGAGGGAGGGATCTCCCTGACAGGTTGATTTTGAATTGCTTCCACAGCCTGGGCTGACACCCAGTTTCTGAGGTGATTTATACAGTAGCTCGGTGGTAGCTTGTTTATAATGCAGTGTAGTCTAAAATGACTTTGCTTGCATCTTAAAGTGAGCATTCATCCATCAACACACCCAGAGTCTCTGCTATGAGGCTTCTCTATCCTGGTCACACATATTTTTTAAACTATTGAATTAGAATTAGTTCGAATGCCAAGTTTTCAGCTGAAGAAGTTCATCGCAAGGGAATTTTAATCCTTCTGGAATTGCATATCACCTGCTGGGGAAATCACTGGGATAATAATTTTTAAACTGTTTTAGGATATCGAGGTGCCTCATCTTTGTAGTAATTTCTCAAATGTGTGAGAGACAGGGACACAGACTGATAGTGAGGAGGGACCTGCCTCTCAGAAGTATTAAAACTTCTGCAAAGGCCAATGAATGTTAAACATTTGAGTCTACTCAAATACAGATGTACTCATACATCTGTATGCATTTTTACAGAATTTTCTTTCTTGTTTCAAAGAAAGATAAAAACTGAATCAATACATTTGAGCATGAAAATTGCAAGGTTTTTTCAAAGTCAACTAATTTAGCATGTGCCTGTTCTGCAAAGATTACTGCCCAGTGGAGTCTTTGTTTGCCATTGCTTGCAAGTAATTCATGAGCATTTTCAAACCAAGTCATTTCTAGGAAGGCATTGTCATGACAGAACACTGTCCTAGCACTGATGGACGTAGAGTTCAAAAAAAATGAGCAAATGACATGGGTAAAAAAAAAAATAAATTCTCACTGTGAGAGTGTGCTGTTGGAACAAGTCCAGAGGAGGCCATGAAGATGTTTAGAGGGATGGAGCACCTCTCCTGTGAGGAAAGACTGACACAGCTGGGGTTGTTCAGCCTGGAGAAGAGAAAGCTCTGGGGAGACCTTTCAGCATGTGAAGGTGTTACAAGTAACATTGTGAGGGACATTTTACAAGGGCTTGTAGTGATAGAACAAGTGAGAGTGTCTTTAAACTGACAGAGGGCAGGTTTGGAAGAGATATGAAGAAGAAATTCTTCACGGTGAGAATTCTTCACTCTGGGCACAGGTTGGCCAGAGAAGCTGTGGCTGCCCTGTCCCTGGAAGTGTTTAAAGCAAGGTTGGACAGGGCTTGGAGCAACCTGGTCTAGTGGAAGGTATCCCTGCCCATGGCAGGGTGGTGGAACTGGATGATCTTTGATGTCCCTTCCAACCAAAACCATTCTATGATTTTATGATTTCCATGGGACACCTGCCCTACAAATGCTCATCTCAGGTGGGATGAGTTGCAATGGACTTTCTCTTACCATTACCAAGATCTGTGTGTGACTCCAAGCAGGAATTATCACAAACTCCTGTAATCCTCACAGGGTTTATCATGCCCACTGAGGAATTGCATGAGTCTTTTGACTCTTTGGCATCAAAATGCTACTACAGACTTAGCACTGAGCACACTGAAACTCCACATTTTAACTTACTCCTTCGGTTAAAAATGTGGCAGTGAAAAGGAGAGAGGGTTCCTGGACAGTGGGAGATGAGTAGGGAAAAAACGTGCAGTATCTCAGTTTACCCAGAGTTGAGGATGGGAGAAAATATGGATGAAAGCAAAACTTTGTCTGACATCTGTGAAATGCTGAAGCCCTGCGTTGAGGTAGGAACTAATTTGCTGTGCCGGGCTCTAGTTAGTTCAGAATCACATCCTCCAACTGTAGGGAGAAGAAAGTCACTTTTCATGCTCACTCATCAAGGGGTTCAGACTTCTATCAGTAAACTCAGGAGCATTGCCTCTCTCAGAGAGCTCATTGCACACACAGAGCTCCCCAGCTGGCACACTGCACCTCCCTCCACTTTTACCTCAACAGGAGAAATCAGGGAAATAGCCTTGTTCAGTTCTGCAGAGACCAAGACCTTCCCCAGGTTACAAGAAAACCCTACTCAGAATGTTTCTGAGCACCGTGGTTCTTCAGAGAGTTGGTGATTCTTCCTTGGCAGGCGCTGCTCAGTTTGTTTTGAAGATGAGTGGTATTTTATCCTTTACCTTTCACATTATTAGCAAGAACAATTTGCCCATTCAGACTTACAGAAGGTAGTTTGATCTCTTGTTATTGGAAAGGTAGGTAAAGCTAACCTGTGTCTTCATGTCTTTCCCCAAATAAACTCAGATCTAGTGGAATACGTGGCACAATCAGATTTTTCTCACTTCAGTGTTTCTGAATAAAATGTTTTAACCTACGGAATTTATCTTTATTCTCCAAGGTGGGTAACCCCAGGGACCTGTTTTAATGTCTCACAGACTAAACATAGAACTGGAAATAGAAAAGACAGAAAAAAAGAAAAAGCACCTCCCCACAAACACAACAGGACAGTGAGGAGAAGTCAGGAACTCAAATTCAGATGGCCAAAGCTCAGGGTCAGGAGCATGTGTGGGAACACACAAAATACTCTGCCTGCCTTGAGAAAACACTGCTAGAATTACAGTGAAAATTAAATCTCTCCCTTTTTCTCTGCAGCAGATGTCTCTTTAGGCTCCACAACTCACCCTGTCTCTGGTCCTGTGTGGACACAGCTGGGAGGAAGCTGAGCTCAGTCTAATCCCAGGGGAGAAAGGGCAGTTGTCACTGGGGATGAGCCCGTAATAAGACTTGCACAGTGATCTCTGCCTTCATAGCTCTGCTTGTTCATAACGAACTTGCCTGAAAAATAATTTATAATAATTCTTCCCCTGGCTGCTTGTGCTGTAATTATTAATCAATCTTCATTTTTATGTGGTGATCTGTACTTCGCTTCCTGGCTAATATTTTAAATTGATATTGTGTTGTTTTGTAATTATTAATAATGATATTGTTATTTGAGCGTGATGATTATGATTAGAGGTAAAGGCAATTTCCCAATGAAAAATTATTAAACTAAAAATACCGGTTTCATCAATTTCTATAATTTATGGTGACATTTTTGCATTGGATTCAGAAAATGAAACTTCAGATTAAAATACAGGACTTATATTCCACCTTTTTGCCAAACACTAACTACCCATTGTTGTCATAAAATTTGGTGAAATAATGAGGAGTACTGTTTTAAGACCAGTTTATTGGTCATACTTTGGCTCACTGTTGCCAGCTAATGTACTTAATTATGTTTATTCTTCAACAAAATAAGGTTCTAAAGAATCTGTCAGTAAAGAGAGCAGAAAAGATGGGTCCACACAGCTTGTGCTCCACCTTCTCTTAATTTTTTTTACCATACTCTAGACAATTTCTGCAATACTCTGCATCATGCAGTGACATCTGGTGTCTGGAATACACACTGCAAACAAACCTCTAATTAAACTCTTTGCCCAGGACATCAGGCAGAATAATCATAGGATCACAGAATGGTTTGGGTTGGAAGAGACCTTCAAAATCTACTAGTTCCTACTGCCCTGCCATAGGCAGGGACACCTTCCACTAGACCAGGTTGTTCAGGGCCCCATCCAGCCTGGCCTAGAACTTCCAGGGATGGGGCAACCACAGCTTCTCTGGACAGGCTGGTTCATAATCTCACCACTCTCACAGGGAAGAATTCCTTTCTACTATCCGATCTAAATCTACTCTCAGGTTAAGCCATTCCTCCTTGTCCTTCCAGTTTACATCAAACTTGTCATGAAAAAGGAGAAAAGCTCAGAGCTCAATACTCTAAATTAGTGTTGCCTCCTAACATTTCGAAACTTTGTGGAAAATACCTCCTAACCGTGGCAGATACTCTTTCAGTCTCTATGACTTATTCAACTGTAAATCTCAGAGATACCAGTGCTTCCCATTGTTTGGGTCAAAATTTCAGGAGCTTCAGGCAGCCCATACTTGAGTGAGTCTTTAAATAGGATTTTGAAGAACCCTTCTGTGTGTCGTAAGAGAATGGATCTGATGAAGGAAACAGAGATGTGATACTATAGAATCATTAAGGATGGAAAATACCTCCAAGATCATGAAACCCAACCTTTGACTGAACACCACTATCCCCACTAAACCATGTTGCAAAATGCCACATCTCCTCATTTCTCAAACACTTCCAGGGATGGTGACTCCATTTCCTGGACAGCAGTTACAGGGCTCAAACACTCTTACAGTGAAGAAAGTTTTCCTAATATCCAACCTGAACCTCCCCTGAAACATATACACTTCTGAATACCATTTAAATATTTAGAAACTAGCAAAGACATCTGGCAGTTCTTTGTATTGTTGAGTACTTCTTCTGTAGCTTTAAACAAAGACAAGGACCCACTTGGGACCTATTGCAGAGACAGCCATACAAGCAGAGTGTGCAGTTTAGACCATCTCAAAGGAGTTTGGGATGGAAATGATGAGACTTAATTGCTAGACAAAGACAAATCAACAGTAGATCACAGTGCATAGAATAAATTATGGGACACAGATAGGACAGGAAGATTTATTTTTTCATCATTTGTATAAGGATTAAAGTTTATTTGATGTCTAGTGGTAATCACATGTAGAAAGTTCTTGGATATACCAGATTTATGGTGTCTTTCATAACTCTCAGACTCCAAATTGCTATTCTGGCCCATTCCAGAGATCTGATTCTCTTGAAGATAATCCTTGTTTTGTTCTCCTTCTACTTCCATGTTTGTGTTTAATATTTTACAACAATTAACTGTGAGCAACTTTAATACTTCCCTCTGCCACTAGCAGAATATATTAAGTTTTCATTAAATGTGTCAATTAGTCAGTTCTTTGCTTCATCAATATGCATTTGTCAAGAGGGGTGTTCACTGAGCCCGACCAAAACACAACGAGGACACCAAATGTCTGGAGAGTCTTTCAACCTTGCAGCTGTTTGGGGTTTTTCAATTCCCCTGCAGGAAGCTTAGACAACATATTAGAGAAATTGGTTAATTAAAACATAATTCCCAGATACATGGCAATAGATACTCAGCCTTGCTGTGTTACTTCTGCTTGTTGGGTTAATAAATCACTGAAATGATATAATGGTTTTCCTCAGCATGTATTAGAGCTGAAATGATTTCTGGAGTAGATTTGTTGAGAAGTACTGCAGCAGAATGCAACTTGCTTTCTTCAAATTCCAGTAACTTCCATTTCCAGGCACTGAAAATGACTAAAAGGAATCATGAATTCATTTGGAGTTGTGAATGATGGCAGGTGGTTGGAGAGGGGGTTAAGTTTAATTTATTCTTCAACTTTATGTAACAGGTTAGGTGATGCACTTACTGACACAATTACCTCTTGTCAGGAGAGAGTGGTCTGACTTTTTTCACCTCTTCAATCAGAAACATTCCTCAAGAATCCTCAGAATGTATAAGTAGCTTTTTATGTGACACTTAAGGCTTAATAAGTCATGCACAGTTTATCATCTCCGAAGCCCCCCAGAACAAATGGGTAAACACAATGACCACCCACTGTTTTACAGATGACAGAAATGAAGGCTTAGGAGGCAAAACAAGGACCCTAAAGTTGTTTATCAATGAAGCAGGAGAGCAGAAGCAACTTATTTTCTTGCTAAAAAGTAAATTCTCTAAAAAATTCACTTTCATGGTGACCATAATTATTAGTGAACTGATTGATTTCAGCAAAGACTGCAGCTTTCAAAATATGCAAGGAGTAAAATGGATGACACGTGATTTTCATAGCTCCTACAAGAACTTTCATTCTTACTTTTAAACCAAAAGTGATGTTTTCATTTAGGAATTGATTATTTTTTTTTTAAAAAAAGGAAAAGACTGAAAAATAGTCTGAACACAAAATACCATATTCCAGTTTTGATCAAAAAGAACAACTTGTTCATTCTGGCACAGAAATATGTCATTTCATTTAGATTTTGTTAAGAAGCAAACCAGAACAAAACAGAACCTTTCTTATCCCTAGACATCAACTTGAAAACAACCTTTCATTATTTTCCTGCTTTCAAAAGGATTGCTGAATGACAGGTTCAATGTTTGCTGCTCCCAGCTGAAACAACAGACAGTATTCTTTCTATGGGAGTCTTCCACTGGCATCACAGAATCATGGAATCATGAAGGATGAAAAGGACCTCTAAGATCAACGAGCCGAATCACTGGCCCAGCAATGCCAAGTCCATTGTTAAACCATGTCCCTTAGCACCACATCTACACATTTTTTGAGCATTTCCAGGAATGGTGATTCCACCACTTCCCTGGGCAGCCTGTGCCAATGCCTGACCACCCTTTCAGCGAAGACATTTTTCCTAATATCCAATTGAAACCTTCTACTGATAGAATTGAGGCCATTTCGTCCTGTCCTATTGCTTGTTGCTTGAGAGAAAAGCCTGACCACTTGACCACAATCTCCTTCCAGGTAGTTGTAGAGAGTGATAAGATCCTCCCCATGACTCCTTTTCTCCCTCAGCTCCCTCAGCTGCTCCTCATCAAACTTGTGCTCCAGATTCTTTCCCAAGTTTTCCCATTTTGAAATTCAGAAGTGCATGAATTATTTCCATCTCTGCCCTTCAGTTTATAGAGTTGGATAATTTCAAGTCCTTCCTCTTTGCTTGCTGACCCACTAATTGCAAGCCATGTGTTCTCTGCGTGATGCCCTCCCTGAGCCCAGTCCTGCCTTGGAACACAGCAAGGTTTGTAATTCATGGGTAAAGGTGTTCAGCTGAAAGCTAATGTCTGGGAAGGAGGCACTGGGCAGCTCTTGATCTTGGCACTGACCAAGCAGCTGGGCCTGGCTGATCCAGCAACCTGATGCTGTATTTTTATAGATGCTATATAAATTACCCATCTAGTCCCCTTTCTCCTGGTTCACAATGTAACAAGAGCTTGTAATATTTCATGACCAGATGCCTTAAAAGAACAGGGTGCACCTGCCTGGATTTTATGTTCTTCCTCTTTTCTCTGTGTGCCTTTGAGGTATTGACCTAAAAAATATTTCTTCATCTGATTTTCGTCCTTTCTCTTTTCACGTCCTTGGTTCTGCAAGGAAGGGACTGCATGGGGGGATATCTCCTGTAGAATGTTAGTAAAGTATTTCCAACACATATTTATAGTCTATTACTAGAAGTTTCACAGATTAAACAGACAATATGTGACAAAATATGTGTTTGTGGGTTTTTTTCGGTTTTGTTTTGTTTGTTTTTTTGTCTGGTTGTTGTTTTCTTAAATCTGCCTTTCACTGTCTTAATTGGCTGCTTCCTGTTGCTTTTACTGAAAAAGAAGTGAACATCTCATCCTTGCTCCCTCTCTCCATGTTGTTTCTGATTTTAAGGGCCTCTGCTTTGTGATCCCTGTACCTTTAAGTATGTATGTGTGGTCTGTGCCTTGCAAGGTGAAGAATCCTCATCTACTCAGTGGTTCCTTACCTGAAGAACTCTATAAGTTCCTGTGTTGGGTTTGTGAGGCAAGGATTTGGCAGTGAGGGTGCTACAGGGGTGACTTCTTTGAGAAGCTGCTGGAAGCTTCCCCATGTCCGACAGAGACAATGCCATCTGGCTCCAGGATGGACCCACCACTGGCCAGGGCTGAGCCCACCAGAGATGATTGTGATGCCTCTGTGATGACGTATTTAATAAGGAAAAAAGTTACTGTGCAGAAGTAATTGCGACCAGAGAAGAGAGGAGTGAAAAAATGTAGGAGAAACGACTCTGCAGACACCAGGGTCTGGAGAAGAAGGGGCAGGAGGTGCTCCAGGTGCCAGAGCTGAGATTCCACTGTAGCTTGTGGTGCAGCCCATGGTGGGGTAGCACATGGAGGTCAATGGGAGAGCAGAGATCCACCTGCAGCCTGAGGAGGAGACCCACACTGGAGCAGGTGGATACCCAAAACAAGGCTGTGATCCCATGGGAAGCCCATGCTGGGACAGGTTCCTGGAAGGACCTGTGGAACCATGGACAGAGGAGCCCATGTTGGAGGAGGTTTATTGGTAGGACTTGTGACCCTGTGGGGGGTCCCCATCAGAGCAGGCTGTACCTGAATGAATGCAACCCATGGGAGCAACCCCACTGGAGCAGCTCATGATGAGCTGCTGCCTAGGGGAAAGACTCATGTTGGAGAAGTTCATGGAGAACAGTTTCCCGTGGGAGGCACCCCATGCTGGAGCAGGGGGAGGGCTCCTCTTCCTGAGGAGAAAGGAGCAGCAGAGACATGTGGTGAACTGACTGTAACTCCTATTCCTCAAGTCCCTGCACTGTTGGTGGGGAGGAGGTAGAGAACTGGAAATAAAGTTAAGCCCAGGAATGAGGGAGAGGTGAGGGAAAGGTGTTTTTAAGATTTGTTTTAATTTTCGTTATCCCACTCTGATTTTGATTGGTAACACATTCAACTAATTTCCCTAAGTTGGATTTGGTTTACTTGTGATGATATTTAGTGAGTGATTTATCCTGGTTCTTATCTAATTCATGAAACCTTTGATTTATTATCTCACCCTTGTCCAGTTGCAGAGAGGAGTGAGAGAGCAGCTTTGGTGGGTACCTGGCTTCCAGGCAAGGTCAACCCACCACAGTTCCCAACCTTTCATTTCCATCTATTGGACTCTATGCAAGCTGATTGATTAAGAAAATAGGGCTGAGTCTGTGTTATTGCACACACAAGTGGCAATAGAACCTCCATCACATGAATGTGTAACTTCCACCACAAAGCATCCTTTTTGGCCATCAGTAAAATAATGCAAAGCCATGGAAACTGCAGCCTGCTAAAGGAATAGCACAAGAGACACTGTAAATGCATTAATTACTGAGCTATTTTGCTGATATTATTCTTGACAATAGGGTTTTGCCTGGGAATTACCAGATGACTGTGGCTGTGGCAGGGACAGGTGCTGATTCTCTGCCAACCTTATTAATCTACAATAATTTTGGTGGCATGAGGTTTTTTGAAGTGTTTTTTTCCAGATTCTTCTTTTTCCATTCTCCAAAGTTATGGTTGTAGAACTAGCCCCACAGACTGATCACTGCAGCAATGTGATGTTCATTTTGACAGACATTCTCAGGCATTATTTTTCTGAACTCACATTTCAAACCCATCAATTAAAACCATCTCTGCTCAGGGAGCCCAGGTGGAGTAGGGTGAGCTCAAACTGCCACATGGGCTCCTATTCCAGCCATGCATAAGAAGCTGCAAGATGAGAAAAATGGTCCACAGATGAGCAGTAGCTCTGTGTGGTCAGCAGTTATAACAACCTTTCATCAGCCAAGCACAACAGAGCTTGTTCAAAAATGTAAGCCAGTACAAAACCCCCTTATTATTATGTTACAGATTACTACAGGACAGGAGACCTTTGAACATTTGTCCATCCCTCCCTTATAAAAGATGGTCTCTAGTTGTCATTTATTCCTTTCTTGCCTTTGGGCATCACTTTTCCTTATAAGCTCTTATTTGTCAGAAGTGTTAGTCAAAGCAGTTTCCATACCAGTTTGATTTTATATAACCTTTGTCTGCAATTTCTGCTGGGAGATTAAATAAGGACCATGGGATAAGGCAATGCTTGTTAGAGGTTGAGTGGTGGGAGAATTCCTAATGTGAAACCTTCATCAGACCTATGGAGAGGTTTGGGGGAGACACTATTACACTGCATCTTACTATAGAGAATTTCAGAAGAACAGCAAAAGTCTTTCAGAGATGAGGGAAATTCAGCAAATAGTTTTTGGGTTAGGTTACATTTCCCAAAACAATGAGAAACTTCATTTCTGCGTTGTACAAATGAGCCTTTGTAGCGTTTCATTCAGAAACAGCTTTTTATTCATGTGAAAATGTACTGAAAGAAAACAGAGGAGATGAAAAGGAAGAGAACAAGAAAGGAAGGAGGGAGGGAGGGAGGGAAGGAAGGAAGGAAGGAAAGAAGGAAGAAAGGAAGGAAAGAAGGAGGGAGGAAGGGAAAGGAGGGAAGGAATGGAAGAAAGGAAGGAAGGAAGGAAAGAAAATGAAAGAAGGAAAGAAAGAAAAGTTTAGATGAGAATGTGAAAAATTTCAAAGGGGATTGAATGACCTGAAAATTTGATTGTGGATGAACTAAAAATTAAAGAAAGACAAATAAGGTAGTTATTGTGTCCATCGTCCCTTATTCTTCGTGACACTCCACAAATTGCCCTTTCTCTTCTCTTTCGTCTGTCACGTCACCATATCTGCATTATCCAAGGATCATGACATTATTCCCATTCCAGCACTGTAGTGTGGGGATCCAGAGAAGGACAGAGAATCAGTCTGCCAGCAAACAAGACCCTGTGTATGACTTTGAGTGACAAACTTCTGGCTCCAGCCCAGCAGCCACCTTCCTCCCCACTGTAACTGAGGGAGCCACCAAAGCATCTGATATCCAATATCAGCATATGATCTGTCATTTGGTATCCCACCCACTGGAACTTCAGGAAGCTGAGAGGCTTTTCCAGCTCTTCATCCTGCTCATAAAGAGGTGTTAAAACTGTAGTAAGGATATTGCAAGGTCAGGGGAAATAGACCATGAAATGGCTGGTTTTGGGTCTGGAAGTCTGGAGGAGGGGTCACAACTTGATCCTGAAACAGGATGCACAGAGCATATTGGAAGATCCCCCAGATCCATCAGCAGGAAAACACTCAAAACATTAATACACTTCTGTTTTCTCCTTGTCAATGTGGGTTTAGTAAAACCAACATCATGGGGCGTGGATCTCCATCTGTAGTGTGTAATAAGGGGGTGTTGTACATTGGACAAACATTATGATTTATTTTCAAAAGGAGATGCCACAGATCCCTGTGCTCTCAGGGACTCTAATTTATTGCCTAATTAAACACTTGCTGCCAAATTGTCCGTTCTGTCATTTTTAATTCCTGGTCTAATATTCCAGACAACAGAACACTTAAGGAGGCTACCTTCTACAAGAGAGGCTTAAATGAAGAGAGATGTTAATGTGTGTTTCCTAATCAAAGTCAATAGGCTATCAGGAGCAATTATTCTTCAGCAGGTCTGTTCTTCTGACACCCTGCTGTGTGTGTGAATCTGTCAAGGTCTGTTGACACCTCATCCCCTATCTACCACATCTGCTGTAGAGGCAGAAGACAAGGCCACCAATTCAAAACTGAGAGAAACCTTCCAGAAGAAATCCAGGCAACAGGGACAAACAGAACATGTTTCTATTTAGCATAAAACTAAATCTTTTTCCTTCAACAAGTCTTGTTTGGAATGAATGCCGAGGGATCCTGAGGCAAGGGAGACCTTAGGGCATCATGTCTTAGACTACCAAGTGCTCTCACTGTCTTGTATATTTTTTCTCTTCCTTATTCCTCTGAAATGGGGACATGGGACCACATTGCTGGTAAAACAGGGCTTAGCGTTGAGCTTTACAGAGTCACAGCTCTTCTGTGGGTCTGCCCTAGAAGTCTTACAGAGGACTGCAAAATGGGCAGAAGTTTAGACTGACACTCTTGATTGGAGTCACAGCTTTGTTCTGACACAAGTGAGATGTTTGTCTGGGTTTGATTTTGTTGGAGTGCCACACCACACACCCCTGGGAAGAGCCTCTCTCTGTCATCTTGGTGACCTCCCTATAGGTGCTGACACTGCTTTTAGATCTCTTCAAAGTCATCATTTCTCCAGGGTAAACAAAGCCATTTGTCCCACCCTCTCAGACAGCATGAGATCACCTTCTTGTCCTTCATGTGGCTGGAAATGGAGATGTCTTTGCTCTGTAACTGCCCCAGGAGATAAGGTGTGGCTACCTGTTTTGGAGATAGACATATCCCTTCCTTTCTCCAGGCATCAGTAGGGTTTATGGCACCTTGTCTTGGCTTTCCCTTCACTGCATATCCCTTTGCCCAGTGTCTCTGTGGATATTTGGATTTGAATGGCACAGTTTTTGTTGAAGGGGAGATACAGTGGTGTGTTCTGTGAGAACCTGCTGGAAGCTTCCCTCAAATCTGATGGAGACAATGCCAGTGGCTCCAAGACAGACATGCCACCAACCAAGGCTGAGCCCTTCTGTGACAGTGGCAGCACCTCTGGAATAACACATATAAAAAGGTGCAAAAAACCCCTGCACTGCTGAAGCTGAAGAGAGGAGTGAGAATACGTGAGAGAAACAACTCTGCAGACACCCAGGTCAGTGATGGAGGGGCAGGAGGTGCTCCAGGTGCCAGAGCTGAGATTCCAGTGCAGCCCGTGGTGCCACCCATGATGGGGTAGCTGTGCCCCTGCAGCACATGGAGGACCGTGGGGGAGCAGAAATCCACGTGCAGCCCATGGAGGAGCTGATTCCAGAGTAGGTGGATGCCTGAGGGAGGCTGTGACCCCATGGGAAACCCATACTGGAACAGAGTCCTGGTAGGACCTGCAGCCCTGTGGGGCGAGGAGCCCATGCTGGAGCAGGTTTGATGGCAGAACTTGTGAATGTGTGGTGGACTCGTGTTCCTGAAGGACTGACCCTGTGGAAAGGACCCGCTAGAGTAGTCTGTGAAGAACTAAAGCCCATAGGGAGGACTCACATTGGAGAAGTTCGTGGAGGAATATCTCCCATGGGAGGGAACCCCACACTGGAGCAGGTGGAAGAGGATGAGGAGTTCTGCCTCTGAGGAGGAAGCAGCAGCAGAGACAACATGTAATGAACTGACCATAACCCTCCTTTCCCATTCCCCTGTGCCACTGGGGTTGGGGAAGGTAGAGAAATCAGGAGTGAAGTTGAGCCTGGGAAGAAGGGAGGGATGAGGGGAAGGTGTTTCTAAGACTTGGTTTCATTTCTCCTTATACCACTCTGATCTGATGGATAATAAATTAAACTAATTTCCCCGAGTCAAGCCCATTTTGCCCCTGATGAAAATTGGTGAGTGATTCCTCCCTGTCTTTATCTCAATCCACAAGCCTTTTTTTATATTTTCTCTCCCCTGTCCAGCTGAGGGAGAGGAGTGATAGAACAGCTTTGGTGGGATCCAGCCAGGGTCAGCCCAGCACAGAACTGTATCCAGGATGTTGGAAAACACGTGTTCAATTCCTGTGCCTGTTGACGTTGGTTATCCATTCTGAAAACCTCCCCACAGATTCTGACACCTGAACAGGAAAGTCTGGCAAGGTCATGGTCTCAGTTCTCTCTAGATCCAACAAATCACAGTAGCAAGAAAAAAAATATTTGCAGTGCCTATGAAACTGTTTCCAAGTTCAAGGACAGCACAGCTGCAGGTAACTACCCACATATTGGGTTTTTGTCAGGCATTCATCTCCTCTGTGTCTCTTCCCTTATTTCCCTCCCTCTCTATTTAGCTTTTGCTATTTTATCCCTCAAATTAGTGAAATGATGCTTCCTGTCTCTCTTTTGTTTGACAAACTAGCATGAAAGCTGCCAGTATGTAGATGTGATGTATGCTGTTGTTGGCACCCTTGGATAAATCTGACAGTATCCCATGACAGAATTTATATCCCCATTTTAACCAATCCCTATTCATAGCACTCTTACCAATTGCTGCCTGTAGATTTTTTTGTCAAAAAGGTAAGCAGTGACATATATATTTCTGTCTGTGAGTGAATGGTATATGTGCACATGAATACATGTAATTTATCAGGATTTTCTTTTCCGTAAGTTCATTTGTCTAAAGATAATTCATTATATAATATTTTTCCCCCACTATTTGTATTATTCTTTCTGACTTTCCCAGTCAAAAACTTCTGTTTCTTTTTCTCGTCTGTTTAAAGCAGCATCAGAAAAAGTCAAGGCTGCCATTACCTTCCTCACTAGTGGCAAAAAAGGGCTTTTAGAAACAATGCTTTCTGTTGCTGAAAACTTGGGACATTCCTTTAGGTTGGCAGTCCTGGTGCTCTGTTTCTGGAGTAGAACTCTGCAGTATGTCCTGATCCATCCTTTTACCCCATATCTCCACCCCATGATGTTTAGGCATGTAACAACCTGCAGATCCTTGTGTTTGGACCCTCTTTTATGGGTGTAAGATATCGGATTATGATGTTCTGTTCTAAACAGTCCCTATACAGCTATAGCACAGCAGAATCTTGACTTTAGGTGGCATTACTGTAATAGAGATTTTGTTCCCAGCTGAGTCATTTGTCTACCCTTTGTCTTCTCTGTTTTAGTGCAAACTCCTCTGTGTACAGTAAGGAGCTTATGAAACAAGACTTGACTTGTCTACCTCAGGGACAACAAGGTGCTATTGGATGAAAAATAGATTTTCATAGGGAATTTGTTTTACCTTTTCTGGGTCAAGTAGAAAAAACCCCAAAACAAACAACTCTTTTCCCTCAGCCCTGAGGACCTCACCCAGCTAACTACTGAGAGAAACTAGCTCTAAGGACTTGCAGAGAAATTAACTGGGGAATTGTAGAGATGAAAGTAAAAGAAGAGATGCTGTGGGATTGGAGCTGTAATAACCAGAGGAAGGACACTGTGTGACTTTGCAGGAACCTTTCCCTTTGGGCCAAATTGCCATTCCTGAAGGTTTGGGAGCTGAGTGCTGTGTATGAGTGAAAGAGAAACTTGATTGGGCCATTGCCTGGGCATCCAAACCAACCTTTTTGCAAACGTGTTTCAAAAGACATCCGTGAAGTTCAGATGCTTCCTCTTCACTTCTTTGGCATGACTGTTGCTCACAGACGCAATGAGCAGACACAGAGTCCCAACTCTACAGTGCATCAATGGATGGAGGGATGGGTGGCTTTACGGCTTCTGTGCTAGTTCTGAGTTGTGCACCTACTTGGCATCTTGCTGAAATTCTAACCTGCCCTTAAAGCTGTCTTTTTAAAGCTTCGTGGGATAACACTTGTGTTTCCCAACTTTAGGTGCTTGCAATGTGTACATTACATCATTCTTAGTTACCTGGGCTTCAGTTCCAGTGGATGGAGAACCAGTTAATACACTGAGTGGAGTTTGGTTCAATTCATGTCACCAAAGAGTGTGTCAGTGTTACAATGGGGTGTGGTGTCAATCACTCTGCTGAATTTGTTGCTGTCTGACTTCCTTAGAGGGAGATGCCAACACTGCAGGCCACTGCGTTTCATCAACTCACTCACAGCTTTCATAACCAATACACCTTGAGGTTTGATTTAGAAGGCAATGAAGACATGAATTCACGTGGAAAAGCCAGATGAGTTTTCCTGACTAAACTCTCGTGAGAGGGCTTTTCTTCCTTTATTACCAAGTTGTACTGGAAGGCCAAGAAGCTTTGCTCCTGCTGTGCAGTCCCTGGAGGAGAAAGAAATCCTCTTAGTGCTCTGAGAAAAAACACCTTTCTTCAATTCTGCCAACCCTTTTTGGTCTAACTGTCTTTTTTTCTTCATCCTCCAGATGCAGCAGCTGGTAATGGAATGCCTAAATTGCCACTAGACTTTGAAGTTTTTGCTGTCTGTAGTACAGAGATAGGGAATGCTGCAGGCACCAGACTCACTCACTTACAAATGATCAGTATGGAGAACAACATATTTTCCCTGATATTTTTACCTAAATAGTGTTCTTGAGGATAGGTACAACAGATGATTTTTTTGCTCTGTTTCTCTCATGGTTGAAATGATGCTCCACAGACTTCCAAAAAATAGGATAATATGAATCTTAGAAAACAGCCAGAGTGCATGAAAGAACTGTGATGAGGGGTGCATTGGGAGTTGTGGGGTTCTCAGGAAAGAAAAGTGGCTAAAGAAAGACCCAAAGAAAGGAAGAGGAGGCCAAACTAGAATTGTAGTACAATCTTTGTTCTCTTCTGGAACATAAATGCCTAACAGTGAGAAAATTAGAGTTATTAGTTTAATTCACTTTTGTTTTAATTGTCCAAAGAAAATTCTTTTGTGCTAATAGATTATTTTCATTCAGGGTTGCTACAATAATTCACATAAGTTTTAAGTATTAAAAAGTGATGTTGTAAATGAGATAATCATAAATATTAATTGGGCCATGCAAAAACAGGGAGGAAAGCCCCAAGACACAACAATGTGACACCGGGGAAGTAAAGTAAATATATGGAAGTTTGCAGAAAGTGTAGAAAAGGGATTTGGAGCAGTTGGCTTAAAACTGAGCATCTGTAGGAGTCACATTTTTTTAAAAACCTATTGATAATTTTCTAGGGAAATGCTGCTTCTCTGAACCATCCCAGGAACTCTCTTCCCTCTCTGAATGCGCATCAAAGTCCATCATCATCATTGTCCCTTCTTCTCCTCCCCCCCAGGACTTTCTCTTTTAGGATTTCCTTCCCACTCAATTTCTGTCCAACAAGTTGAATCACTTGGTCTTTAAAACTTAGTTCCATCCAGACTTTGGGATGAATTTTTATAGGTGTAAGAATGGGAATTTGCACATACTTCATGTCTTTGCAGTAGATTCAGTGACATTCTGAGACAGAACCCCTCCAGGAACCTGGTAAGATGTACATGCAGGGGTAATTAGTTGATAGCCAGGTTTGATAGCTCAGATGTTAATAAACTCTGTGCTGACACAGTTTTGCTACTTTCAATCTGGAGTTAATTGCCCAGACCTTTCTCAGTGTCCTTTGGATCTTCAAGCTTAGACATCTTTGCATTGAAAATTGCTGCATGGTAGGATCCATTATTTTTTTTTTCTTTTTTTTTTTTTTGGTTGAAAGTATCAGAGTGTAAGAAGTACCAGACTGGACTTAAGGCAATGGTGGGGTTGTTCTGTACCTTATCTCTCTTATTAGTGAGAACTGGACATTTCAGAGGAACATATGAGAATCAGAGACAGGTTTCCTCCTAGTCAGTGCAGAGGAATTTGAGATCTCAACTGACGCTACAAGAGGAGTAAAAGGACTTTCTGAAATTCTTCCTCCTGACTAAAAAGTGTCACTCTGTGATTCTCCACACAATAACTCTGGATACCCCTAGAAGACAAAAAATGGAGAAGGGATAAGGGGATCAACTGTTGCCACAACTTGAGGATGGGGTTATAAATGTCTGAGAAAAGGCAGCAGAGAGGAGCAAAGGAAGCAATAGAATCCTCAGAGGCTGAAAGAAAGCTTAAAAGACATGTAGATGTCTTAGGGACATTGTTTAGTGGTGGACTTGGCAATATTAGGTTTATGGTTGGAGTCAATGACCTTAAGGGTCTTTTCAACCCAAATGATTCTATGATTCTACAGGGAGAAGCAGATGGAATTTGGCTGCTCAGCAGTTCATCTTCAATGCATGGGTGTCCTGTCCTTAGTTGGACTCCATTCTCCAAGGCCTCTGAGATGGCTGAAGCTGATCTGTCCCTCTCTGAGTCATGATCTTTCTCCATCTAAGGAACAGTGACAGTGTGAAGCTTGTGTCTTATTTGTTGGACTCAGATCCAATACCTTAATTGATTAAGGAATGAGGGGCCCAGGAGAAGAGTATGAGTGCCAGTCCAGGGATAGAAGTGGATGTTGCCATATCTAAAACTAAAAAAAAAACAAACCTAAAATTTTGTATCTGGAGATTAAAAAATTGTATTTTTAAGACGTTGTTGGGAAAATCCTTTCGTGTGCACTTAGAATTGGATGCCTAGTATAAGCAAGAGGAGAACAATTAAAGTCTATAAAGCTGGAATGGTGTTGGCTCTGGATTTCTCACTTTCAGTGAATTCTCTCTGAGATCTCTTTTTACACCACAGGTTTTTGCAGACCACTCTTGAGCAGTGTTAGATGAAGACCCTGGCTCTTTGTTAGTCTCCTATGGAAGGAAAGCAGGTTTTGTGACAGTCATACCATGCTTGTGGATTCATACAAAACCCTAACTTTACCTGAAAGCCACATTTGCGAAAGCACCAGCTTGCCTTCTAGCAGCACTGATGGGGTACAAGCAGTCCTTAAAATCCCTCCTGACAAGTGGAGGAGAGCAGACTTTTAAGGTTCAAACCCCATTCCTCTGCAATCACTGACAGGACAGCCCTGTGGTAATTGAAATGATGGCTAAAACCCATTATGCCACGAAAATGTCACTCACTACACTCTACCAAGTTCAATTTTGAGCCTTGTTCTCAGAGGCACGATGTACCAGGGTGCATCTCTGCTGTGAAGAGCAAACAGTGCCATTACCTCCTGGGTGACAATGAGAAGAAAATGAACAGAGGCTGAAATACGAAGTGCCATTATAGGAAATTGGTTGGTTATTAGCCTGTATTTGCTAGTGCAGTAACAGAGCTCGCTTCTTTGCAAAAACAAAACCCAGAAACACAGTTCCTGGCTCAATTTTCAGATGCCTGATGGCAGCCCTTGGCACCCCTGTAATTGTCAGTGGAGTCCCCGTGGACCTCCAGTCTTGGACTTCCTTGGCAATAACTTGGCTGATCCACAGGCAGCGGCTTGACTTTGATTTATGTGACTCTGGTTCAATTCTTAACTTTGTAAAAAATATTTTTTTTTTTCCCTGCAAAGCTGAAGAGAAGGTCCCTCTTTGGATCAGAAGTTTTTTGGGACAAAGAGTATTTCTCACTGCGTACCAAGTGCAACAGGGATTGATCTCAGATGGGGACTTGCTTTAATACAGTAATTAATGGAACAGTAACAATATTTCCTTTGTGCCAAGATCTGTGAGCAGGTTTCCGTGGCAACAGTCCATGCACAAGCTTCTTGCCTGTAGCAAATGTGAAGTTGTTTGAATCATTCACATTCTTTTAAAGAGAGAGGACTGCTGTAACTCAAATTAACTCAGATTTACTGCAAGATGAAAGTACGCACAGGAGCAGTTACCTCAGGCCAGCTGATGCACAGAAACTTTTTACCCTGCATTAACTCCACTGTGTGCTTGAACCCTCCATGCTGCAATAGAAGCTTTTATCTCAGAATCGTAGAATAGTTTCAGTTGGAAGGGACCTTTAAAGGTCATCTAGTCCAAACTCAAACATAGGAAATATATGTATTTTCACTAAATTTATTTTTCTCTTTCCAGCAATTTTTCTGCCAACAGAAACCATACCCATTTTGCACTAGGATAACATCTACACCAGAGCTTCACCTTTATAGTCCCGAGAGGGAAGGAGGATTCTTGACTTCTTCAGCAGCTGTAATGAATGAGCGGACAGTGGGAAAGAGGCAAAATAAATAGCAGGAGGAACTGTCTGTTCCTTCATCATCTCCTTGATTCTGTGGGGACCGAGGTCTCCCCAGAAAGAAGATCACGCTGACCACTGGTTTACTGGGTTGGAGCTGCCACTGGAGACCCAGTCTGGAAGCAGGTTGGGTATGGGAAGACTCAATGAAGTAGGATTGTTTCATTTGAATGCATGGAAGGAGAAAGGAAATAGCCTCAAAGAATTTGACATTTACGGATGACAAATAGGTGGACTAACTGACCTCTCATAAAACCTCTCCACACATTCTTGTTGGTTCACTGCAAGGGTAAAGAAGGATGAGGGACTGTGATGATGTTCTACCCCACCTCCTCCAACCTGACTTTTATTTCCAATAACCATGTTTGAGTGATAACCACCAGTGATGGATGTTATGGGTGTGTCTGGTCATGATGGCTGCATCCAGCTCATGGTGGATTTGGGGGAGATAAATAGCAGCACAATAGCCATGGATTAATCTGAGCAATGCACCCCCTGTCCCCCAGTCATAGTGCTGGTCAAGGTCTGACTCAAACTAAGTGTGGAAGAACTTAACTTATCTAGAGGGTATGCAAATATCACCGTAAGCCAATTATTTTACCCCATAAGTAGTGGACAGCCCAGGGTCTTTTGAGCTCTCCTGTACACCAGTAGCCTGCACATCATGATCTTCCCTTGAGTAGGGACTTGTCTCAAGGTTGCTCCTTGAGACTGTGAGAATCCTTCTCGTGTGAGATACTCAGTGAATTGAGAATAAGAGCACTAAAACACTGAAATCTTAGCTAAGTGATGTGAAGGGTCGATTATACACATATAATCTTTTAGGCATAAACAACTGACCCGGTTTGGAAGGCCAGGGGGTCCTTTCTGAACCCCACGACTCAATTATGAGGGTGTCCCTGACAGCTTTGTCTGACCCTGTCCTCTGTGCTGCAAACAATCCACTGTACTTTGCCATCAAATCTTGTTAAACCAGTGTCACATTTACTATCGAACTCCTTAAAACCACTAGTTTATATAAATAAAGATATTGATACTTCTCTGTTACAAGTGAAGGGCATCACAACATCCACAACAAGGACACAGGATCACATGCAGCATCATCCTTTCTGGTCGCTGATCCCCCTATTTCTCCTCTGCTGAAAGAGATGTTCCTTGTGAGCAGACAGTGAGGCAGTCCTAAAAGAGGAAGTTTGAAACAAAGAGGAGTATTCTAGACCCAAAGCTTTTTATAACTTGTTTGCTGTATCAGTGAGTACTTTAATAGTCAAAGAGAGTCAAAGAAGCAAAGGCCTTCTGGAGCAAATGAAAAGTTTTAATTATCATGCAGATCTTTTAGGTTTGTTCTTTCTGCTGCATGAGAAAGTGCTGCAGAAGATCAAGACACAGACAATACCAGTAATCCCTTGCTTTCCCTTCTAGAGGGAAAATGTGGTGAATAAGTCTTTAAAAGGCTTCACCACCAATTTTTAAGGGAAAAAAACACAGTAAATATTTTATTCCAGTGATTTTTTTTCTTGTATTCATCCTGCATCATAACCTAAAACTTTTGATTGACTTTATGTATAAGGCCTGATTGGACCTTATTCTTTGGGCAAATCCATACTGCAGGGGTGTGAAACATATTGAAGTAACTGGAATATCAACAAAATTCATAATCAGGACCTGGTCTAGGATAGAATATTAGTCTTGGATAAGCTATTATTTTTGGTTGGCATGAAAAATAAAAGCATGGGTCTAACACCTTGGCAACTTGGTGGAAGAAAGTTCTTGACCTCTCCTAAATGTTAGAACATCTTCAGATAAGTATTGAATTTAAAGACAAATTTGTGAGAGATCAGAGTGGGACTTTTGAGAATATCAGTTGATTTCTAGTCTGTGAACTGTGGATATCTTTCTTACACCTCTGTTGTGCCAATGTTTTAGTTCAGATCACTCCTTGGGGATAAGGTACCAGGATAGAGGGACAATGGAGCCAAGCTATTGGACTCCTTCTTCACTCATGCAAAGTCTGGAAACGTGACCTACCAAATTTAGGCCTGAGGAAGATCCACATGGCAGATCCCCTAAAAAAACCAAACCAAACAAACACAGAAAGCTGAGTTATTAAAAAACTCTGGCATTCTTTGTTTTTCAGCTCTAAAAATACTTTTATATAAAAGTCTTCAAACTCCTTTTTGTGCTAAGCACACAAATGGAAATCTCCCTGCACTACACACATTATATCACTAAAATAAATATTGTTGTCTTTAATATTTAAAGAGATTTTTGAAACAGCCACAGAGGATGAAAAATACAAGGCAGCAAAAGCGTTCCATGTCTCGGCACCCTACAGAGGTGCATTTCAATTCTCCTACTTTAATTTCTTTAGCTCTCATGGAATTCCAAGGTCTCTGAAATGGCATGCTGGGCAGGGAAACAGAGCTGTTGTCCCCAGGGTTTCTCTGACTCTTTATTATTCACCATCAGAGGAATTTTCGTTCAGTGTAGGCTGAGGTACTGCATCGTGTGCTCCTCAAAGCTGCTGGAGCAGCAAATGCACTGCACCCAGTGTATCCCAAACACAATCAGGCATTATTAACA
Organism: Corapipo altera; assembly: GCF_003945725.1. Classification (NCBI taxonomy): domain Eukaryota; kingdom Metazoa; phylum Chordata; class Aves; order Passeriformes; family Pipridae; genus Corapipo; species Corapipo altera. Next base: position 1,632,037 of record NW_020884970.1, on the reverse strand, counting down.
CCCGGGACAAGGAACTTGGGAGTTCCTTCATTCTGTCTGTGCCACCAGAGCCAGGTTCAGCATCTGATGAAGTTAATAAGAACTTTGCTGTTGGATTTTTTATGATACAGAGAATTGGTATGAGCAGACAGTCATCCTTCACAGACTGATTTCAGATGGGGTTCCTTGCCTTAACCCTCTCCCAGAACTGTGGGGCTGATCCTGCCAGACCTGTCCCTGTGCCATGCAACGAACAGCACAGACCTGTACTCCAAACACCCATCCCTCCAGATGGATTCCCCGAGGCACTCAACTTTTATACATGTTGGATTAAACAGGTGAATGATGAGTTCGGAAAGTTGTGAAGAGAGCATTTGGGCTAACTATTAAGCAGTGGATGTCAGGACAAATCCAGAGTGATACTGACTGTAACTGGTCACAGTTACTGGGACCAGAAATGTGAAAAAAGAACAGTCACTAGTTTTCTGTTGGATGCTTCTAATTCATTTAATGTTACCTGTGGTGAAGTGAGGGAGACATAAACCATTGTTTGTGGAAAGGGACTTTTCGCAAGGGTGTGTAGTGATAGGGCAAGGGAGGATGGCTTTGAGCTCGAAGAGGATAGATTTAGGTTGTATATCATTATTTATTACCTTTACTGTGAGGATGGTGAGGACCTGGAACAGATTGCCCAGAGAAGCTGTGTCTGTCCCATCCCTGGAAGTGTCCAAGACCAGGTTGGACGGGGCTTGGAGCAACCTGGTCTAGTGGAAGGTGTCTCTGCCCATAGCAGGGGAGTAGGAATGAGGTGATCTTTAATGTCCCTTCCAACCAAAACCATCCTATGATTTTGAATATGTGAACTATAAGGGCTTCTACCATCAGAAAAAAATCGTGTTACTTTGAGGATTAATAAAATTATGATAACCCACATGCTTCCTCTTCATGGGTGCACATGCATGTCCGTACATGTGCTCAGCCATTTCTAAGTTCTGTATTTTTGGATTAATATTCTGAGATCTGATTTTTCTCCTGCAGTTATCCCAATGTAACACTGGAGTCCTACTGTGATAAATCAGATTCCTTCTGTGCCCAACATGTACAATGAAATATAATGCAGCAGTCACAGCCAGTGGACTTAGAGCTGCAGTGCAATGTCCATTTAAAGCAGAATTCAGATGCCTTTGCTTCCTCAGTCTGTTCCCCAATTATTACATTTCATTGTAACAGTCCTTCCTAAGGGTCATTTTGTGCTGTCCTCTCCCATTTAACTGGAAAATTTCCACTTTATTGAGCAGATGAAGGATTGCAAAAAAGGCTCATTTGAAGAGTGTTCTTCTCCTTTATTTTCAATGGACTTACACTTTCACAAAGCCTTATCTTACAAACAGCTAGAGAAAGAGGGTTGAAAGGCTCCTGGCAAGATTATCTACTCCATCATCCTGTCCTAGGGCAATGTAGAGTCTTTATGGATTCATTAACCATTATTTTGGGTGAATTTTTCATGGAGTTTCATCACATGGAGCCAACAGTGCCAAGCACACAGTCTATGAGTCATTCCACTGAGACTTTCCCTGGGACACTCCTCTTCCTCCTAAACCCCTTGTAGATACCCCAGGCTATATCAGCACTCAGAAATCACACATACCCAGAACCCTCCTCTGAGCTCACCAGCCAGAGGGTTGTTTTTATCCTCACCACTGAGATGTCCTGCTGTCCGAAACTGGATAGATGCAGCCAAAGTTCCTGTTGGGAACAGTCCCTGTCTTGTGTCAGTCCTTCAACTGCGTGTAGAAATTGTGCAAGGTAATTAGCTAGTCCAGGCTGCAACAGCACCAAGGACTGCAGAATAGACAACTGAGTGTTTAACAGTGTCTATGCCACTGATTATTGCAAGATTAGGTCCAGCTCTGGAGTTTTTCTTCCCTACATGCTGAGCAGCCTCACCTTGGTCTTCACATTATCCTGCTGTGAGCAGTGCTGGGCACATCCATGTGAGTCAGTGTGTGGTTTGGAAATACTCAGATTCCATGACTTCTCAGCTAATTAAATGGGAAAATACTAGTTTTCTTTCAAGTTCTGATCACATTTCTCTGATCAGATTTTGCTGTAGAACAAAGGAGAGGTGCCCACTACAGAGCACTGCTTAAAAGGAAATTCTGGGGTTAAAAAGGCTGTTATTTATTGGGATAGGTGTGGCTGCCCTGTACAATGATGCAACACAGCATTTCATCTGATCACACTGCAAGGGAGTGCTGTCTACTGATGATGTGACAGGAGACCCGAGCCTTTTAGGGATGGGGATATCCAGACTGTATCCCTTGTGCTGCCACAGCAGCAGCCAAGCCCTGGAGTGAGGGTGTGTGGTGAAGCATTTCTCAGTGTTTTCTGCATTACTATTCATGCATCACTATTTATAGAGCAGCCATGTCTCCGTCCCCTTGCCATTCTTCAATCCTGCTACCATAAAATAGTGCCAGAGAGGGGCTCAGCTGGTTATTAAAAAGCTACTTCCCAGTTTTGCTTTTTCAGCCTTCACCTTTCCTGCTAAGGAGGCTTCTCTGCCCTCGGTGAAATGCAATTAAACCTCCTCAGCCATCTCCTTACCGGCCTCTTGGTGGTACTCTTAACACAGCATATTCAGCAGCTACTCTGGCTGCCTTTGAAGACATCCATCTCCACTCTACTCCAGGAGAACTAACGTTTTTAAGTAGATACTAAATATATACAAACTTTATGGACACAAAGCAAGATTTTTAAAGGATTTGCCAGAGATACAGAAGCTTGACTCACTGATCCATGCTGACCTACTTCAGGGCTTCACCTGTTAAGCAAAACCCAGTGCTGAGAGCTGTCAGATATCCCCGGAGCACAGATGTTTGGATACAGTGCATACAGTGGGAAATGAAGGCAAAATGAATAGGGAGGCTGTAATTTGCATAATTAGAGGTTTGTTTAGTGCCAGGCAAAAGAAAAGGGTCACACTGCTGTCGGGAATGTGCTCTAGTGAATATTGTGGCAGGTTTAATTCAGTGTGTCCATTCTAAAGGAGAAACAAAGGGCCAAGGAACAGCCTCCCAGAGGGAAACACAATGTGGAGTCTGAGGAATTCAAGGTTCATGAGATTTGTTAAAGTCTTCCTGCAAACATCAATCCTGGGTGTCAATACAAGGTTAAGACTCATCTACATATTTAGAAAATCCCCAAGAAGCATCTACATTAGGGTGAAACTTAGGATAGTTTCAGGTGGTGGTTAGGGTCAGTCTAAGCACAGGGTCTAAAGTTAGAATCACAGAATCATTTAGGTTGGAAAAGTGCTCTAAGATCCTCAAGTCCAACCATTAATCCAGCACTGCCAAGTCCACCACTAAACCATGTCCCCAAGTGCCATATCCACACATCTTTTAAATAAATACCACCAGGAATGGTGACTCCGTCACTACTCTGGACTGGCTGTTCCAGTACTGGATAACCATTGTGATGTAGAAATTTTTCCTAATATCCAACCTAAACCTCCCTTGGCTTAATACAACTACCCCAAGTTCAACTCTTGAACAACAAGAAGTTATTGGCAGATAAAACTGACCTCAGAGGTCAGGACATTTGATTGGAATAAGTAAAATTATGCATTGCAAGTTAAGTTACTCAAATTGACCACATGAATTTTCCCACTGTGGACCAGTCATAACCTGTAAATAATTTATTTATGTTTTGCTAAATGTCAATGGCTTTAGAGCCCAATTCATACCATGGGTCTACTCATAGTTTTCTTTGGTGACTGCCTTGGGTGCTCAAACTACAGAGCTTCTGCTCTGTAAGGAGTTGAATGGAGGCTTTTCTGAAACAGAAAGTAGTTACTAAGGAGATAACATATAAAAATATGTTTGCTAAATAAATATTATATACATATACTGATGATATTTCTTTTAGCTGCTTTTAGAGAGAGGCAAGAAGAAGAAGAATAAACAAGGCAAGATGGAGATAAGAGAGAAAGAAATTGAGTCAAATAAGACTGTAATGAGATAAAGTCTTCACAATCACAGAATTAGAAGGAAACAACATTACAAATATACTGCACTTATGTTCAACCCCTTCTCTACTCCCACTCTTCCTGTCAGGCAGAGGTTTAAATGAAGATAAGTGGTTCTTATATCCTTTGCCATTCTCTGAGACCACTAAAATAGAAAACATCCAACACCTGCTGCAGGCATATTAATAATTAGATGAAAAATTAATGCCTACAAATTCTCAGAGTTAACTATCCCCTTCAGCCATTCTCAATTAATAAGAAAGAAGAAATGTTGCAGGAGGGAAACAACCCAAAGTATCTGCCCTGGGAGGTCTCTTTAAGGATCATAATTACTACCAGGGTAATTATTAGGACATGGGGATTTTGCAGGTTCCATAGTGGAACATGGAATGCTGTGAGTCAAAACTCTCCCCCTGTCACTAGCAGAGTGATGGGGTTGCAAAGGGGCTGCAAAGACCCATTATTCCTTGTGCATTGAAGGATAGACCACTTTAGTGGCCCAGGAATCACATCTGGGAACCAGGAAACCTGGTTCATGTCCTCCTTTGTTGCTGGCTGGGTCAGGTTGGTCAGCTGTTATCCCATGTCTGTGCCTCCATTTCACTTGCTGTAAATGCCCTGAGTAGGATGTCATGAGTAAGAGAGGTTAAAACTGCTCTGTCTGAGGTTTCACCTCTATTATATATCATAACACACACACACACAAAAATCAATATTTTTGCTGGTCTTCTGTTGTTCCTTTCATTCTTACCCCTTCTGAGCTCAGTCTTTTCATATGCAGCATTTTGGCTGTGCTGGCTCCAGGGGGTCTCAGGCACTGTTCCCAGGTCTGTGTCGCAGTGGCCTCTTTGGACAGAGCATAATCCCCAACACCAGCTCCTCTCTCAGGATCCACTACCCTTTCTCCTATGTTATTGCTGGCTCCTTGCATTTCCCCTCGGAAATAGAAAGAACCATGGTGAAGGCAGGAAGAAAGCCACCAAGATTAGCTGAATATTCCTGGAGAGCCTTTCCTTATCTGCTACTTGCAGTCTGCCTTGGCACACCTCAGGCTCTCCAGATATGAGCAGTGAGCAGTGTCAGCAAGGGAAGGCTCCAGGGAGACCTTAGAGCCCCTTCCAGCACCTAAAGAGACTATAAGACAGCTGGAGAGGGACTTTTGACAAGGACATGGAGTGACAGGACGAGGGGGAATGGTTTCAAACTGACAGAGCTAACATTTAGATCAGATATTGGGAAGAAATTCCTCCCTGTGAGGGTGGTGAGGCCCTGGCACAGGTTGCTCAGAGAAGCTGTGGCTGCCCCATCCCTGAAAACGTTCAGTGCCAGGTTGGATGGGGCTCTGAGCAACCTGGGAAGGTGTCCCTGCCCATGGCACTGGGGTTGGAACTCGATGATCTATAAGGTCCCTTCCAGCCCAAACCATTTTCTGGTTCTGCAATCCCATCAGAGGAAAGGACTAATTTTTAATCCATTTTTTTCTGAGGAAAAGCTCTTATTACCCTGTGCTTGTCATTCTCTTCTATGTCTCTGAAGCAGAGAAACAACTTTGACTGGGGTTTAAAGGTACATCCTCCATGCAGTCCAGCACTCTCGGATTTACCCTTTCAAGGACACAGGGAAACAACTCTGCAGGGCCTCACTGGGAGTGAGAAGGGGCCTTTTGCAGAACCAGGTTGTGAGCAGGATGGGACAGGATGAAACCCAGTCACTTTGTGCATGGCCAGTTGAGCTGTTGCAGAAATGAAAAGTTAATTCTTGCTCTCTCCCTCTTTGCTTTCTTCTGCTGAAACCTTGGAGCTCAAGCAAATGGGTGCCATTATGTACTCCGAGTGATTTACAATGGCAGAAATGAAGGAAACTGCCCATTAAGGGTTACAATTGCTGGAATAACAGAGTCAAAATATTATCTTGCTCAGGTACCTGCCATCCCTCACTTTGTGGCAGCAGCAATGTGAATAATTCCCTGGAGAATACACATCACACAGCCTTCCTTCTGTCTGGATTGCAGAGGTTGTGCCACAGAGGAGCTGGCAGGGAGCTCCTGGGCTGCCCTGGGATGCTACTGAGAGTTGTCACGTTGCATCTGGACAAAATTAGTGGAATGAAGAGTTCCTTTAATCAGTGGGTGGCTGCTTTGCTTTGTGGGATGAACTGCCCACATCCAGTTCTTTGCTGTCCTACAAAAATCTTTGTGTGAACTTGGTAAAGGCAAGTGCCTCAGTTTCTCTTGTGTATCACAGAAGTTTCTCTGCTGCAAAAAAAAGGAGGGAATAGTGAGCCCCACACTTTGCTGGAATGCTTTGAAAATGCTTTCAGAGTCTGAGGTGTGACCGTATCATCACCAGACTGACTCCCTGTGGTTGAAGATTTTTGTTTGCTCTGTATTAATTTTTGGCTGCACCAGTAGGAATTTCACGTGAAACCCCATTCTGAGAAAAGTATTATCTCTGATTTAACTCCACTTGGTCAGAAAGGCAATCTTGGAAGGGTCTGGCTGCACAGGACACTTGTTGATGAATGAAAAGTTTGCTGGAAGTGGGTACAGCTCTGCCAGCAAAACTGAGCACATAAACATTGCAATATTATTTAATTGTTCCTGTTGCTCCATTTTTCACTTGAGTTTGCCTTTCAATAAATTTCTGACTTGAGGGCTGTCTCTTGTGTGGACTTCCCAACATATAGTAAGAGTTGAGCTCACAGTTTGCGTTTTCCTACAATGCAGGAGTTAATAAGGACTTTTCCCCTCTTTCTGGTTGCTTATTTTCATGCATCATGTAAGACAATATCTTTGAACTCTCTATTCCTGCATCAAACATTGATCCACATTCACCACAGGTTAAAAATAATAAGACATATGTATGCATAGAGGTAAAGGGCTCATGTATACAAATCCTGATGCATATAAAGGGAAAGAAATCCTCTTTTTTTTTTTTTTTCTCCATATTACAGAGGAGGGACGAAGGGGAAATGTACCTTTTAGGGAAAAGAAATCTGTTCTGCAGCACAGCTGCCTAGGAAAATGGAGCCAAAGTCTTGTCCCAATTCACAAAGCTGTGCTTCCTGAAATAACCACTGTGCTGTGTGAGCAGCAGGAACGTGAGCTGGTGGCTGGAGAGGCAGCCAAGTTTAACAGAACAGGCAGGTCCAAAATGAAGCTAACTTACCCACTCCTGTGGGCACGTGGGGATCTACTCAGTGGCACTAAGTTCCCAAACATCTGTTTTTTGAGATTTCCTGGCCCAGCAAGGTCAGAGTTGTCTCCCCAGAAATGCTGATGGAAGGACACTGAGAAGAGTGTATTATATTCATTATTTCAGTTGGGTTTAAATCCCCAATTATGCAAACAGCTTAATGAAATTTAATTAATCCAATTTAATTAATCAAATTATTGAATGTTGCCTTAAAAAGTGTATCTCCAAGCCCTAAAGAAGAGAGATTTAGACTAATCTGGTGACGCACCACTAAGGTGGTTGGTGGAGAAATGTTTGGTGATGTAACTACTGACCGAGGTTTCAGCTCATGACATTGCTTTTACAGTAACAAACCTCACACAACTATTTGTTTTCTGAACAGGTCTTATTGAGAGATCCCCAGGGATTTAGGAAGCTTGTTTAGTTTGATAAGGAAAATAGTTTGTTTGGATTTTTCTCTTGTATTACCATTTCTTGGTGACTATTTCATACTACCATTGATGATGTGAAAACCCAAATATGGAATTATAGAATATCTTGAGACTGAAGGAACCCACAAGGGTCACCAAAGTCCACCTGATAACACTCTGTGGCAGGCCATGGAATAGCCACAGGCTGTGATAGATATTCCTTCTATATCCATATCTGCTTGTGTAACAGGTCTACTAAAACACTTGCATAAATGGATTTCTACAGGTACTGTTATCTACATTTTCACAATTAATTTCTTTACCAATCAAACAAACTGGGCTCTAAGAGCAAGCTCTTGTAATATCTGATAGGGATGGAACTGACTATACTGTGCATTATTTTAGACTTGTCCATTATTTCAAGGATAATCCCTACTCACCTTAGTGTTTACTTCCACTAAAAAAATTAATATTTCAAAAGGTATATTGTATGCCAAGATTTTTTCAAGGATTCTTTACAGAAAAACATCATGGGTTTGTTATAATCTGTTGTTAAACCCTTCTAGTAAACAATTTTTTTTCTAGCATGGATCGTAAGGAAAAATATTTGTGAACACTGAAAGCTGTATTGCAATTCCTATTGAAAGTATTTATGAATAATATTAGCAAAATTCTCCTTAGATTAATGGTACACACTTGTATGTGCTTGTAGACATTGCACACTCTTGTACACACAGTGTATGCATGTGAATGTGCATTAAATAAACTCATCAGCATTTAAAATTTGCACTTCATGACCTTGGTTATGAGCTGTTATTTGAAAGAAAAAAGAAAAATGTTCTTATCAGTAAAAAAAGCAATATAAACCAAATAAAAATAAAGTAAGAAATCAATAACAAAATAAAAGATATGAAATAGAACAGACTAAAACATTCAAGATTATCCCTGTTTAGTGTATGGCAAAGAAATCTCAGCGAAGATAAATCTTCCTTTTATGTTTGGTCTACTGCACTCATTGTATATACCCACATGCCTATTACCATCTAATTATAATCCATTAAATCAATTAAATCACCTTCTCTGATATTTTCCATTCAGGGAAGTAAACCAGTTAATCTGCAAGTGTTAACTGCTGGGAATACCAATCATCGTGTTCATGGAAGACGTTCCTTACTTGAGAGATGGAAAGATCATCACACTTCTGGGACTCCCTGGCTTCTTCATCCCATTAATTCCTCCACTCTCGTGCCTCCAGAAGGAAGAGGGTGAGTCCTTACAACCTCCTGGGAAGGAAGATATCAGAAGAGTGATTGAATCTGAGGTTTATGCTTTGCCAGCGAAATGAGCCCCGGCTCAGCTGCTCGGTCACTGATCCCTGTCCAGTTCCAACAGCAGCTCTGTTTTTACCAGAGTCCTGCTGCCTGATGGCAGCTGAGGGACAGAGGCAAAATTGGCATCCTTTGCTTGGTATTTCAAGAGTAGCAGCACTGAATGCCATTCAAGTTTCTAATGCTTAGTCCGGAGTGGGGAACAGCCAACCTTTCTTTTCCTGTGCACATCCCAGGGACAGTAACACCCTTTCCTCTTGCAGGTAGCCTCTGATGCTCAAACCCACTCAATAAAAGATATGACTCAACTGATACCTTAAGATCCTTAAGATCTTAAGATCCTAGTGTATATGGTTTTTCACACTTTATAATAGTGGTAACTAATCACCCTTTGACACCCTTTGTACCAAATTCTTGAAATATTGTTTCATGTTCTTCTCAACGTTTTCAATGGCTAAAGATTCTAGCAAGAACATCCAATCTGTAGAAGGTGTACCTAAAGAACATAATAAGAACATTCCTTGATATAACCTTAGTCAAAACTATCCAAGAGAGCCCAGAAGCCTTGAAAATGGTACAAGCAGAAGAGAGGCAGTTGATGAACATGGAGGTGGGATGAAGTATTGTTTTTTTGGGACCACTAACCCAATATTGAGAGGCATGTCTGTGGGAGGTCCTGGGGGATGGACAATTTTCAGGCTGGGAGTATCTCTATGAGGAAATAGATATTATAATTAGATATACTATAAGTTTGAAAAACCTGTGGGTGTGGGTGTGCACATGCCATCTTTGTGCACCTAAGACATCTTATTAAAGAGTTGGGGTTTTTTGCTTTTCTATACTAGCATTGTTCAGAGAATTATTTCTTCAATTTTAGGCAACACAACAGTTCCTACTGCTGTCACTCTGTGACATTTCTGTCCATCTTGACTGCAGCCAGAACTTACAAGTAGAGGGCTCCTGAATGAGCCAGGAAACAGTTCTACTTTTTCTTGGTGCTGTTGTCAGCACCTGCTGGCTCACAGCACGAGGAAATCTCTTCTCTGTGGACTTGGATGATGCCATGGCCATGGGAAGGTGAACCAGGAAATGAGTTTCTCTTCAGGATTGATGACCAACATATTGGAGAAGTGTCATCAACAGCACAGTATCTCCTGTCCCAGAGGTAGTGGAAAAGTCACGGCAGGAGGCAATTGGAATTCAATTCAAATGTGTCACATGCTGTATGACACTGCTAACCCTAATAAAGAGTGACAACCTTTCTAGAGCAATGGTGAAGAAGATTATAGAGTGTTCCAAGTCCAACATGGTAGACTGAATGCAGCTTGCCTCAGAAAACTGCAATTCATGTCCTGGTGAATTGTTTCTTAGGATGGATCAGGACTCCAGGAAGATACTGAACTTCATGTTCATGACTCATCCTCATTACTTGATGGACACTATTTGTTTTAAGGGATGAGGGGTACTGGGACCTCAGTTCCCCATATTTATTTAAGAAACCATCCCTGGCCTTCTTCCCAAGATGCAGTGCTGTAGTGACAAGCTGAATTTGTCCTTACAGTATAAAGGATCTCTGTGATGAAGCATAAAGTGAGATCAGTGTGAAGTGTGACCCAGTGTAAAGTGTCTCCTGTGCTTGGGTCAGATCATGGAAAAGGAAGGCAAATTCTTCACTTAAGAAGCCTGATTGGGTACCAGCCAGGTCAGTGATGCTGGACCCAGGAGATCTGTCCAAAAAAATACAGTGATATCTTCACTCAAAGGTTGATAAAGATTTTAGAATGGCATAATCTTCCTTCTGGAGGCATCCATTTGTCTCACTGACCATGGCAAGGAGCTGAGGGTAACTTCTCAAAGAGTCTGCCGTCAGGTGTCAGGTGAACCCACCCCTGGGTGGCTGGGTCAGATATGTGCTAAAAAAAACAGTTTTAAAGGCTAATGGCCCCTAATTGCTGGGGCTGGTACTTAGGGTTTAGATGGTTTGTTTAGATGGTATCATCTGAAGATAAAGCCTAGTTCCTCAGCTCTTTTATTCTTCTACTGTTTTGTTCCCTCTGCTTATTTCAATTTTCTTTTGGGTCAAGAAAGGTCTCCAGGGCAGAGTCTCTGCAGTACTCGTGGACACAGGGTAGAGCCAGGGGAAAGAAAAAAAAAAGCAGCAAAACCTTTACTCTTGGCAAAACTGCAAAACCTGCAAGGACAGGATTAGGTCTGTGTTAAATAATTCAGGCCTGGGTCCAACTGTCTCTCATGTGCTGCTTTAGCAGAGTGGCTGTTCTTGGCTGTTCTTTGCTTTTAGGTGGTATGGTGGTTTTGATAAAGGTTTATCCTGTCAGCCATGAGAAAAATTCCTACAATTTTTTGTTGCTTGGGTTTGAGCCACTCTCGACCTGTTCATTACCTTATGTCATTGTGTTCTGCTATTTTTTAAAAAATATTTCTGCAATCTTTCATGAATCTTTCTTTTTATTCTACATATTAGTGATTTCTGTGACAGTTATGTTTCCTATTTTCCCCTGAATACTGCAAAGACACAAAAAATGATTACGATAAGTTGCCCACAGGACCCATATGCAGATGAACTGGCTTGCCCTTCAGGAGAGGCAAGGAAAGACTGTGTAACTTAAAGGCAACTCTGAAGTTAACCTGTAGACTCAAAGGGATGCAATAACCATGGGCTAAAAGTTCATGTGCTATTTGTGTCTGGGAATTGTCAGTCACTGAGGACTGGTGGTGGGGTCACATGTAAGAGGGCTGTTTATGGGCTATTTTCTTTTTATAGTTTAAATCAATAAGCTGATTGAGCTGAGCTGGATCGATCCTCCTGAGCTTTATTTACAATTATCCTTTAACAGCTGATACAGTGGTGCTCTGTGAGTGAACATACTACAGCAATTCTTTTTTTGAGGCAATATATCTTCAGCTCAGAGCGAGTCCTGCTGAACACGATGTGTCTGGAGCAGGGTAGCTCTGCTAAAGCCCTTGGCTGAATTGGGACAGATGCAGGGATTTGCAAGTTTATAAAGGAGAGTAACAAAGGCTGGTTTTAGTCAAAGCAGGACAGAGAAACAATGTTCCCTCATTAGTGGGTGGAGAAAGAGCCTCTGCAGAGGGCAAAGCAGTGCAAGGGTAATTTTCTGAAGTGATTTCCACTTGTTATTGGGGGAATCTCAGAAAAATCTGCTGTGGCCAAGCTCAGTCTTCTGTGAACAGTTTTCTTAGAGGGCAGCCTCTCCTCAAACAACCTCTCCTCTCTTTTCGTGACCACCTGCCCTATTTATCACATGTTCATGGAATGGTTTGGGTTGGAAGGGAACTTGAAGATCATTTAGTTCCAAATTGCCTGCCATGGGCAGGGACACCTTTCACTAGACCATGTTGCTCAGAGCCCCATCCAACTTGGCCTTGAACACTTCTAGGGATGGGGATTTGCCCCAAGTCCCCCATTCCTGCAGTCCTGTGTGGATGTGCCAGCAGTTAGGGAGGAGAACTGAGGGTGAGAAAAGGGAAGTAAGAAGTTGCAAGAAAGAGTGAAGTAGCTGAGCTTTCCAAAGCTCCCCATCACTCTTGCCACTACAGAAGCTTCTCAGGATGTTTCTGGGAAAGAGTTTAGTGAAAGGTCTAGTGGAAGGTATCCCTGTCGTTGGCAGGACGGTTGGAACTAGATGATTTTTAAGGTCTGTTCCAACCAAAATCATTATATGATCCTTCTTCCAAAGGTGTCTCTTTTAAAAACTGTCCTAGTGCAAACTTTATTAATTAAAGTGCTGGTCTAACAATATTCCAAAACTACAAAAAGTAGATTCTGATCTCAGTTCTGTGCATAAAAATCAGGGTTACACCTACAGTTCTCCCCATAATTGCATGCCACTGGGGATTAGAGCATTGTCTACATTCTCTAGATATGTAAGAAAGATGATTGCCTGAAGAAGTTAATTAATATCCAGCTGCTATTAAGAAGCCCCATATTTCTCTGTAGGTTTAAACCAGTTTATTCACACATTCTGTGAATGCACAGTTACATCAAGATACCAGGTATCAGAACCAGAAGGTTCCCACATCACAAAGAATGAAACATCAGTCCAATGGAAATAAGAGATAAACCTCCTTATACTTCCAGCTGGACTCCTGTCTCCTCTTCCAGAGACTTCAAGCACCTTGCCAGGTACAACTCACAAATCAACCACAGCCAAGAATAGACTCAGAAGGCCTAAATATTGCTCCTTTTTTATTTTCATTAAATGTTATGTGTGTCAGTAAAGGTGAAGTCGTTCTTTATTTTTAGAGTGGCAAGAGAGATCAGTCTAAAATACAGTTAAATAAAAAAAAAGAGTCCAACACTGAGTGGAAAAATCCTTGGTAAAGCCCATTCAAGTCAGCACAGGAAGGAGCTCCCAGTGGCTAATAAATATCTTTTGGCAAGTGTAAGGCCAGTATCAGTCACACTTTATGGCTTTGTATAGGGTAGAACTAAAAGCTAATCAATCTAGTCCTGAGGAATTCAGTGAGGGGAAAAAATCCCACAAAGGAGCAGTTTCCCTTTTGTTTCTTAGAAACTGATAATCCTTCATGAGGATCTGTCAACTGTATTAAATTGACAGGATGATAGTAAAAAATTACAGTAATGTAGATACATTTAGTTTGTCTGCATCATACTATATAATAATTGAAACTACAAAGTCAGGACTAGAAAACAGCTATTCCTCTTTGGATTTTCTTTTTTTTTTTAATAGTTGAAGCTTCACAGTTTGTTTTAAATTTTACATCTGAACAGATGGCAACTTTTCATCACAAAAGACTGATTGATTCTCTAGTTGTTAGGGCATTTACCTCTTACGGTGAAAACTTAAGTTCAGATTCCTGCTTTGAATCAAATAAGGCAGGTTTTTTTCCTATACTAACCTCTAAGATATCATTTTTTAAAATGCTATTGATTTTTTGTCCATCTCTATTTAAGTTCCATCCAGTATGTGAAAAACCTTTCTTGGAAAAAGTTTGAATGAAAGTTGTAATATACAATCCAAAATTTCCATAATGGCTCTTTCTGAATGGAGGATTCAGTTTTAATGACCATGATCCTCAGACCTCCTCCTCCCTCTGATGAATTAAACCAAAACCAAAACCCTGTTCAACTCTATCCTGCTTTTCCTTTTCCAATGCCCGTAAAATTACTGCCTTCAGTAAAAATGAATATAAACATGAGAATTTTCCAGGAGGTTACTGGACAACAAGAAGGTTCCAATCTGTAATTTGTTCCAGTTTCTAAACCAAGGTCTAAAACTCATTAAACTCACTAATTCAGGGTCTGAAACAAAGGTGAAATGAAAAGATCACAGGCAGCAGAATCTACGAGTGTCACCGATTTCACTTGCTGTAACACTTTACTGTTATTTTGGTTTTATCCTATGAAATAGCTGATATTAAGACCTAATATTACAGAAATTCCAATGTCTGATGTTATCACAAATATTGTCTGTCCTGCTGATGTTTTTCCAATATCCTTCTGCTCTTTTTCTGGAACCTCCTCACTAACTACAGAATTTTCTGTTATTATTGTGTAGGTGTGTGTATGTAGTGATATTTTCACAACTAAATATAAGAAATTTACCTCAGCTCTTCCTCCCAAATATACCAGGGAACTATTAAAATAATTTGCTCTTTCTATCTACTGCTTATTTAGGCAATTATGGATTCAATTTCTGGGTTTATTTGCAATCATGAGAACAAGAAATAGGTGTTTTTTTCCTATTTATAAGAGACAACTGAGATTCTTAGATAGCAATTCAGCTCATGGGAACTGGAGTTTTATGCAAATAATAAAGCTGGAACTAACCAGGTTAGTGTCTTTACTCAGCTGAGAGAGCTGGTAAAGTTGCACAAATCTTTTCTTAACTGAAAGAAATTCCCTAATATGCTAAAGATCCAATCTTTCTAAGAGAAACTACGTTCAATCTCGCTGATGCCTTTGGCATAAATTGTCTAAAAGTCTGACCTATTGAAGAAGTCCCATTGTCAAGGCCATTGGCAAAATTAATCCCTAAGATCTGCTTTATCTTTTTTCCCCCCATCTTTAGTTTTCTTGTAATACAAGGAAATGATTCTGCCAGGACAGGGCAGGGAAATAAGATACAAACCTTCCTTCTAGAAACCTGCATTTAAATCAAGTTTTTCAGCCAGATGGGACTGGTCTGACACGTACTGAAGTCGGATTTTTCTTTGACTAAGTGTTGAATTAGCCAGTCATTGATGAACAGCTTCTTAAAAGCTGAGTAAACCAGAGATTCTGCCCCAGATCAACTCCAACAGGATCCAATTTTCTGAGAATATTTCAGGAGACTGGAGGAAAAAGTTTCTTTTTGATTTCTCAATTTTCTGATATGGTCAACACCTTGAATAAATTGACATTTTCTTGCTTGTTTATTTTTTGGAATTTGTTGATGCAGGTACATAAAACAAGGCAGAGCACAAGGTTGTACCTGTAGATGAGAACACAATGGGGTAGTAATTTATTTTTGGCAAGTTTAGTGGATCTGATAAGTCACCACTCAAGAGATTTTACTGCTTCTGCACTGTCTGTTCAATGATTTTCATACGGGTTTACTGAAAAATAAAGCATGAAGGAAGAGCTGTGCACTCTGTGGGTGAGCACAGGTGGTCCTGCCCTGTTCAAAGACAAGCAAAGGAACCTTTTCACCCCTGTCTCCCACACACTGATGAAATCTCCTTCTCTTAGCTGCAATTTCCCTCTGTGTGTAAACTACCTCATCTCAGACAGGAAGAAAGAGCCTCCGATTCCTCCTTTTCCTATTTTTGAGGAAATAATCTATATTTTTGTATTCCAGGAAGAAGGAAGGAAATTTAGAAGCATTGTAGAAATATGTAGAAACTTTGTGGGGAGGGCAGACCAGTAGGTCAGGTACCAGCAAGAGGATCTCAAATAGCACCAGGGAATGAGGGGAAAGAATTGAATGATTCTGCAGGTGTTATTTGAGGACCTTTGACAATCACCATGTCATGGGTAGAAAGATCTTTATTTCTTTTTGTGCCTGTATTATTTCTCAGTTTCTCCTGCCTCTCATGCAGAGTTCTTCCCATACAATGACTTTTTGAGGTGTCTTTTGGGATTATAACAAGTCACCTACCAGACATTTTGGTTTAATATAGAACCACAGAATCAGAGAATGGTTTGGGTTGGAAGGGACTTTCAAGATCTTTTAGTTACAACCCCCTGACATGTGCAGGGTCACCTTCTACTAGATCAGGTTACTCAGAGCCTCACCCAGCCTGGCACTGAACATTTTCAAGGGTGGAGCAGCCACAGCTTCCCTGGGTAACCTGTACCATGGCCTCATCACTGCCCTATGGTGAGAATCTCCCTCAAAATTTGCATAATAAAGGGACTTCTTTCTGTCTCTATCTTTTGCCAGAACACTTGTTCCATCTTCTTGCAATCCCCAGACTCTAAACAGATCTGACTTCTCCATGAAATATGACCTGGAAACACTGACAGAATTCATCCTTTTAGGAATCCCCCTTCTGGGCATCCTGATATGCATGTGAAGCCAGTCCCTGCCACCTTTTAACAACAAATCTGCTGCCCCCACTGACAGGAGAATATTTCCTTTGCAAATAAATGTGAAGAATTGCAGACTTGAAGTCTGGGGTCATTTTTAATATGGTCAATAAATCTATCTTTAACAAACTTTCTTTATTCATCTTTATACACTTGTTGTGAAAGAGTATAATCCCTTTTATCACTTTTATTTTGGTTTTCTGTGAGTTTATATCTTGGTCTATGAAGAAGCAATTGTGAATATAAATGACTATACCATTAAATAGCAATATTTATTTTTTTCTCTGAGAGTACCTCTGAAAATGATCAAAATGGTAAATCTGTACCAAAAATTCACAGGAATTTATCATGATGGTTTTTTTTTGACACAGATAATTGGAGATCTCAGATAATTTCTCAGATCAATAACTTTACATAGTGAAAGTTAAGATATCTCTTGGTACTAAAGAGTCCATTTCCTCTCTTTATAATATTTTTCTTTTCCACATTGGTCTTTTCCAAAGGGAGCCCATATCTGAAATTTTCTTCTTGTTCCCTTCTTCATTATTTGAGTTGAATCTTTGATTTGGGTCTTTCAGGTCTGGTCCCATATGTGGCCTGTTTCTACAATTATGGTATGTCATCCTTGAGGAACTCTGGACTGCATTAAAGGTGTCTTTGATCCTTTTGGGGCCAAGACTTTATATCTCATTAAAAATAAAGCTTGTGGACTCTTTTATCTGTTCTGTTCTTTCACTGTTATGTGTAGCCAAGTTCTGAGTTTAAATGAATTTGAAATTAAAAAGTAACTTTTAAAAAAAAAAATTCCCTGATCTCTAGAAAAGATTTTTCACTTTTGCTCTTTTACTCATCTTGTGTCAGATGTCTCATCTTTCTTCCTTTGCCTTTCTCCTTCTTTAAGTCTCCCTATGCAGACCCATGAAGTGCCATATGCCATGTGCAGAACCATCAAGTGTCATGTATTTAGCATAAAGTGTCATAATTCTCACATTACTTGCTTGCTAACTTAGTGAATACAGATGGCTAAGTATAAAAAAGTGAAACCCTGCTAGTGCTTCCCAAAGAAAACTGCAAAGTGAATTCAATACTCAGAAACCAGAAAAGAATCAATGCAAGAGACACTTCTAACTCATACACTCATTTTACGGGACATGAGAAAAGTGTAACCACAGGACAGACATTTTCTTGTGAGTCCCTTCCAGCGAAGCTTCTAGTTTCATTAGATATCTAAGGTTTTAGTTTGAGGGTTTTTTCTCAAAACATTGTTTGCTCTTGAACATTTTATTAGTATAAGTGTTGCAAACTCTTTTATGTAGACAGTAGGAACATTGTTCTCTGGTTCCAGCTGCCCCAGCTGAAGAAGGTAACACCTTCAGCTGTCCCTTCTCAGGATTTTCCATCTCCTCTTTTCTACCAGATGTGCTATCTGAGTATTTATAGTGCTTTTCTGTCAAAGAATGATCTGTTATCTACAGGCTTTAAACCAGTCTAGGGTTTTTAAAAAGACATTTGTGGAGGAACACTGAAGAGCACCACTCAGTCTGCAAGGGGGTTGGGGCATAGTGTCCTACTGTCTTTGTGATACTGGAAAGAAAACAAGAGGCAAAAAGATGAAATACATTCCAATATAATGACTTTGTGATCTCAGCTGAACTCATCGGAATTATGACTGTGTCCCAATATTGTGCTGAATATTATTGATTAATCCCATTTCTTTCCCAGTCACTACTTCAAACAGCTACAAAAAAAAAAGAAAAAGGAGGGTTTGACTGGTGATAGTACAGACTGGAAACCAGGACGAGGTCGGGTGCAGGAGTGACAACTTCTGTCTACATCTCTTGTCAAATCCAGATTCATACCCTGTGCTGTTCTTTGGGCATCAGCAACACTAAAATTGGGCCAGACAAAGCTTCTGTAGCTGTGGTAACGGTTTTCTACATTGCCCCTCTGAGATCCCTTTCTGAAAGCACTAGATGTGTTTATCCAATTTTAAATCTTTGGGGAGAAATTTTCCCAAGCCCTTCAGGATGTGGCCTGCTTTTCCTGCCTGTGATGCTAATGTGAGACTTTAGATGTTGAAATGAAGACTGTCTGTGTTGAATGCTGGCACAGTCAGCTTGAAAGACTGATCAAGCTTATTTGCCTCCTGCTTAGAAACCTATCAAAAATTGCCAAGAATTAAACTCAGGATTAGGAATCCTGCCATTTCTAAGATTTGTGGTACCAGCAATTGACTTCATGCCTTGGTGGGGAACAGGCTGTGCAAAGATTCACTCATGTGGCTTCTCTGATTGTTTGTCAGGGAATAGATTGCCTCAAATCCCTGTGAAAACTGGATGAAGTATCACAGTGGACCCAAGCTTTAGATTCAATCTGTGCCAAGCTGTGCTGAAGAACACTTTAACACCATCCACTGATCCTTGGATGATTCTCATGCATATGAGGTTGTATAAAGATCAGTTTCAGAGTCCTCATGCCACATCTTTGGCTGTAACTTTTGGGAACACGTTTCCAGAAGCAGTGGAGCAGGAGAGGGGCAGGGTAAGGGAAGGGTAGTCCCAGCTGTCAGAAACTGCCATTGTTGTCACCCATAGCCCTGGTTTGGGTATTTAACTGGATTTCTTGCTAGTCCTTGCTAGCACAAGATACTCCCTATCAATTTTTCATGGCGACACTGGAGTAGGTCAACGTGGCTTGTAGAACAGTGGTTGGAGTTCCCTAGAGAAGCTGTGGACTTCCCATCTCTGGAAGTGTTCAAGACCAGGTTGGACGGGACATGGAGAAACCTGGTCTAGTGGAAGGTGTCTCTGCCCATGGCAAGAGGGTTGAAATGAGATGATCTTTAAGATCCCTTCCAACTCTAAACCATTCTGTGATTCTGTATTCACATCTACAACCTCTTCTGTCTTATGCCTTCTTCTACTCAGCTCATCCTCATGCTTAGCTCAGGCCACCCTTACTGGTACCTTTCATTTAAACAAGGTTTGCTTGTAAAGGACATTTTGCAGGCAGTTCCTCAGAGAAACCTTTGCGCAGAGCTGACAGAGACACCCCAGGTTCGATGGGACTCAGGCAATCCACTGGAGAAGTGGGAGGTGGTTGACTGAGGAGTTATTGTGCTGTGACAAACTGCCCTGCTAAGCCCAAGCCAGATGGTGTGTATAAGAATATAACTTACCCTGCTGCCTAGGGTATGTAAAGAAGTTGATGAAGGTGAGTAACACCATGAGTATGGATGTGGCTGCTATAAGTGGCAAATATTTCTGATATAGGCTTCAAGCCCGCATGCCTAACAAGGACGGTGTGTGTCTCTCCATGAGACCATCTTACAAGGAAATAATTTTTGGTTGGCTTGTTTTGGCCTCCTGGGTTTGATTCTATAGCAGAACTTCAGCAGATAAAAGTTAATGTTGTCCTACTGTGTTTACACCTAAAATCCTTTGCTCATGTCCTCAGGGAAATATTTCCCCAAGGATAATATTCCCTATTCTCAAGTTTATTGTGAGGTGGAAATCACTGATTATAAAATTCTTTGAATCCGTGGAATGAAACAGATTATGTTTGATTATATTTTATTTATTATACCGTATATCCATTCTGTCTTGAACTGACCCTTTTTACTTCCAGTGAAAGGAAAAGCTGGAGAATGGGCCGAAGAGTGGGCTTGGAGGTGGGAGCTGTGGGAAAAATGGGACCAGAATGAAGCAGAAGTGGACTTTTATAAATGATTTCAGTGAAACCCACAGTAGGAAAGTTTGTCTGTGATATATGTGCCCAGTGTAGCCCAACCTCCCTGTACATAACTGTAGATACACCAATCAATTTCTATTAATTTAATCTCTTTCTTGCAGAAAATTGAACAACAGCAGCAACAACAAAAAGAGTCAAAATGAAACAAACTACAAAGGAGGACAGAACAAATATCTCCTTAACTGAGTGCAACTGAGAGTTTTTCTTTCTTCTTGGCTGCACTGTGTGATATTTTTCTCCACGTTTTCTGCCCCGATTAAGAACACTTTCATCTTCTGGGAGGCTGGTGGTGCGTGGGCCTGTACAAAAGCATGTACACAAATGAAGACTAAAGCTTCATCTCTGCTCAGCAGCACTGGCAATTTACCATCAATCTTGTTTCTGTACAACATAGAGAGAGAGGGACAAGAAGGGATGAATCTTCTCAGCATTTCAGGGCATATGCTTTCAATCCTCAAGTTAGAAGAAAGGTAAAGAGGTGAAAATCTGGGTCAGAAATAAAAAAGACTACAAGTAAAAGTTCAACACAGAATCTGGGCATTAAATAGTAAGCTAAAGCATCATTGCAGCTTCCTGTTGTTATATGACAATGTTTAAAGCTACAAAAGAACCTGGAATTTTAATGTACAGGCACACACTGAAATGTTTCAGTATTGCCTGTGCTCTGTGCCTCATCCATCTGCTCAGACTCATGACAAGTGGGATCTCAAGAAAGAGTGACTCACATCTTCACCTTGTGGGGGGCTCAGGAGTCCTGTTCTTGAGGGTCCCTGAATAAAAAAAGCAAGAAAGCACTCCTAAACCTCTGCTTTTGGAGTGCTCACTCATGAAGTAGAAAACCAGCTTCTCGCCTCTCTCCAGCCTCCCAGGGGTGCACCTTACCAACATTATAATTTAATTACTTGCCTCTTAGACACAGCTGATTAGGAAGATAGTAGATTGTTTAGACTAAAGTTCCCAAGCTGCCTGGAACTTCTTGTTTGCATCCCCTTCAGAAGACTAACATTTGTGATTGCTGAAGGCACAGTTATACATCCAGAAACAAAGAGAACATCCTGACCTAGAGTCAGGGAAAAGCACTGGAAAGTACCTCAAGGGTACAGCAGAGGAGCCACTCAGTGTTTCCAGGGCTGTAGAACCAATGGGAAAACAGTGCTAATGAGATTTTGAGTACACAAGAAAGAGTCCTGTGACTAGAAGTTGATGCCGTTTCCCAACCCACAGCTGTTTGTGGCCATGAGGACACCAGGTTTAGAAGTGACCTACAGACAGGATTTACAATCTGGGTATAGCACTGACTAGTGATCAACTTAAAGAGATAAATTGTTTCAGTTTATTAAAAAAAAAGAGGTAAAAAGAAAAAAAAGACTAGACAGTGCTTTGTTCTCTATATACAAAAGGTTTTTTCAAAGATAAAATATTGGGTAGTAAAGAGTTGTTAATCCTACTAGGAAAACACATTTCAAGAAGAAGCAGGAGGCAGAGACAGCCAAGCAAACACTAATAACTGGGACGTTTTTAACAGTGGAGGTTATTAGTCACTGTAACCCACAAGCAAGGGAAGCTGCACATTCCCTGTCTTTTAGTATTGTCAAATCAAGTTGGAACATTTTTGTAGAAAACATGCTTTTGTCACCCAGAAACACAAACCAAGTTTGAAAAAAAAAAAGCTAAAAAAGGATGGAGAGAAGGACAATTCACACTGCTGATGGAAAGGAGAAGTTGCTTTATGGAGATAGAATATAAAATTAGGGGTCTTCAGTTTGGAGAGGAAAAAACTGAGGGGGATATGCTCAAGGTTATTGAAATAACAGTGGTGGTGGATGAGATCAATTTAGTTCACTAAGTAGTAGAAGTTCCCTGGGATCACAGGAGACTGATTTAAAACAAACAAACAGAAAAGAAAGTACATGTATGAGGTGATTCTGACCCTCTACTCCTCTCTGGTGAGATCTAACCTACAGTGTTGCATCCAGCTCTGGAGTCTCCACCATGAGAAGGCCATGGACCTGTTGGAGTGAGTCAAGAGGGCCATCAAGATGACTGAAGGAATGGAGCACCTCTGCTGTGAGGAAAGACTGAGAGAACTGAGTTTGTTTAGACTGGAAAACAAAAGGTTTAGGAGTGACCTAATTGCAGCCTTCCAGTACCTGAGGGGAGCCTGCAGGAAAGATGGAGAGAGGCTATTTCTGAGGGCCTGGAGTGACAGGACAAGGGGCAATGGCTTCAAATGGAAAGAGAGTAGGTTTATATTAAATATTAGGAAGAATTTAATTACTGTGAGGATGGAGAGACGCTGAAACAGGTTGCCCAGAGACACTGTGTCTCCTCCATCCCTGGAAATGTTCAAGGGCATGTTGGACAAAGCTCTAAACAACCTGGTCTAGTGGAAGGCATCCCTGCCCACAGCAGGGTGTTGGAATGAGATGATCTTTAAGATCCATTCCAGCCCAGGCCCTTCTTTGAACCTATGATTCTCCCTATATTTTTAAACAGAGTAGTAATGAATGTCTGGAGCTTTGCTGCCACAGGACTTGCAAACTCCTGAGAACAGAAAAATACCATGGCCAAAATCATGTCAGGGAACATCTGGGAATGCAACGAATAGGCAGAAGTTATATTCTTTACCATCACTAATGCAAAAACTAGGGAAGTTTTGAGACTACAAGAGGAAAGGACTGCAGACAGTGGCCAGGTTTATGTTGCCTCCTTATTTGCATCCTCTTGATGCAGATTATTGGCCTATCTGGACCCAGTGTCCACTCAGGGCAGAAGTGAGAGTCCTAATGGCCTGGTGGTTTGGTTTGGGAGAGACAATCATGCTCCTGGTCCCTGTTCCCTGACATAGGGGTTCTAAAGGCAGCAGTGCATCTTGTGAGCACAGTTGGTTCCATCCTCAGATGTTTTCCTCCTGTCCATCTCTCTCATTGTCAGAAGTGTTGTGAGCTAAGTGAGTCAAAAGGAGGGACTCATCTGGGTGGAGACCACTCTGTGATGATGAATTCAGGAGGCAGAAGGAAGCAGAAGAGGCAGCCCAAAATTCTATGAGGGACTATCCTTTTCCTTTAGATGCCAAAACTTCTTGCTAATAACTCATGCAGAGAAGCAGCTTTATTCTCTCCTGTCAGTCTGGCAGACTCTAGATTCCTTGTTAGCATAGAAAAGCCATATCCTCATGCAAACAATTAAGGATCCCTTCTGATTGTAGTCCCTATAGAATTGAAGAATGAAGAGCTTTGTTGTATGTTGAAGTCAGATACAGTTAAGAAGAGTTAAGGCATTCCAATTACATTTCTTTTTTCCTTAAAAAAAAACCCAACCGAAAGAACTGCAGAAATAGAAGGTAGTCTTCTAGATTTACATATCCCTGGAAAAGCAGTTTCATTGCTGCAGGTTTTTGCTCTGTATTTTCTGCAGAATTTCAAGCACTGTTTCCTCTCAACTTTCTCCTAAGCATCCAAGCCATTTGAGTTCAGCTTCAAAGTCCATCAAGCCCAGGATTCTCTGATGTTGTACCGGCACTCCAATACATGTGGTTGAGATTGTTTTCTTTTGTCTGCCACGGAGTCGTCATGTCACATTTTGCTTCATATTAAATCACTGGGATGAAAAAAGAATGTTCTCGTGGATTAGCACAGGATGTAGCCCTAGGAAATGTTGGCTCAATTCCCATCTTGGTCACATATGCAGCAAAACCCCTTACAAGCCATTTGATCTATCTGGAATCAAATTCCCTGGCAGAAGGGCAATGAAACCTGCTGGTCTTGCTGCTCTATTTGTTAATGAAATGGTCATGATACCCAAGTCCCTTGCAGAGTTTGAGGGTTATTTACCCTAATACCCAGAATACACTGATATTTCCCTATTGAGTGCTATATAAGAATCTGGAGAGAAAGTCTAATCGTACATGAAGCGAACAAGTAGGAAATGGATTACATGAGAATAATTCCATGTGCAGCACAGTCTAATAAAATTAACATTTGAGTGATGACAAATAGAGAGCCTTTGGGGATGAGAGTTCTGGAAGCAAGGAAACAGTGAAGAGATTTCTAAGAAGTGAGAAATAAAACAAAATGAGATCTATTTTTTTCTCCCTGTCCCATGCTGTTACATTCAAGATTTTCTTTCAGGTTCTGAACAATAAGTGATGCAGACAGAAAGAAAAATCCATCTGTGTCTGTGCCAGATTTTATTAAATGTTGGTCACAGAAGTAAATGGGGACATAAGGGAGACAGAATGGTAAACTAAATACAAATCACTCAATAAAGGACATGGCATTTTATCATAGGCCACATCACAAGAGGTAGTTTCCTGCCCAGAGTGCTAAGGAAAGCACTGACAGCTTGACTTCAGGTGTTTCCATGAGTACTAAAATCCCATAAACTAACTTGTAGAGGGAGAGAGAGATTTCCTGGAGTCAGAGAGCAACCACTACAGAAGGAGTTGTTGGGGTTTGTTGACATAAGCTCACCTGTAAGTGTGGGCTTTTTAGGTATGGAAGGAGAGAATTATCCAGCACCCCTTGCACCAATGCCACAGATTAATTCTGGAAAAACTTTGCCCTACAGATCTTTCTAGAAGGTTCTCATCATGTAACGATAATGGAGGACACAGAATGAAGAGGTAAAGCTCTGATCCTACTTGGAGAAGAGCAGGCCTTCCAGCATAGACAAGGCTGGATGTGAAAATGTCTGTGCAAGGACGTTTCACAGAAGCCACATGAACTATTTCTTTCCCAATCTCTGCAAGCCCAGATGCTGCCCAGAAATGCAGAATTCTCTTCTATCAGAAGATGGAGACATCAGGGTTTGGTTTTGTTCTGTACTAAAAGTGAAGGCATGCCCTGTGAAATATTGGAGGGAAAGGACAGTTTGTGAAGAAAATACCAGTTCCTATCTCCTTTCAAGACTTGAAGATAGGGCAGGAGAGACTTTCATTTTAGTCAGAGCTCAAACAGCTAAGTTCCTAACTTAGTCCCTGACTAATCTCATCTTCCAGAAGATAAACCTCTGAAACAGACAAACCTTTCTCATTTTCATATTTCATTAAAACATTCCTGTCCGAAAGAAAAACAAGCAAACAGACCTTAAAGAAATTGGTGTTTCTATCAAAGCAGAATTGACCAGAGCTGCAGGTGGAATTTGGGGAAGGCAAAGGCTGTACTGCCCTGGATCCTGCACTGCTCTTGTGTAGCTGTCTACACCTTAGTCAAGTCATATGAACTTCATCTAAATTAAGTTGTGTGTCTTTAAGAAGATTCTCTACTCCCCGTGTAGCTTTAAACATCCTAAGGGGCTCCAGAAAGTCTGTGCTGCCTGCTGAGACATCTCTGAGCACAGAAGGAAAAATGCATTAGCTGATGAAAAGATATTAATAAGGTAGAGAAAGGTAAAATTCTTTCAGCTCTACTATAACATATCCAGGCTGTTTGGAGTATTTGGCTCTGACTGTGTAGACCCAGCCATGCGTTTACTTTGATCAAGACATTATGGCAACAATTTCCACTGCTAAAGCCTGTTTCTGTTAATGAGATCACCTGGGCCAGTGATTGGAGAAATGACAACTGTGGATTCCTTTCTAGGTTGTTCAGATATTCCCTGTTTTGTGTTCTGCCTCCAGTCACAAAGTCAAAGTAAATATCCATCAACCCTGCAACGCTTCTTCTCTGACTTTCCCCTTGAAATCACAGTTTATTTGCATTGGACAACTCAGAATCAAACAAGAGATAAGACATGCCAGGGGAAAAAGATGTGCACCGTCCCTGAGATTTCTCTTTGTGACACAAGGAATAAATGAACTCGAAACAATCCCTTTGACTCAGATACTGATACAATTATTGGTCATTACCTTACCTTTCTAAGGGGTGGTGGAAGTAACAGGAAATTCATGGCTAAGAGAAGCTAATTCCCCATAATCTCACTCCTGTACAGGTAAACTGAGAGTGAGAACAGCTTGCATCATCGTTTAGAGTTGCTCTAAATTATTTTAACAGCCATTAGAAAACTCACCAGCATCTGAGAATGAGACTGAAATGGAAATGCCAGTGCAACCCTGATTACAATGTTTACAGCAAGAGAACTGCCAGAAGGATGACGTTAGTAAAGGGTTTGACTCATGAAATTAAACCCTTGGAAATCCATTCTGCTGTTTTAATGTTCATGTTACGGCATCAGAACAACCCCTTGGAGAGTATTAAGGGATATAGTTCAGTACGAATAACATCTGTGGTGTTACTTTCCTTTTTTCTACTGCCCTTTTCCAAGAAGAATTGTATGGGCAGCACAGAATTTCCTTTCAGGCTGGATTGATTTTCTTCTGTATTTATGTGGAAGGAGGTCTGTACTTTGAAAACTCCTTCTGTCTTGATGGAGATCATTCTGCAGTCTTTGACAAGCTCTTCTGACATCTCTGACTGTATTTGCATGAGAAGGTGAATACCGATTCACCTTTCCATGCCAAACCAGCAGTCTGGACTCCTGGTGCCTGGTTCTTGCTGAGGATCAATAATCTTGGAAGGGAAGACAAATAGCTTTGGTATAGCACAAAAAATAATGAGAATCTAATGTTAGTAGCTCACCACAGGGTGGATTGAGCCCATTTCTGCCTGTGTGCTCTTCTCTCTGGGTAGAAATACCCTTCCAGCTACTACATGGGGAAATGTTAAGCATCAAGTATTATGTTCCCTTTTATCGTGCACTGGATTTGGAGGTCTCCCTCCTGGAATTCTAGAAATGAAGATAAAGACTCAGAGATATAACAGCCTTTAATCTCATTCAGTATTATGAGAATAATAAGAATATGATGATATTTTTGTAGTATACAGAATTAACATTGCTATGACTGAGTCTCCAAGTCTATTTCAATTTCTTTCTTTTTTTTTCCTCCACGACTTCATTGCATCACTTCTGGGATTCAGTAAATATCTTCTGGTGAACAATGGAAGTTTGAGTGGACTGACCATCTATCAAGATCTTCTCTTTGTTTCAATTGCCTGACCTGTTTGTTCATTTTCAGGAGTCAGGTTAGTAAAATATTTCAGTTGTTTCAGCACTCCTGAAAAATTGTGCACGTTTTTTTATTCCTTTTGCTTCCAGTGGGCATTTTGAAAGAGCTTTTTATACCTAAAAAAACAATATACATCTGAATAAAGTGCTAGTGCTTGGAGATTTGACCAATACTAACAGTAAATTTCCCAAATATTATTATCTGTTCTGGATGTCTTCTAGCCAAAAGCTAAGCATGATTTTCTTTGGGCTAATGGTTCTGGACTGTAACCAGTTAAATATTCTAGATGAAGAGTTTTAATTGCAGTTCACAAGGTGGAACCTGCAGAATGTGTAGGCCTGGGAAATAAGGGCTCATGTTTTGCAGAAGGGAAAAGCCTTGCACAGCTTTAGATCCTGATATGAGAAAAATATGATTAAAAATCTCACTCCTCTCCTGCCACCATCAAATAGCTATCAAGTTTCCTGATGGAGTTTCCCAAAGATGAAAGCAAAACCATATTTATATAATTAAAGACTGCATGAATAACAGCATAAATGCACGTGGGATCTAAATTAGGGTGCCACATCGGATTAATAGTGCTCTAACAGTTAAAATCCATTGCAGCGTTTCCAAAAGTGGGAGTGCTTGAATTAGTGACTATATCAATATATTTTTGTTATTTTTTTCATATGTAATTATAGTGTAGGCAGATGGGAAAACAGGAATAAATGAGAGTTGTTGGATGATGTTCATTCCTGTTGACCTCCCTCCTTTGCTTCACAGTGAGCAGAGAAAAACAAGAGTTTTGTTCTCCTACTTTAAAATCTTGTCTAGTATATAAATAATGTTCCTTATTATAATACATCTTCTACAGTCCCCTGTGCTCAGGCTCCCAAATGAGCCATCACGTTGTATTGTAGCTCAATAAGCAGGGACCAAAGGGCTGATAAAGATCTTTGTGTCTGGTGTATGTTCATATCAAATGAATAACAAGGCTGAAGACAAATAAAGATTATTATTATTTGTATTTAGAACGCACCTGGCCAGGAGAGGAATCTGACATTTTAAGTATGTCAGACATTAATAGAGAATTTTCACTCTCTGTACATGTGTTGGGAATGCAGTGAAGGACACAGAGAGGTGATGAGATATTCCTACAGTTGGTTCTGCAAAGCAGTGGCAGACCAGGAGGAGAACCCAGGTGTCCTGTCTACCAGCCCATCACATGTGCCCATCATATGATCTGATGGAACTCTGAAAGTTTGTCTTCAAGGGTTTCCCTGGATGGTTAATGAACACATTGCACCTGAGCAGAGAAGAAAAATTCCTCTTTTTTTGCAATGACATGAGTTGTTTCTTCACCAAAAGGGTTGTCAAATACTGAGACAGGTTGCCCCACACTGAAACAGGTTGCCCAGGGCAGTGGGGGAGTCACCATCCCTGGAGGTATTTAAAAGATGTGCAGAAATGGCCCTTAGGGACGTGGTTTAGCGGTGAGTTTGGCAGGGCTGGGTAAACGGTTGGAACTGATGATCTCAGAGGTCTTTTCCAACCTAAATTGTCCAATAATTTTATGATTTTATTTTCCTCTCAACCCACACCTTCTCCTTAAGCTAGTGCTTCCCAGGAGGCTGGTAGGACACTTCTTTGGTTCCCAGTGAAGTTAGTAACTTTTATTTCCTGGGCTGAGCCATGAACATTTGGACTGTTAAAGAACCTCATCATTCCCACAGTGCTCATGATGATCATCTGTCCTTTTGCCTGGGAAAATTAATAAGTGAATGTGGTCATGGGTGAAAGCTCTTTTATGGGGGGCAGGCTGGTTCCCTGGCAGACTGAGGAGGGAGGAGGTCTTCCTGGATATCCTTGTGGCACCAGTGACACTGAGTGTTACAGACATATCAAGGATTTTACTGACCCTGAAATAACTCTGCTCAAGTGCTGCTCAATAAAGCTTAAACCCAGCAGTGAGGGTGATGTAGGGAGAGGGGGGGGTGGGGTGGGGGGTTAGTCTAGGCAATCTGTTCTTAGGATCCATGTATTTTTCTTTCTTGTGTCCAGGGTGGTGACTACAGACTAAGTCTTGAAATTCCCATCCCTGGAAGTGTTCAAGGCCAGGTTGGATGGGGCTTGGAGCCTGCTCTAGTGGAAGGTGTCCCTGCCTATGGCATGGGGGTTGGAACTGGATGATCTTTTAAGTCCCTTCCAACCCAAGCCTTTCCATGATTCTAAGATATTCTATATCATTTATAATGTGAGACGAGGAGGGTGAAATTCCCTTGATTTGTGGAGATAAAAGTCCTTAGGGGAGGATGAATCAGCTCTAAAAACAGTGCTGTCTTCATATCGAAGTGAAACTATCATTACTTTAACCAGAGGTGCTCCATCTGCATTTATGGCAGGCAGGAAGCAGCTAGAAGATTTTACAGCAGGATAAGGTTTCCTAAACTACAAGGCAGTCTGGGGAATACTTAAAATCTGCTGAGAAGCTTCAGTGAAACTTATTCATAGACAGAAAAGGCTTGAGTGTCAGCGAAGAAAGATGTTTGGGGAGGTTGTCAGTTCACCAGTCAGATGGGAAAAGTGTTATTGGAACATGACCTTGGATCCCAGCAGAATGGGGTCCCACAGAGCAATCCAAAGTGGCAGCTAGAAAAGGAGACAGTGTAATCTCACTTCACCTTTTATTGGGTTTTATGTTTTTCTGTTTGTTTCCAATTTTGCTATCATGTTCCTAAAGCTTTTTTTGGCAAAGGTAAATCTCTTATCTTCCTTACGTTTGTCTGCTGTCAGGAGCAATCTCAGGTGAATCTGACAAGTTCAAGGCCTCTAATTTCCCCAGAAACTAGAAAATAAACCCAACAACTGACTAAACAAACCCTCAAAAGAGGCCTCCTCCAAACCTTTCTGGTAGGATGTTTGAGATAGACAAATACAGGGGAGAAATGGTCAGCTGAGCTTTTACGGACACATAAAACTGCTTTCATTTGCAAACAGCCACATCTTTAACCAGAGAAGAATGTCCAGAGCCTGAAGCATTATAGTCAAGAAATAATTTTCAGCTTAGGGAAAAGAAAAACAGGAAAATATATATGTTTTTCACCAGACCCAGGACCAGAGTAACTTGGTCCTTACAGCCAGAGCAGCAATGTCCAGGGATCAGTACTGCCTTTTCTTTGAAACACAATTCCAGTTTTAAGTTTAGAACTGTAAACAATATTGGCTGTTAGGGATAACAGCAAAAATGTTACTCTGCTCCCTGTATTCCAAGAGGCACTTGGCACTAAGCAGGGAACAGGAAAAGGGAAAGGATTGTCCTCTGTGTCCAAGTCATACTGTTAATAAAATCATGTAAATGACTTCTTTGAACATGTATTTTGAATAAAAGAGCATCCATCTACACATGTGGTAACACAGAATTTGGGGAATTCCAGATGAGTCTTTCAAAAAACCAGCACCATGAAACCACCAGCTACACTAAGCCCCTCCAGAGAAGAGGTGGGGAAGGGATGCAATGAAATTTCAGGAATACGAGATAAGAAAAGGATCCCTTTTAATCTTTTTGCATGCCCTCCTGCACTCATTTCACAACTTGTGTCCACCTTTATGCAGTTGGGGCTTGACCCTGGGAACTTCATAGGACAACTGAGGCTCCAGAAGAGGATGGTGTTAGGGATGATGATCCCACTGGGAGGCAGACAACCATATCCCAACGCAATCTCTTCCCTCAGCCAGGAAGGTCAGTCATCTTCCAGGGCTCAGGAGCTCCTCATGAACCCTGTGTATGCAGCAATGCTGGAAGGAGGGGATGGAGGAGGATGAAGGACCCTCAGAGGAGGAACAATTTTTTGGAATAGGAGAGATGAGAGGAGATACTCAATAAATCAAAGGGGAGCAGGGCCAAGCCTTGCAAACTGGGCCAGAGTGGGAGGAAATCTGGTGTTCCTGAGACTGCCATAGTTGGCACCTCAGTGGGGATTCCTTTCACTAAATGCTTTTTCACCCAATGGTGATGTCTCAATCTGAATAAACTGCACGAAGGTCCCTGTAGGGTCAGAGAGGTGCAAGTAAAAAGGCTCACTGAAGTTTAGAGAGAGAGATTTACCCTCACCTAAAGTATTGAAGTGACTCACCCTGTATGTGCTCTGACCATTAGATACACCTCTTTTTTTTTTTTTTTTTTTTTTTAAATTGTGCCTGGATAACTACCTTGAATATAGACTTCTAAACTGTTCTATTTGGTTTGCCTGGAATACAGTTAGTTTTCTTCATAGTAGCTTGTGTGGGGCTGCGTTTTGGACTTGTAGTGAAAACAGTGTTGATTACACAGGGATGTTTTTGTGGTTGCTGAGCAGTGATTACACAGAGTCAAAGCCCTTCCTCCTTATCCCACCAGCAAGTAGATGCACAAGAACTCGGGAGGAGACACAGATGGAACAGTTACCCCCAACTGATCCAAGGAATATTCCAGACCATATGGCATCATACTCAGTGTATAAAGCTGGGGGAGGGAAGAGGGACAATTTTGGAGTGGTGACATTTCTCTTCCCAAGTAACTGCTACATGTGATGGAGCCTTGTTTTCCTGGGGATACCTGAACCCCTGTCTGCTGATGAATTCTTTATTTTGCTTTCTTGTGCACTCAGCTTTTCCTTTACCTTTTAAACTGTCTTTATCTCCACTCTTCCTATTCCTTCCCCCTCCCAACCTGGGGAGAGTGAGTGAGTGGCTGTGTGTGGGTGAGTTCCCAGCTGGGGTTAAACCACTGCAGAGAGCTGAAATCAGAGTCTTGCACATGATCTCATCCCAATATTCCTATGATATTGCATATGTAGGTGTTGCATAAGCAGCCATTCCTTGATTTAACAACACGTAGTGAAAATAACTAACACTCCATTCCACAATTTCTTTTTACATGTTTCACATTAATTTTCTATGGTGACTTGGTTGTCATTTTTATTATTACTATCTCATCTTCATCTCCTGGAAGAACTTTGGAGATCTAGTGGGAAAGAGGAGAGGAGAAAACAGAAGTCCCCCAAGCAAATGCAGCCTCCACACAGCTCACAACAAATTGCAGAACACCTCCCTGTTTTACAATGAGAGAAAAGGGTTTTCAGCCAGAAAACCAGACAAAATAAAGCAACAAACCAATAACAGGCACCAAAGTCTGGTACTCTTGAACATCGCACTCCTGATGTCACCTCTGGGCCTTACTAACAAAACACACAATTAATACCAATGGCTTGAAATTCTCTGTGCAATGATTCATGTCAGCCCTGAAACACAACCTCTTCAACAGACTTGCTTTTAATTCTCCCCTTCTTAAAATATTGCTTGTTTAGATTTAATA
The DNA here is from genome assembly GCF_003945725.1 of Corapipo altera. NCBI lineage: Eukaryota > Metazoa > Chordata > Aves > Passeriformes > Pipridae > Corapipo > Corapipo altera. The sequence goes on along the minus strand of NW_020884970.1, from coordinate 1,599,432 downwards.
CCAAACAAAGAAGCAGCTTCCTGGTGTGTACTAAGGACACCCTGTCTATGTGTCTGCTTCTGAAAATAACTCCAAGAGCCTTGAGCTCCTTAAAAATGTGCAGACCAGAAGAATTTCTTGGGGATATGAGGTTTCCTGATGAAACACCCTGTATTTCTGGAGATTTCCAATCTGTGACCTGCAAACCTTAAGGAAAACATGAATTCCCAGTGGTCAAACCATAGATAAGAAATCAAACGTGGGAATTATATATTATATAAGTGAAGTAAATAAACAGAAATTATGCAGAAATTAGTTACCAGATTCTAATAGGGCACCAGATATTTTAATTAAACATTTTTTCGTAAGAGGGTATTTCATAGCTCTCTTTCCCCCTCCCCCCCTTTTTTTTCCTTCCTGTTTTTCTCTTCCCATTTTTTCAACCATTGTCTAGCAGGATAAAAAAATTTCTGCAAAAAGTGTCTTTGAACATCTTAGTTTTTGCAGTTGTTTGGCTGAGTGCCAAAGTTCTTATGTGATGTGTTGTCCCTTGATTTTTGTTCTGGGCATCTTTTCTGTCACATCTTGATTCACTTCTTACCCTCTTACTTCAGATTCTTGTCCAGGCTTCATTACAATGTGGCTTCTTCTGTGAAATCAAAAGCATCTCTTCCCTGGTTTTGTTTTATGCAGAACAAGAATTGCACAGGAAAAGGAATATTTCAGTTCACTGACTGACCCACAAACAAATAAACAATTTCAGTTCAAATTGACCAGAAATGAACAATTTTTCATCCCTGTGGAAATGGCTGTGTATCCTTATAATTAGGACACAGTTAAGATAGGATCAACAGAATAAATTCCCTAGTAGATCAGACACAGAATTTTAATCCTTGTTTCACATCAACAAGTTTCACATCCTCTCGTTTTCAAGGATACAATTTTCTTTCTGTGTACATGAACTCAGCCATGCACAGAGCTTCTTCAGCCAATAGTCCTGAAGAATTTAACCCAGAATCATAAGTAGTTTATAGAGATCTACTGGATCCATTCCCAAATATGTTGATTTACAAAACTAAGGATACTGAGCTGGTATTTGAGATCAGTCAGAAGAGTTACAAATTTAATTTCAAAAATGTCACTTGAATTGAACAGCTGTTGGTTAACCTAATAATTTTTTTTTTTAAATTAAAAAGCATGTTGTTTTAATTAAAATAAATTTCAAGTCTGGAAAAATGAAAACAGACTGATTACACTAAGATAGAAGTACAACATACTTCTGTTTTCAAGTCATGAGATTGAATTCCAGAGAACTAACCCTAAGTTAGGACTTTAACTCACTCCTTCATTTCCATCTCCTCCTTCTTTCCACCTCTAGAGATGACAATTTCCTTTCAGGGTGGAGGTGACACAGCATCTCGATTTCACCATGTCAGAGAGACTTGAAGAACAAGTTTGTGAACAAAGACATAGTTTGACTCTGAAATGGGTAACTATAATTTTTCAAGAATGTATCACTGAAGTGATTTGAGTTGGTCGTACACCATCCACAGCTAGGAATGCTCGGTGCAACCTTATCAGAGCACTCCTTCAGGAATAAGCTAAAAGACAGTTTTTGGGAATATGTTGAGAGTATTCAGCAGCATGAGGTGTAAAGCTTGACAAGCTGCATTTCAGCTGTTGTAGTGGTTTGAACCAGGTTTTCCCCCTGAAGCTAAGAAAGTAGTAACCCCCAGGGGGTGGTGACCCTTGAAGTTTTGAAGTTTTAGCCAATGAGTGCATCTGCGAAATATAAACATATCACAAGCAAACGGAAGAGAAGAAGTTGTAGTTTGGTGGTAGAAGTAGTGGCCATGTTGTGAAAGCCACCAGCAGAAAAGGGCAAGAGCCCCTGGGGGGCTCTGCCCCCCGGCCCCCAGCTGGGGGGACTGCAGAGACTTGGAACAGTGTTAGACTGGGCTAAGTGTCTGTAGTTAAGCCGGGAGATGTTTTTCCACTGTAAGCAGCAACAAGAGATACCGGAGTAGCGGCAGCCAGAACGGACCGGAGAAAAGCGGCGGCACAGAGCCAAAAGATAAGAGAGCAGCAAATAAACATGCAGCAAAGCAGACAGAACTTCTGCAAGCCTGAGAGAGGAAGAACTGCAGCAGAGAACAAAACTAAGTTCTACAGAGAGGAAGAACTGCAAAACTCCCCTAAACTTTCTTTGAGATCCCTCAAAATGGAGGAGGTGGACTCTTACTGATTAAAAGTCCTAAATGGGTAAAGGAGCTAAGAAGCTCAGTTGTCCTGAGAGCTCAGCCAGGACAGTGTATAGGAGGTTGACCTTGGGGCCCTCCCTTGCTGCAAGCTACAAAGAAGCTCGCAGCCATCTTGAGGCAGAGCACAGAAGCTCTGCAAGGGGCTTGAGTCCCCTGAAGATACCAGACCATCACGAAGACCCCCTGTGCTTCGTGGTATGACCATGGTGGAACGACCTTTGTCTGGGGTGAATGTAGCCCACAGAAGACCCTCGCTTGGAAGATGAGTGGCCGAGGGGCTTGGATATCCCCTCATGTGTGCTGGCAGAGATCCAGCTACAGCTGCATGCATGAGAGATAGATAGACTGCTACTCTGAAGAAGCTGCTACCCTGAGAGTTGGAAGGGATCTCTTCCTTGTTCCCTCCTGGACTTTTATTTGGAAGGGAGAAGAGATTTGATCCATTGTGAATACTATTATGTCATGGTAGAGATAGTTAAGAGTGTATATAATGTATTGCAGTATTTATTTGTACGGTCATTGTATTATATTCCCTTTCCCCCCACTTTGAGTCTGGTGTGTTTGTCTGGAAAAAACCATCTCTCATTGAGTTGAGATGTGGGAGGGGGGCTTGGACTAGAGAACAGTTGTTCTTTGTCTCCATGTGCCAGGTGCTCTTACATGAGGTCAATCACAGCCTTTGCTCTTTTGCATTTTGGAAGGCCAGGATTGCTGCTGGCACTGGAGTTATCCCAGAGCAACTGGTCAGGCACAGACATCAGAACTGCTGGACATTCAAGATTTGCAACTATTTCACTTCACTTTTCATGCAAGTGAGATCTGCAAACAGGAGAATATTTAGTAGGGCCAAAGCATAAGGAGGAATTAAGGTGTTTTACTGATGACTCCTCAGTATCTTCTCTGACAGCTTTCTCCTTTGGCTTACACCACAGAGCCCGGTAAAGCACTGGAAGGATTTTTGAAAGGGGTTCTGGAGCGAGTAAAAATCATAGAATCAAATAATTGTTTGGATTGGAAGGACCTTAAAGATCATCTCGTTACAACCCTCCTGACATCCAATCTGGCCTGGAACACTTCCAGGAATGGGGAATTCACAACTTTTCTGGGCGATCTGTTCTAGTGCCTCACTACCCTCACAGGTAAGAATTCCTTCCTAATATCTAATCTAAACTTCTCCTTTTTCATGTTACAACCATTCCCCTTGCCCTGTCACTTCATGCCCTTGTTAAAGTCCCACTTCAGCTCTCTTGGAGACCCCTATAAGTACTGGAAGTCTGTAATAAGGTCTCCCTAAAGCCTTCCCTTCTCCAGGCTGAACAACCCCAACTCTCTCAGCCTTTCCTCACAGCAGAGGTGCTCCAGCCCTCTGGTCATCTTCATGGTCACCTCTGGACTCAATCCAACAGGACTCCTGTGCTGAGGGTGCCAGAGCTGGATGCAATCTTCCTCCAACACACCTCTGAGCCTTGGCACCCTCTCCGGCCTGCTACTGCTTCAAAGCTTTGCCAATGAAAATGGCTCTGAAGAACAAGAGGAAAGGTTCCAGACTTCTCATCTGCATACAGATTTTGGTCTTCTCCTCCTGCAGACTGGTAAATGAGAGAGGAGATCTTCGAGTTGAATTACTTTGAGTTGTGAGTCAGCTCAGCATAAATACAGCTGGAATATACACAAATGATTCTGCTCATTCCAGTGGTGCAATTTCCCATTATGCTAATTAAAGTTTCCTCTGAAGAGATGAAAACTTGTGTTCCTATTCCTACAAAGGCAGTTGTGGTACAGATGAGGGCTGGCCTGTTCCCACTGAATACATTTGGTCAGGCACTTCCCTTGCACTGTAGGTTCTTCCCTTTCCAGGATCTTGCTTGGTTCATGTGAACAGTTCTGTCTCATGTCACTTGTGTGCAGTGGAATTCCTCAAGAGAGTCCTCATGTGAAAGGTTTGCAGCATTTCCTACCTAAAATGTGATGTGGTGAGGAGATAAGGCCAGGAGAGAGAGAGATTGTGACTTGATATGCTGATACATCTTTTGCTACATAGCAGGAAAGAAAAGCAAATACTTCTCTAGCAAGACTTTCCTTGATTATACTGTATCCACTGGAGCTCCTCCTGGAAGCTGACTTTCTTCTTCCGTGTGTGTTTATCATGACACAGATGGGATCAGTTCAACTGTTTTTACTCTCCTTCCTAACACAGAGATACCACACTCACAGAATCACAGAATGGTTTGGGTTGGAAAGAACCATAAAGATCCTCCAGTTCCAAACCCCTGCCGTGGGCAGGGCACCTGCCACTAGATCAGGTTGCTCCAAGCCTCATACAGTCAGGCCTTAAACACTTTCAGGGTTGAAGTATCCACAACTTCTCTGGGTAACCTATTCTAGTACATCACCATCCTCACAGTGAAGAATTCCATCCTAATATCCAATCTAAATCTATCTTCTGTCATTTAGTAGCCATTCCCCCTTGTCCTATCGTTCCATGTCCTTGTGAAAAGCTCCTCTCCAGCTCTCTTGGACCACCTTTAGGTACTGGAAGGTGTCTTCTCCAGGCTGAACAGCCTCAGCTCTCTCTGCCTGTCTCCACAGCAGAGGTGCTGCAGCCCTCAGATCGGTTCCTTGGCCCTCCCACTCTCATCCATGTTGTGGGAAGGCTCCAGGCTCTGTGGGAAGGCTCTGTGTTCTGTTGTGCCTTTTCCAAACTCCCTGGTTCCTGCTTTTTCCACACTGCCAACAGCAGACACGGACTTTGAGATTCCTGATGGTCACTATGAAGCTTGATGATTTCCTTGGATTTAATTCTGAGGACTGGGATCTCAACTTGGCCATCACTGGCCAAAACAGACTCTGCTCCAGCTGTACTTTTCATTCTCTGATTGGGGTAGGGACCTACCCCCGGGAAAGCCAAGGAAAAATTTTTGCTCATCCCTCAGGCATTAAAGCAAAAATGACATTTTTTCTTTAAGAAGTTGTTGTACATCTCACTGACTGAAGTGGGAACAGTTAGAGATAAAAGTGCGAGGTGCCACTTCTGCATTGCCAGGGCAATAACAGATCAAACCTCTGCAAATCAGGAACATAAAGGAAGATTTTGCAGAGCAATCCATGGCAGGGACCGCAGGAGGGCTTAGCCTGCTGTGTATATCAAAGTTCCTCTGCTATGCCTTGTCTCTTTGCAGCTTTAAGAAATTCCTGAGGAAGGGCTCTGCCTTAATAGGAAGTTGTACCACTTTTAAAGCTGCATTTGTATTGCTCACACAGCAAGAGCTCCTGTCACATGGTAGCCATCGAATCAAAACACTGACATGGCAAGAGAATAAGACGAGATAATGAAATGAGAAATTAAGAGCGTGCAAAGTAAATGCCGCAGAAAAGCTGACACTTCATAACACTCCAACTGAACACTTGCCTGTATTTCAAACTCAACCGATAAGAAATTATTTGCTTTTCTTATATAACAGAAATAGATAAAGAATTCCGTTTGGATGGGAGAAGATTCCACTAGGCTGCAATTTATGTATGAATGCTCAATATTTAAGGAAATTGCTCCTTTCACTTTGTCAACTGGCATAAATGTATGCTAAAGAGGGATTCATTAGAAAGAGCGGTGCGATGCATGAGCTCAGCTCCAATAATCCTGATCTCGCCAGGCAGGTGTTTTGCATCCTATTAGGATCTGGCACATTGAGCTGCAGGAGTTTTGCCACATGGGCCCTGTTGTTCCTCTGTAAAAGCAGAGCACGAGGATCTCACCTCCCTCCCTTAAATCAAAATTCCATTTACTGTGCGTGTGCTCAAAGTGGAGGCAAGTCTGCAGTTATCTGGAGGGTAATGCCTCTCAGTTTGCACCCTTGGGAAGAGAAGGGGAGCTATGGGGCTCCTCTCTTGCACTCCAACCTCAGGGTTGGTCCTGCAGGCTGCTGCAGAGTCACACCAGCCTCTGATCAGTACTAGCAGAAGTTCCTGTGCCCTAGAGAAAATCTGAGAGCCCTGCAGGACAGATCTGTGTGGGACTGACAGCACAGGAAAATTACTGAGGGACAGCTGCCTCCTGTGTCATTGTAGCATGAGAGCTTTGTGGAAGTCTGAGGAGAGATCTATAGAATCATAGAATCATTGAGTTTGGAAAACCTACAAGTTCAACCTTTGATCAATACCACCTTTCTCCCTAAACCATAACATTGAGTGCTACACCTTTTGTTTTCTAAACAGTTCCAGGGTTGGTGACTCCATCCCTTCCCTGGGCAACCTGTTCCAATGCTGAACCACTCTTTCAGGGAAGAGACTTTTCCTAACATTCACCCTGAACCTCCCTTGGTGCAACTTGAGAACATTCCCATTGTCCTGTTGCTATCTGCTGGGAGAAGAGACTGACTTCCACCTCACCACAATCCTCTGTCAGGTAGCTGTAGAGAGTGAATAGGTCCCTCCCAAGCCTCCTTTTCTCCAAGCTAAACAACCCCATCTCCCTCAGATGCTCCTTATAGGATCTGTGCTCAAGACCTTTCACCAGCTCTGTTGCCATTCTCTGGACACACACTCATAGTAGCACTTACACAACTTACAGAAGATTTAACAGTACAGATTTAAAAGGATGATCCAAAATAACACATCAGACCTGAGTAGTGATCTGGCAGTATGAAGGTAAACATTTCTCCTGGGAAATGTGTTCAGTCCCTCAGTTTCTGCTACTTGCCATATCTAGGACTGTCACCACCTTGATAAGCTGAGAATTTGGTTTGTGTGATTAGATTGTTTGCTGTGAAGGCAGTGACGGCTGTCAGAGCCTGTAGATCCAGCAGCACAAAAAGGAGTGGCACAGCTATTCATGCCACTCTATGTGTCCTTCCCAAACTTTGCAGTGTCACTTGGCTGACACTCTCTGCAGGTAGGAAAGCACCAGGAAACCAGGCACCTCTGGATGCCTTTGAAGGCAAGGTAAGGAGAAGTTTACATTCATACTTCTGGATACAGAGCAAATGAGCTCCACTGCAGGAGACTGACCTTGGGGTAAAGGAGAACAGCAGATGAGTATCATGAAAGCTTTTAATGGCAATATGAGAATGTGCTTAGTTCCAGATTAGTGACTCACCTGCTACTTCAGATTCCCATCCAGAAGGAGACTAATTTAGGGTCAAGTTCAGCTCAAGTCTATCTAATTCTAGGCAGGTACATTTACCTGATCATACCAAAGGAGAAGTACCATCTTGGGGCCATTAGAGATGCTGAAGAGCACTTCATTTAATTGCGTCCTGAAACAAAGAAGGTTTTCCAACTGTTCACCGAACCATTTCAGGAGAATAAGTTCTTTTGTGGGATCGAGTGAACCCTTGGCAAGTGTGCAGTTGAGTGGTGCAGTGGACACTCCTGAAGGATGAGATGCCAACCAGAAGAACCCAGACAGGCTCAAGAAATGGGAATTTCATGAGGTTCAGTAAGACTGGATAATTTCTTAAATCCTACCGTGATTTCCCAGTCATTCAAATAGACTGTGTTTCTGACAACAGAGCTGGATCAGAAATGAGTCATCTCATGTAGCTTCAGCTGCCTTGAAGGAGGGCAGCTCTGAAGTTGGTGAAGATGATCAGAAATGGAAAAAGGAATAGGTTTTTTTGTCAGGAAAGAGAATTAGGTGTTTGGATACTCCTAATACTTGTGTTGTCTTTTGAGAAAATATTCACTCTCAGAAAGTATAAAACCTCTACAGGTAAATGGTGTTAAATAATCAACAGAGTAATAAATGTCAAGAGCTGTTTATTTTGTTTCTGTGGACCCTACAAAAATTACAAACATTTAATTTTTAAACACATTCTTGAAGCGTTCTCAGTTTTTGACAGATGTCCCTCTGATGTTCATATTTAATTTTGCAGGATATTCCAAAATACTCTACTACTGGTTAAGCTACATATCTGCCTACAAACCATGACTGTCAGCCCAGTTTCACCTGGAAACCTTGGGAAGAGGCCCAGTGAGGAGGTTCATCACAGAAAGATGATAGGAATTGTTAGATAGAAAATAAAAGACCACCTCGATGTTTTTAGCAACAGTTGAGATTTACATGGGAAAAGGCATTGTCAGCCTGAGTCCTGAACTTCAAATGTAAATTGAGCATCTGGAGCATTTTTTATGTGGGCATTTGAAGTACAAACAGAAACTATACATCTGAATGGTTTTATAAAGACCTTTGTTAGCCAACATGCTAAAATTAAAATAATAATTATAAAGAGAGTGGGCTGGCCAAAGGGTGTGAGAACAGTTCTTTCTCATTTGTACCTTCTAAGTTCATTTTGTCCCTCAATATGTTTTGGATGAAATTAAAGGTCTTGTTGGCAGAAGCTTGGCTGGTGAGGTATTTGATTATGCAAAAAAAAATAGCTAAAATTTCTGTCTCCAGCCACTTGCATTGCAAGAAGCTGGTTTGTGCTCTCGTTAAAGATGGGTCTGAGACCAACCATAGAGGTGGCTGTCTTGAAAAGTCAATAGAGGAATTTCAAATCTGCTTTTTTTCCTCCACTGATCCGCACTCCCTACTGGGGCTGGGGAACAAAGAAGGGCAATACACTTGCACAGAGAAAAAGTAAGAAGTTATGTCATTTAATGATAAGAAAGGGCTTCAGAGCAGGGATGTGATCAGATATCAAGGCTTCAGTTTATCCTCTCACTCCCAAACAAACTCAGCAGATGGTCCTGGGGAAACAAACCTGCCTTGTTTGTCTTCCTGTAATTGCCCACCTTGTCTATTGAGATGACAAACTCTCTGAAACACACTTTTATTCTCATCTTTGATTTACAGTGTAGCCCATATGAGAGGGGCTCTGATCTTCCTCAGGACCTTGAGGCAATTCCTGCTATTCCCTGGCTTTGTTTGGTTTTCTCTCACTGTGTTCTGAAAAGAGGAGTTTCAGATGAGGAAGGTTTTACATTTTGCATCATATTGTTGGATCTGAATCCGGTGAGGGACTGGAAAAGCAGCAAGAAAGGTTTCTACAGATACACCTGCAGCAAAAGGACCAGGGAAAGTGCTGCTGCTGAACTGGACAGGCCCTTGGTGACAGCACACTGGGCAATGGGCACAAACAGAAAAATAAGAAATTCCCTTTAAAAATATGCAAAAAATAAAAAACATGCATAAAAAATAATTTTTACTGTGAGGATGTTTGAACACTGGAACAGGTTGACCAGAGACTTTCTGGAGTATCCATCATTGGAGACATTAAAACTAACTGGAAAAAGCCCTGAGCAACCTGCTTTGGTTGGGAATTGGACTGGATGATCTCCAAAGCTTCCTGCTCACCTCGGGGACTCTGTGACTCTGTATTAACACCTCAGCAGCTCTCTGGAAATAGATGGATTCCTGAATAAGGTCCAGGATTCACATTCAAATTTAATTTCCAGACATTGCTATTATATTCCATAGCAATTTTTGTTTTCTCTACCACAGGGTGACTCAGCCACACTGAGTGTGTTTGCAAAGGTGCTGCATCATGAACATGCACTTTGCTGTGGTTGCAAGGCAAGTAATGTGCACCTGAGAGCAGCACTTCCACCTCTGATCTTGCCTTGGCAGATGGACTCATTGACTTTCTGTTTAGCTCAGGGTTTGTATTGTGCAAAATAAATATACCTCTCAGTATCCTGACAGTAAATCAGAGAAAATTCCTCCTTATCTTTCAAGGGAACTGTTAAAATAAATTGAGATATTTCATGTAAACTATCTAGATCCCATGTGCAAATATGCCTGTCATACACTTTCCCGTGGTTGCTTTGATATAACAATTAACTCATTCCAAGTCTCTGGATGAATATTCACTCTAAAAACATTTCTTTTGAAGGGATAGAGAAGTGAGTGAAACTCAAAAACAAAGGGTAGAACTACTTTTCTTGCAGGAACAGCAATAGCAGAGGCTGCATGGTGTCTTGGTTAGTTAACTCAAAGACCCAAGAACTTTTCCCTTCATGTTTTTCTCATGTCCTTGCTTTCACAAGCGAAGTTTATCATCCATGCTTGCTTGGGGATCTGACTGGCTGCATCCACTGGGAGCTGAATGACAAGAATTTCCATCAAAATCCCATTTAAAACCTCCAGCCATTTGAGGTATATGGAACTCAAGCTGTGGGATTTAAAGCACAAACATACATACATACATCAATATATAAGTCATAATTATGTTTATTTGTTATGTGTTTTCTTCTATATTTAGCATACATACTGGATTGCCAGGTAAAGCATAATTATGCTTATTTTTTGGCTGCTTTCTTCTATATTTAGCATAGATACTGCCTCGCCAGGTACAGTATAATTCCCTTCTCATCACTCAGCCTCAGCCGCAAATTAGCTGGAAAAGACAAAACATTTATTTGCCTATTTCCCCTGAGCATTACACACGAAGAATCCTGACCACTTGGGCCTTTTTTTCTTTGCTTTTTGTTGTTGCTTTTGTTTGTTTTTTATTATTCCATACTTGCTTGTCAGCTTTGGAAGCTGAAGATAACAACAAGGGATAAAACTTCCTGTCTACTTTGAAGCTTAACATTCTTCTTGAAGGGTTTAATATGTTCTGAAGTGGTTAACAGGGAGAGTTGGAGGCTGAAAGGGTGTTCCTGCACGTTGGTGTATATTTTTCATCACTGTACAGCATTGCCTGCGTGAGGAGTTGTTCTCCAAGGCATGTTGAATGCTTCTTTACCAAGAGGCAGCTGTCCCCATTGCAAAGAAAAAGCAAGAGAGGGACTATGTTAAATTCATTGATTTCTAACATAAAGGACACAAAAGAAAGTAAGAATCTGTCTCCTGCTGTTACAAGTGTTTGGAAATAAAGGGGCACTGTTCAGAAATACCTGAAAAGTGAGTACATTGCCCTGAGGAAGTCAAGGAGATGGGCTACAAAGCAGAGTTGTTTATGCATTTTATTAATATCAGGAAGAATTCAGTAGTGAAGCACAAGGCAATGGGTTTTTAAAGGTGACGTTTCTAAAAGGACCACTTGCAAAAGGTCTGGATTGCCAATAACTAACATTCCCTGGTCTGTGCTATGAATTCCAGTGAGCTACAGGATAAATGAGGACAGGAAGACTATTTTGAATGCAACTACCAGCTTAATATACAAAAGTCTCCCTGGATGAGGTGATGGGTGGAGGAGATGGAGAAGGAGCCCACAGCAGGTCACCTCCAGCAGGAAGAATGAAGCTTCTGGTGACATGATCATGGCTATCCCAGTTACTGTTGAGGTTCACAGATGTCCCAATGGGCATTCCTAAAAAAACTTTTTTGTTCAGGAAAATATTAGGACTAGATCAAATAATGTGGGAAATTAACCACACAAAAATGAATATTTACCAGTTTCCCTTCCCTTGAGCGTTCAGAGGAAGAGATTTTTGACATTTCTCTCAGCATTAGCATCTCACAAACTCAGAGTAAATAAATTTATTAGAGGAGAAAGCAAATTATCACAGTGATTCAATCATGTTGGATGAATCATTTTAGATACTAAATAGGTCATGGAACAGGATAGAAGGTTAGATGACTTATCAAAGTTATTTCCAGCTTGATTTGCTATTTTGCTGCTATTTGTAGCATTGGTCAAGTTCATTATTAGAATTTTAATTCCTCATTTGTGTTATCCTATAAGCTTGGCAATTATTTTCTTTTTTGTGTTGCCAGCAAATCCTGAGTAATTGGGGAGGTCTGGAAGGCTTCATATGATTTTGAATTAACACTTATTTTCTTCTGCTTTGACCAGTTTGTAGCAAATCTGTCTCACATCTGAACTTAGTCTAATTTCCTTACTTCTCTACTGAAATTTCCTTACCAACTCAATCTTCTAGGAAATATTTTCTAAATTCCTTCTCACACTACATTATACCATTTGCAGTATAAATGAAGCAGTTTCATTGAGGAAGGTGTAAGAAGCTGCAAGGAGAGAAAGAGAAGGTCTTGTACTGCATTAAGACCTGGTGTTTCACATTTGCATGTTTGCATATGATCTTCAACAAGCTACTAAATCTCCCTGCTAACACATTTCTTTCATCTCCCCCCAAACCAACCACCCTGACACGTGGAGATCACAGAACTATAGAATAGTTTGGGTTGGAAGGGACCTTAAAGATTGCCTAGAGATGTTGGAATAGATCCAGCTCTTCAAACAATGCAGGAGGCAACTATCACCTTGGAAAAAAAAATTGAAATTATTCAGTTCTTTCACTGAAAGTTTATTTTTAATGCCTGTTTCTATCTCAGTATTTCCTGTCATTTGCTTTTTTTCCCGTCATCATCTCTCTGTGTTTATTATCTGGATGTCATGCTTTGCACTGAACTGGTAAGTGACAAGGCTGCATTTGATTGTCCTTTCCAGATGTGTGTGTTTGTTTGCAGCTGATGAAGTTTTTTCAGGAAATCTATTTCCTCTCATTCATGCTCTCTCACAATGAGCTGCAATATCAGTTTCCAGCTCTCAGTCTTCAGGAAAAGTGGTATCTCTTTGAATTTCTGATGGCTGTCAGCCTCGGAAGACGCTGAGAAGATGAACATCGGGAAGTTAGCAAGAGAATCGTTTAAGGGTATTGAAAATGAGAGAGAGGTGAGTGTCAGGAAGTAATTTGTTTTCTCAAAGCATAATAAACCTGCAGGATAAACTTTCATCTCCAGTGATCACAGCAAGGTGATGGTGATATTTAAGAACAGACAAGCACATTTCAGTGTAACAGAGTCTTGCTGGAAGAGCTAAATAAAAAGAAGTACTTGGCATGACCATCGAGGCCAAGAAACAGGCCAGATCTTCACTGAGTTGCAAAGGCAGCAGGAGCTTTGGCAGGTGCAAGTGGACTTAAAACTGACTATTTATGCGACTGATTCACTTCATCTTTCTGTTCTGTAAAAGGCTGAGCTCTAAAAAGAGGCCTCCATTTGCCACAAAGACCTCCATGTACCTTTCCAAGGCTTCTATTAGGAAGTTTCAGGGAACAGAGTAATTCCTCAGGCCTACATTGTTTCTTCTGCATCTTGTTAGGCTTGATGAACTTTGATGAATTCAAGACAGGGTTTCCATGGAAAATTTTCTGTTTGTTTTTTTTTTTTTTCATCAGTGTGCTGCTGAGGTACAGAGCTCTGAGGCAAATCAGCTGTGTGGTTTAACTAAGGACTCTTTTCCTTGAATCATAAAATGGTTTGGGTTAGAAGGAACCTTCAAAGGCCATCTAGTTCCAAGGGCAGGGATGCCACCCACTAGACCAGGTTGCTCCAAGCCTCATCCAATCTGTCCTTGAACCTTCCAGGGATGGGGAAGCCACAGCTTCTCTAGGCAACCTGTGCCAGGGCCTCACCACTCTCACAGGGAAGAATTCATTCCTAATATCTAATCTAAACCCATTCTCTGTCAGTTTAAAATTGCTGCCCCTTTTCCTGTGTTTACAGGCCTTGGTAAAAAAGTGTCTCTATCAAAAATTCTTTTCCTTCAAGGTCTCCAGCTCAGGGAGGTACCACCTCTGTCATGGCTGCTCTTGAGATGGAGAAACCAACTTCTTCTGGGGCACTGAGCTGTTGCAAAGTATTGGGATGATATTTTTACTTGAATGTAGGTATAGGAGTTACACATGGACTGGAAAAAAAAAAGTGAAAAGTTATATCACATTTGATTCCATAAGCTTTAATGAGATGTCTAAAAATTCCCTTGGGGCATTCAGGACATATAGTGATGTTCTGCTCTTATCCAAGTTTCCACAGGGTTGCTTTTCCCAAACAGTGTTTTTCCAGTTCACTTTTATCAGTACTGAGCTCTCCAAATGAAAGCACAGATTTTGAAAATAAAGGAAAAAAAAAGGAGTGATTATGGGTCAACTACATCTGTCAACATGTAATTATTCTATGGACTTTTTAAAAAATAAAAATCCCACTTTTAAAAGGTTGCATTTGTTTTACTCATCGACAATTCGCTTCTCACTTTTTAGCTGGAATGTTTTAGGTTAGGGAGGTTACTGCTGACTGAAATCTTCACAGGGTGGAATTACTGATTTAGGGATGAAAGAGAGAAGAAAAAGGATTCTGAGGACTCTTTCTTCTACCTGAGAGATCACTCCATGGGATGGAGCGAGGGGTGGAGGAAATGAGTAAATCAAAGGGAAAACAGTTTTCTGCCAGGGCTAGTGAGTGTTTGCAGAGCATTGTCTGACGTAGTTGTCACATATGAATAAAGAGCCCTTGATGTCACCCACCAGGCTTTAGGGACCCTCTAACAGTCTATTGGGGACACTGAGTCTGTGCCTGTGTGAAATGAACTACAAAGCAGTGGCAAAGTTGCCTGTGGGACTAAATCCACAGAGCAGCAATTTTGCTGGGAATTTCAGCTGAAAGGATAACCTGTAAGGAAAATGATTACAACACACAAGCAGAATCTAATTGAGTCTCGGGGTCTATACAGAGTAAAAACAAGATTCCACAGTGGAAATTTATTTTAATTCCTCTCTATATAAAATCTTTAATTCCATCTTTGGATCTTTCATTTGACAAAAAACTTTTAAGAATTTTTGCCATTGAATCTACAGAGCAAAATACCTCAAAATTTGCAGGGATAGAACACATCTGAAAAAAACAAGATGAAATTTTTGTATCAGAGATAACGATTAGATTATGGTGTCTAATCTGAGACAGTGCAAGTCAGTGAAGATTGCTCCAAATATTTCTGTGCTTAATTCTCCTCATCTTCCCTGAGACAATAAAGAGCTAATATCCCATTTTACTCATTGGTAGTAATGGGCTTTAAAGTCTATTAGATTATAAAATTTATATCTCAGTATTTTACCATAAATTTATTTTTCCTCTTCAACTTTTAGATATTTCCTAGTTTCAATAGGAATCGTGTCTACTTTGGATCTCTTTCCAGTGTTGCACAAAACTCTGTTCAATTAGATTTGTACAGAAATGGTGAGGATGAGATCAGATTCATCTCCTTGGTTCATCCAGTCTAACCTGGATTCCTCTCTAAGGAGCATGATCATCCAAGGATTCTACAAGAGTGACTGAAAGCAAATATTTACAGTGGACAGTAATGTCTGTCTGCTACCCTAATCAGAGACAGGGTATGAGCTGACCTGGCTCTGTTTGTAGTGATAAAGTCAGGATATACTTTAAAGGCCCAGCAGTGTTAAATGATGTGTTATCCTACGTGGAAAAGACAATCAGATTGTGTGAATCCCCCCCAAAATCATGGCATTTTATTTGCCATGTCATTCATATGCTCTGCTGGAAACTGAATGGCAACACCCTAATTCTTAACTGCAAATTTAAAACCAAAAATAAATCCATGAGTCTTTCTTGAACCATTTTGCCTGCAAGTAACAACACCAGTGACTGGCAGCGGAATGATGATTATTTTATTGATGTTCATTATAAGTGAATATTGGAAAGTTTCTCTATATCTTCTGATACAAAAAAAGCCATACTGATTTAGTTTATTCTGTTATTGGAGATACTACACTCAGTGGCATAGAGGAGAACTATTGAAGGAAGTGATATTTGTGAAAACAGAATTCATTTTTCCACTGAGGCTCCCATATATTACCTCTTAATCCAATTCACTGTTAAGACCCATAAACCATTTGTCTGGCAAAGCTAAAATGCTGTTGTGTGTGAGTGGGATGGAAGGAGAAACAAAAAGTGGGGTCAAGAAAAATTTGAGTCTCAAATCTGAATGCTTCGGACTGTGAAGCAAATGAAAGCTGTGCTATTACTAACCTGGGAAAAGTGACATAATCATGTCACCATTGTCTGAGCTGTTTTGGTCTAAAATGATTGCCATAATATATTTTAGAAATGTAACAATGCCAATGAAAGGCACATTTGCATCTCTGCAGAGTCTCGTATCAACTTACACTATTGCTCAGCCCCTGGCCCTCCCTGCAGAGTCATCACACTTTGTTTGCTTTGACCCATTTTGAGCTACAGGTCAGGACTATTTCAGGTCTGAAGTGTTTCGTGACTATGTCATAACTCATTCTGGGAGTTAAAGAATGAAGGGAGTACTGTGAGGGTGGGGGGCCCTGGCACAGGTTACCCAGAGAAGTTGTGGCTGCCCCATCCCTGGAAGTGCTCAAAGCCAGGTTGGATGAGGCTTTGAGCAACCTGGTGTAGTGGAAGGTGTCCCTGCCCAAGGCACAGGGGTTGGAATTAGATGATCTTGAAGATCCTTTCCAACTCTAATTATTCTATGATATGATTCCATAGCATGATGCAAGGAAAGACTACATATATATATATAAAATTATATATAAGCCCCAAAGTTCTAGTGTGATTAAGAAAATTGGTATGAATACTACAGGTACATTAGACTTTCAATCTCTGAAGATTTCAATTTTCTTTTAATACAGTGTCCAAAAAGTAACAGCAAAAAGGAAAAAGAAAGGGACTAAAACCTGTCATCTGATTCACATTGACGTCAGAGCCATTTTCCCAAGAGGGTAAAGCTCACCAAGAGGCCAAAAGCCAGCTGAAGGCTTAGCATCACTTCAAATCCCTCCTGAAAATGAAATTTCACTGATGGGTAAGTCTCAGAGCAGGCTTTTACACAGTGGGGATTTTCACAAATGTGGAGGTTTTATTCTTTTGTGCTTTCTCGGTGACCTTTGACTAAATGTGTCTTTTCTGCAGCAATCAAGCAACATTAAGAATAAAACAGGGAAGATAAAAAGCACCTTGAGAACATTTGTTTTTATTGCAAGGTGTCCCATTCCCTGCCATCCTGGGGAAATGAAGCCTGGGAGGGATACAAGTAGAAACAGCACTTTATTGAATTGGCTCTTCCCGCTCCCATTTCATAACAATGAGGTATGAAACACAAATTTTAACACTTAGACAATTTGTTTTGGCACAAATACACAACTTTAAAAATTAATAAAAAGCCATATAAATTATAAAAGTGATTTACCAAGCACAATAACTTTTGTCATCTGTCACTTTTATGCTTGCATACCTGCTCTCTCTCTCTCATTGACTTTTATGCTTTCTATATGCTAAATACCCTCATGAACCTACAATAGACTTCACAGGCTCTGACAGCCAGAGAGTTTTGTTAAATTATTTTCTTTTTTTCCCCTCTTTTTTTTGGTAGTTGTTTAGGGAAATAATTCAACTTTCAGTTTTGTTCTGCCTTCATTTACAGACACCTGCAGTCAGTCACCTTGGATACTCGTCTTTTTCATTATTTATCATCAGATGTGTGGAGATATTTAATGCCAGAAGCAGAGATGGGTTCTCATTTGCCTTTTGCACACACAAAATAAAATTTCTTGGTTCTTTTTCTATGAATACTCTAAATTTGAAGTGAGATTGAACTCCTGTGTGATAAAATTCATCTTTATATAGCCCGTAATATTCTTCAGTATCAATACAATGAATTTCTAAATGGTTTTGAGCTTAAATTTTTGCAAATGGCTGGTACTTTTTTTTCTCCCCCCCCCCTTTTTTTTTTTTTTTATTTTTTATAGTTTTACAAGAGGAGGAATTGAGGGTGTTAATATTCCATGGAGAGCTACTTTTCCTTCCTGTTATTGGAGCTAAGTGGTTTTTATGCTGAAAATTGTTCTCACTGCTAGTAAAAACTATAGTGAACTTTGCTAAGGCAATGCTGCATTTTTTAAAATGAAAAATAACTTCTAAAAAAGCATCAGGTAAACTTATAGAAAGTAATTCCCCCTGGTACAAAATACTGTGATCTAGAAATAAAAAATATATAAATTTTAAAAATTACAGAAACCTCGACAGAGGTTGTGTTTATGGATATTCCCTCACCCTAAGTTATATCCAATATTATTGAAACTAGGCAAGTGACCTCTGGCTTCCTCTTTTTGAGAAAACAATTTAGAAGCAGCAGCAGCCTTTCTACTGCTGCCTGTTAGGGATTTCTCTGTCAGCCCTGGCTGATGTCTCAGTGCCACTGCACAGGAGCCTGTTATCCAAGAGGGTAACATCCATATTGAGCAGAGGTGCAGCAAGTCCTCTTTGATGAAAATCTCATATCAAAGGCAGAGAACCAGTGGAAGAATGCTGGTACATGACAGGCTGATCGATTTCCTGAACTATGGAACTCTGAAACCAGCCTGGAAACATTTCACAACTGCTGGATTACATGGGGATTTCTATGAATTAATGTTTTTTTTTCCCCAAGATGGTGGGTTTCAGTGACACAGAAAGCATTGGTGACAATGGGGACTCCAGGCTGTGCTTGGAGCTGGCATCTGCTTCCATCCTTGGAGATATTTTTTTAGGTTAGATACTGGACAGGTGACTTAGCAGCAGGACTCACATGGGTGTATTTCTCTTGTCCTTTCTGAGCCTCTCCTGCACTCTGCTCTCCCTCCACACAGCTCTGCGCCCCGGCATGTGAAGGTGAGGTACATCTGAATTCCAGAGATACATCTGAATTCCAGCCAAATCCTTCTATTGTGTTTAGGTACCTGAAGGAAAATGTGAGCTTGCAGAATCATAGAAGAGTTTCAGTTGAAAGAGACCCTAAAGATCATCTAATTCCAACTCCCCTGCCATGGGCCCCATCCAACCTGGCCTTGAATATTTCCAGGGATGAGACAACCACAACTTCTTTGGCCAACCTGTTCCAGAGCCCCACCACCCTCACAGTAAAGAATTTCTTCATATATAATCAAAATCTACCCTCTTTCAATTTACAACCATTATCCCTTGCCCTGTCACTACATGCTCTTGTCACAAGTCCCTCTCAAGCTCTCATGGGTTCCTTTTAGGTACTGGAAGGGGTTATTAAAGGTCTCCTTGAAGCCTTTCTTCATGGCAGAGGTTCTCCAGCACTGAAGTCACCTTTGTGGCCATCCTCTGGATTCACTCCAAACTCTCAAGCCTCTTAAGGTCCCTCTGGATGTCATCCCTTCCCTCCAGCACATTGACTGTAGACACAGTTTGGTGTTCCCAGCAAACTCGCAGACGGTGCCCTCAATCCCACCATTCAAGTCACCAACAAAGATATCAAACAATGCCAGTCCCACAATGTCAGCAGCCATCTTCCAGAGCTTTGATGCTTAATGCTGTTATTTCTTCACATCTGAGCTCTTATTTCTGGATGTCTTGCACAGGACTTGATCCAAAACAATTTTAGATCATCCAGTCAATAAAAGGAGGCAGCAGGACCTGAACAGCTCAGTTTAACCATTGCCAGGTAAATCCTCTCCTTGGCTTTTGTCTACATGGAGGTTTTCTGCAACAGAAATTTGCCAACAGAATATTTTTCTCCAAATATCCTGAAATTCAGCTTGAGTTCAGTGAATTTTGACTGTTTGTGTCAGCTGCCTGCTTAACCATAGAGATTTCTAAGAGCAGCGGGGAAAATGTGTTCCTCATGGCATCACTCCCCTGGAGTGACTCTTAATTGTACTGAGTGATACTACTGCTGGAAGAAGGTGTTGACTGAAGGTAAGGAATCTGTATAAAACAAACACATCTGCCTCATAAAGAGCACTCAAGTCAATTAAAAGTTCTCATTACAATTAGAGCTAAATTGCTCATGGCCAGCATGTATTTTTAAGTCATTAGCTCCCTGGAGCAGGAAGGAGGAGATCTTTGTGGATCTGGAGATAAAGGAAAACCAAACATTTCAGGATATGCTAGCTGAAAAAGTGATGCTGGTTTTCCTTTACCACTTTTCAGTAACATTTAATCATTAAAATTGACTAAAATTCAGGGGTTGGGACTGATGAAGTCTGAACTTGTTAATTCAGCAGTGCCACTGAAGAAGGTGGTGCTACAGTGGAGTGGGAGAGTTATAGATATAAATGGGCACTCCCTTAATGCTTTCAGACATAAAGCCTTGAGCTTCCACGACCCCCTTCAGCAAAAGCCACAGAGGATAAAACATAGGGAACTCTGGAAATTTGGTACTTCCACTTCACAACAACTGCTCTTTGAGGAGAGGGATGAGGGGTATCATGTAGGTACCTTGGGATCCCGAGTAACTCCATTTATCTGTGTGGTTTTAGAAAACTCATATGATCCTCCTGGCTTGGATTCACACCTTGGCCTAATGTATCTCTTTACAAAATTTGTCTTGGGTATTTTCAGCAGCTTTCTTACATTTTACTTACATAATCTTTGAAATTATAACTTGCATATCGAGGAAGGCAAATAAGAGACTGAGGAAGCAAAGCACAATCTCTGTTTTCCCATTTTTTATATATATATAAATATATATATACTTCATTCTTGTGGTTAGACTTTCAATCTCCATGACGTTTCAGGCAACATGGGATTGTGGTAGCCATTAAAGCAGGAGAAAGAAGATGTTATAGCAGCTTAGTTTTCCAGGACCTTTGTATTCTTAGTGATTTTTAAGAACCCAAAGCTTTAAACACTGGATATTATTAGAGTTTAGATTAGAATTTTTGCATTTTTGAATTTTTGTATTTTGTATATTTGAAATTCTGCTTGTCTTACAGCCCCAGATACCCAGTTCTTTTGCTGATGATTTCTTATGTTTCTATTGATGTTACCATCACTTAGATGAGAAGAATTCCTCAGATAATGTGTTTATCCAGTGATAGACTGTAGATTTTCTGTTAATATGACCTTTTAATGAACAGTAAATCCATAGGACATACTTGGAGATCTGGCAGGGAGCAACATAAGATGCATTTATGGTTAATTAACTAGTGGGGAAATCATGAGCAGTTCAGACTTACAGGTCAGCCCTTTTACTTTTTTTTTTCCCAAGAAAACACTGAGGTTTTATAATTCTTTAAAATAAGCCAGTGTGACAGTCAAATACTGTAAATTTTTTACCAAAAATATTCTTGGTTCTGTGGGTATAGCCCCTAGTTTGGAGGCTGCAAAAGGACTTCAAGGCTGGTCCTCAGCTCTTGAATAATTTTCTATGTGGTGTTTTGCCAGACAGATTGTGGACTGTGGCTTGTGTCACAGTAATAAATGCCAGACATTTCTCATGCAGATAGTGTCTCATGAGAGCTCTTTAACAGGAAAAATGAAAGTCTAAATACATGGGCACTTCAGCTGAGGGCAGGAGTGTTGATCTCCAGCAGAATACAAGGTGACCCAATTTGTCTGATGGATGTGGAGACTGGAGGGAAGCAAAATGCTCCGTCTCTTGGCTTTTTTCTTTTCTCTGATTTTTGATTTCCATTTTAAGGCTGCACTTCCAAGGCAGAAATGCAATCCCTGTGCATTTTCCACATGATTATGTGCTTCAGTATAACCATAGTTTCCATTAAATGGAAGCCATATTCTTCAAATTGCAGCAATTTGGCAACATTTCCCCAGATACTGTTTGGCAAGGGTGAAGCAGGGGCTTTTAAGATTTATTATGGAATGTATTCCCAAAAGGTACTTAGTGCTGTAGAGTTTTGCTCCAGGCACACCTGAACCTGTGGAAAAATAGGACTATTATGAGGCTTTTACGATCTTTGTAGACAGAAGAATCTACTGCTGGAGAAGCAGTGACTGCAGATGCCATGACAAATAAATACCATGAAGAATTGTACTTTGTAATCACATGCCACGTTTTGTAACATATATAACATCATTTATTTATATGTTCTATAGTTTAGAGTAATCTATCTTTTTAGAGGAAGGTTTTTTTGATCCCAGCTCAAAAATGCTTTACACATGCCCTACTATAGCCAGTCTTGAGGAATTGTTGTCATGTTTGAGTAAATACTTTTTCATAGTTTGAAAAATTCTGTTGTGCAATATAGTGAATTTAATGGCTTCATATTCAGCCCACTGAGAGGCAGTGCACAGCTATATGAAAAAACAGTGGCTGAGATTATAATAGGAGGAAGACATAAAAGAGAGATTCAAGTAGTAGGAAAAATATTTCATGTAGACACCAACGTAATGACTGCAACACCTACAAGAATGGTTCCTACCCAGGAGTCATTCAAATTATATTTCAAAGAAAAATTGCATTTTTCCTCCTCCCTCAAAGCAGAGCTAGGCAGGGAAAAAAATTCCACTTAGAGGAATTCTATGATTTCCAACCATTTTACTATTTGGAAATGAAGCAAATATATTTTATCTCAATAAAACTTCAAAGGAAATGAAATTTTAAAAGAAAAAATTTTCGTCCAATACATGTTAGCTTTTGGGATTGCTTTTTAAAAAATTCATTTCTTGTGCACCAAAAATGCATTTCCAACTGTTTCATTTTCTCTTTCCAAGTGGAATTTTAACTTCCTTTTCTTATTTCAAAATGTTTTCATTTAAATGAAAATGAAAGTGCATGATGAAAACATCTTATGACTAAACAGCCTCACCAAGTTTTTCAGAGAACCTCATTAAAGCTTTTGAAGGTTTCATTCCAGCCCACACACTGGAAGAGCTTTGTGTGAGCTTCCTTTAAACGGAGAAATGAAGAGCTTGGGTGAATAACAATAAATTATTCTTCTAACCCCACATGTTTGCTTCTTTCCCAGTAGGTTACATCTATTTCTTTCAGAACCTGGTCCTTTCAGTCAGATCTCTGCCATTGCAAAATGCTCTCTAGAGATCTTCACCTTCAAATTAGCCAGAAGGGAATCTAGTTGGAGAGAAAGAAACTGGTGGTTGAAATGCAAGGCCGTGTCAGGATAATTGGAGGACTGGGAGCACAAATGCCTCTTCTGCAGTTGGAGGTGCCTTGCTCTGGTCTGAGCCACAGCCTTGTCATATCAGAGGGCTGCAGACATGGATCACTTCCACGGTTTTGAGACAAATCATAGAATCACAGAATGGTTTGGGTTGGAAGAGACCTTCAATACCACCTCATTCCAACCCCCTGCCATGGGCAGGGACACCTTCCACTAGACCAGGTTGCTTGGACCCCCATTCAACCTGGCCTTGAACATTTCCAGGGATTGGGCAGCCACAACTTCTCTGGGAAATCCACTACAATGCCTTACTACCCTCACAGTAAAACATTCCTTCCTAACATCTACTTTAAATCTCTCCTTTTTAATTTAAAAACTGTTCCCCTTTGTCCTATCACTGTCTGCCTGTCTAAAAAAGTCACTCTCCCTCATTTTTATAAGCCCCCTTTAGGCACTCCCTGGAACCTTCTCTTCTCCAGGCTGAACACCCCCAGCTCTCCCAGTCTGTCTCCAGAGCAGAGGTGCTCCAGCCCCTGGAGCATCTCCATGGCCTCTTCTGGACCTGCTCTATCAGGTCCAGGTCTCGCTTGCATGGAGGACCCCAGGCCTGGATGCAGCACTGCAGGTGGGGTCTCACAAGAGCAGAGTGTAAGAGGTGACACATTCAGTTCTGAGGCTGATCAGAACTGTTCCATCAAAGTAGTTTATAGGAGAACTAGTTTTTCCAGTCCAAGGATATTTTTTACACAGTAGTATTTGCTACCTCTGAAAAAAAAAAAAGAAAAAAAAAAAGACCAAAACCACCCCCAAAACCAAACAAACACACCCCCTCCCCCCAAGATAGTTTTGAAGGGTTTGAGTGGGTTTTTTTGGTTGGTTGATTGATTTTTTTTCCCTATAAAGGCACATGTCCTGAATTATCTGCCTTTTAAAAGGCAGACTGTTTCATCTCATGGAAGTTATGGGGCAGGACAGAGCAGAATACACAGATTATGCTGGGGACTATAAGAAGACCTTTCTGAGTTAGACTGGGTAAAATTCAGACACAGCAGCATCATGACTTCAACATGTTAAAAGGAGAGGGGTGGCCTTCCAACAGAAATGAGAGTGTCCTTGGCAGGAAAGTGTTGCTTTTTATTAGACCTTGTGGTGGGTTGACCTCACAAAAGGGCTCCATCAAAAGTCCTCCCTCCTCAACTGGATAGGGGAGAGAAAATATAACAAAAAGCTTGTGGGGTCAGATAAGGGCGGGCAGAGATCACTCACTAATTACTGTCATGGGCAAAACAGACTCGACTTGGGGAAATTTATTTAATTTATTATAAGTCAGATCCAAGTGACAAAATGAGAAATAAAATCTTAAATCCACATTCCTCCCACTCCTTCCTTCTCCCTGGGCTCAACTTCATTTCAGATTTTCCCTTTTTCCTCCTCCCCAGTGGCTCATGGGGGCAGGGAGTGAGGGTTACAGTAAGTTCACCCCATATTGTCTCTGCCACACTCTGGTAAGGTCAGGAATTCTTGAACGTCTGGAAACCTGTGTGAGCAAGGTGGTACTCAAGGATCATTGACATAAGATGGTGAGTGTAACGAGGAGTGATTTGATATAAAGTTGCCCTCACGTACTAGAGAAGGTCTCACATGAAGCAAATTCTGATTTCCACATTTGCTTCAAAATGCTGACCTGAAGTAAGATCTTGGTCTAATGTTTGGGATTTGTTGACCCTCCATTAAGTAGAGAAGCATGACCTGGAAATTCAGCTCCTGAATGGCCAGTGAAGACAAAGCCCAAATATAAACGGTTCTAAATTGCTGTTGCTTCCATTTATGAAGATGGTAGAGATCATAGCACTCTTCAAAAGAGGAATTTCAAAGCAGAACTACTAAGGTATTTTTTAAATCGTAAGTAAATTTTTTTTTTTGAAAATAGCAATTCATCAGAATGGAGACACACAAAATATTTCAGAAAAAAATCTCTGGTCCAGGATAGAATAAAACTATACTAAGGCAGGGAAAAATGGTGCGTGTGGTATATTTGGCTCTGGGTCCTAAGCACATTCCCTGTATCTGTATAAAATAGGATGTGTGAGACAGGGAACAATCAGGAAAAAAAGCCATAGTATGGTAGCTATGGTGCTTTTCCTCTCAAACCCAGCCCAAGGACCATCTTTGAAACCAAGCCTCCCACAGTCTATGTTATTTCACCACAAATTCTCTGGAGAAAGTTGCATTCTCATATCTCACATTCCAAACAGCAGACAGACAAATATGGAGTAAGTGAGCCACACCAAAGCTCATCTTGTTTTCCAGTCTAATTTTTCCTTTGTATGGGCCAGAGACACTGCTTTGAGCACTAACTGCCTGTGAAGCCCAAATGCTGATCTCCTGAGTCAAGATAATGATAGCTGCAAGTTCAAGGAGAGCTGCTCTTTTTATTACCTCTATTACTGGTTGTCTTGTAATTATTTTGTTCGTCTCATCGTCTCTAGGAAAATTCCAACTAATTATTAATATCTCAAGATGCAGGTAAAACTTCCATCAGCTCCATTTGAAAGGAAAAGCGAGGTTTTTGTTTCCTATCCTTTTCCATTTGGGTTTTAATTTCACTAGAAAGTGTTAGGTTGCCATGGCAAAGCCCATATCTTCACTTCCCTGTCTCAGTAGGTGCTTTGAAGAGAGAAAGTGGCCAGAAAAAGAGTTAATTTGCTAAGGAAAATCTGTATCCTAAGAACATGTTCCTGTTGGGCTCACTTTCAGGTTCCTTCAAGAAGTACCCCCACAGCCAATTCAGCCAATTCTCAGACAAGGGGATGAATAGAATTTAGTAGAAATTATAGCCAGGTAATACAAGCCTTGGATTTGATTTTCTGTGTTCCAAGCTGATAACAGTGGCAGCAAACATGAGAATCAATAGATCAAACCCTCAGATCCTCTCCAGTCTCTCGCTGAGGTTTAGGGAAGAGCTCGTGCAGGGAGCTGAGCCATGGCCATGGTATGAGTTCACTGGTTAAATGATGCACAAGAGAAAATCCTCGATGATACTGGGCTCATGTGGAGCCCTTACAGAAGTTCTGGAGTTAATTATACTTTTAGTGTGACTTCCAGGGTATAGGTGAAAAGAAAAAAGCATCAAGCAACTTATATTTAGGAGGAACATCTGGTTAATGATTCAACTTACCCTGCAACACTGTGCTACTATTAGGTTATAAGCCCTTGAAGGCATGGAATTGTGATTAGAACATGCAACACTGAAATTTATGTGTATTTTCATAGAATCATAGAATGGTTTGGGATGGAAGGGACCTTAAATATCATCTGCTTCCAACGGCCCTGCCATAGACAAGTAATATTTTGATTCCTTCCAGTAAAAACTTCACACAGGCTTGTTTTGGTCTTACTTTCACTACCTTCACTATGACCATGGGAAACGAGGAGACTCCAGTGATATAAACTAATGCCTGGTCTGGAGGTGACTTCAGGTGGTTTGTTGAGGTGAGATGGGGATCTGCAGTAAAACTTTATACTTGGGTTTATTTTTCTCCACCTTCTGGGGTGCCTGCGTTTCACTCTCTGCTACGAGTCACAGGATTCCAAGTAGCAAAGTGTGTTGTGAGAGATTTCAGATGAGTGGTGCCACTGCTGTGAATGAAGAGCCAAATTCTTAGTAATGTTTATTTGCTGAGCTACTCTGCAGGGCAGCAGGGGATCTGAGAATCACTTAGGTTGGAAAGGATATCTGGAGTTCCCTAGTTGAACCTCCTGCTGAAAACAGGGTTGATTTCTAAGGTAAACCTCCTTCTTCGTGGCTGGTACAGCAAAATTTGAAAATCTTTGAGATGTCAAGGGTTTTCTCTGGACAGTGCTCTCAGGTATCTGGAGAGATTCTTAGGGTTGTCCTGTGCAGGCTCAGGAGTTGGGCTTGATGATCCTGATGGATCCCTTCCAACTCAGGATTCTATGATTCTGTGGTTCCGTAAGTCCCTGTCTTTCATCTTCTCCACAGAAGGGTGCACTGATGACCCATCTGCAACTTGTTCCCCACCAGAACTTCACAGGGGAGAAGACAACCCTACTGCCACTCTCCCTGCCTCTCCTTACAAAGTGCTCTGTTCATCACAGTGCTCCAGCACTGCAAGTTTCCTCCAAATCCCTGTTATACCAATGCCATAGCTCTGCACCTACACACAGGTTTCTCATTCCTCTGTGTGTTTGTCATGCTGGGTGTGTTCAGGTAGAGGTACTTGAGATGCACTTGGTCCAGGGAGAGTCAGAGATCATCCTCTGCTGCCCCGTGCTTTGCTTACTTCCTCTCATCCATGATTTTCTGACTGCCCCAGGGTGTTGCTCTCCATACCTCAGCAAATTGAGTTCAAAGCCCTCCTTGCCAGGTTGGCAAGTCTCTTGCTCAAAGTGCTCTTGTCTGTCCTTGCTCTTTGAAGCAGATCCAGTTGTCACAGACTCTCAGTTGTTTAGGGAAGACTTTTTTTTCTTCTCTTTTTTTTTTTAATGGAACCTCTATAAAGCACAGATGTGATTTCAGCCAGTGCTGCTGAAGTGCAGTCATTAATGACTAATGAGGAGCTGAGGACTGGCCTGCAGGAGACCTCCAAATTGAATATTTTCTTTTCAGATTTAGCACGATTAAACAAATTGGTTTTGTGTCCAATCACCAGCTTTACGAGAGAATTATTTTCCTGCTGCTCTGCCCAAACCCACAGAGACTAATTTAGACAGCATTAATTGGTAATTTCCCAGATCAAAGTCCTTAATCAAATCAATAAGGATACACACTGTGCAGTGTGCTGATTATCATTCAATAGACATAAAATATTATTTGTCATGTCTACCTTGATAATGACATCAGAGGAATACCAAGACCAACAAGGAGAGATGCCCTGATAGCTTAATATGTTGATTATGCAAATGGTTTCCCTAAATTATTTGCCTGCCAGGGCATGGGGCTTCTCCTTGCTGCAGGCTTCCTTTAACTCCAAGATTTATTGGTAGCCTACACATATATAAATTACTGTTAACAACCTCTGAGATTATTTTTGTAAAAGTTGCAATTCCTATGGGGATATTTGAGGAATGAGATTATTAATTATTTGGTTGTGAAGAAAGGGGAGGGACTAAAGGCCAGAACAAGTAATTATCATTTATCTTAAGGTTGAGTGGTGTGAAAAGTGACCCAATTTTATGCGTCAGGAGCAGCTGGTTTTCCTACATCAACACCAAATCTTGATCTTTTTCCTCTTCAAAGGGAAAAGTTTGATCTAAAAGCTTTTGTTTTACTGCTTCTTGATATAAACACCAAACAGTTAATGCAATGGATCCAACCCTAAATCTTTATAGAGGGAAGCAACAAGATTCATAGGGAAGGAGGCAAAAGGAAACATTTTGTACTCTGGGCAGGTTATATGTGATATTTTGGTTGAGGGTTTGTGGTAGTGAGGCCAGCTGTCCCCTTTCCTGCTTAACCTGCCTTCATGATCAGTGAGGGTGCCAGGTGAGGGTGACATAACCCATATAATTGCTGATCCTCTGGTATGGGGTGCTGGGAAAATGTGAATAGAAGAAGGAAAATCCCTTGTCCTGTTCCCCTCTGGCTGGTGGGGATGGATGAAAGTCTGTTAGTGGGAAACATATATACACATGTACAACATGTGTCCCTCTTGCAGCTGAGCTCAGTCTAAGTAGTATCTTCCCATGGATGCTGGGCTCTCCAGCTGTGTCCTGCTCAGACACACACAAATGGACCTCCCAGTAAATCCCCATCCACCATGGCAGATGATTTTGCAGTGCTCATATTCCCCCTTGCACCCTCGTACTCATTCCAGCTGCTACCATGCTGGACACATGGATACTCCAGTTACTGGACTGACAGCCCTGAACACACACAGACACATAACAGAGTCCTTCATCCAGGAAAATAGTTAGAAAGGAGATTAATGAGAGTACAGACCACACTGTGGTGATCTGGTCAGAAGAGGGCCTGATAAGAGAGCTGTTTGCATGTAACCTGCCCTTTCTAATCAGTTGGATCTCTATTTTTCAACAATTATTTGGAATTTTCCTGCCTTAGGGAATTCCTCACCTATAACACACTACAACACAGTGGTGGAAGTGGCCCTGCCCATGGTAGGAGGGCTGGAACTAGGTGATCTTTAAGGTCCCTTCCAGCCCAGGCCACTCTGTGACTCTATGATTCCATGATAACCAGGCTTGTGCCCTTTCCTTAAAACTCTTCATGTGTCCCACACCCTTAAGCAGTGACTCCTCTGGGTCTTTGTGTCCCAGAGAGTGTCTCCCATTGATCCATCAGGTGGGTGTTCCCAAAGCCCATGCTCATCTGGTGGACTGGGGAAGGGCCTCCTGTCCCTGATTGGGGTCTTGGAGCCGCTCCCTTATTTGTTCCTCTCTTGGGAGGCAGAGATGGGATTTTAAAAACTCCCTGGATCAGGCCACTCTTTGAGTTTCCCTATCTGCAGTTATTCCTCTGATCTCCTTTGTGTGGGTAGAGATGAGTTTTTTATCACATAAACTACTTCTTTTTCTAGATCCAGCATCAGCCATAATTCCTAGGTCCTATGTATTGCTTTCCACTTGTGGAACTCAAAGTACATCCAGCAAATACCTATGTCCAGAAGCGAAGGGAAGGAAGGATGGTGACCCATCCATGACATGAATCCTTAGATCCCAGCTCAACAAGCCCATTTACACATTTCATCATCCAGTTATTTATTTCTTCATCGTCTGTTCTCACATTTGTGAACATGTCAGTGCAATTCCCTGTTTCTTTGACAAACCTGCACAGGTGGAAAAAAGTGTCTTTTCTGCCTTGTTTTATTTTGTTTGTGGATTCTACATTTGGGGAGAGGGGGTTACAACATCCCTGTGAAGACCAGCTGCTTGTAACATGCTTTCCTTGCAGCTTTCCATCAGGAATCTGACAGCTTTAGTTATTGTGATGGAGAAATAATGAGGTGAGAAAAGAGTTGTCAAAAAAAGACCTGTGCTCTTCTTCCAAGGAAGTAATTTAATTTTTTGTGTGCTCTGTGGTTCCTAGAGACAAGAAGATGTAAGGACACCAGTTATAGGAAAAGTTCTGTATATCCCTAAAGCAAGGCAATTACCAAAATAGAAAAACCTGGTAATTTGTGTACAGAAAAAGGCCTATTGCTTATGTTATGATTAATTTAATTAAATGTGGGTGCTAACAGCATTTAGGCTTTGTGGTTATAGGTGAGCAGGTCACCATGAGTTGCCTTTATAGTTAATGGGGAGTTAACAGTGTTAATGGATTTTAAGGTTAATTCACCTCATCCTAAATCAAACTCCTGTGTTTGCCCAGGTGAATTTTCATCTAAATGCATTGACTGTATTAATCAACATAGATATATTGTAAAATCTTAGATTCCCTAAGACCTTCCATGGGAAACTGGCAGATATGACACAGGATCTCCTCTGCACTTATAACTGGATCCAGGAGGATGCATCTAAAATGGCACTAAAAGCTTGTGTTTCTGCCACTGAAACATGCACAAGATCACCAGTGACTACTAAAGAAACCTGGGAAACTGCCTTGAATATATACATTTCTTTGAATATATACATTGCTTTGTCTCTCCAGACTGGTAATACAAGGTCAGAAGCTTCAAGAACTGGGATGTTCCCTGTGGATGTTTTTTATACCCCAGACATCCACAGGAGAAACCTCAGGGCATCTCACAGGGCACCAGGTCTCCTCTGCTGAGGCAGCTGATTCTCCCTCAGCCAACACCGTGGTGGGGTTTGGAGAATCAGAGAATCACAGAGGGTTTTGGGTTGGAAGGTACCTTAGAGATCACTCAAATCCAACCTCCCTGCCATGGGAGGCATGGACATGGAAGGCCATGACAGCTTCCACTAGACCAGATTGCTCAGAGCCCCATCCAACCTGACCTTGAACACTTCCAGGGATGGGGCAGCCACAGCTTCTCTGGGCATTTCAGAACCTTTCAGATTACCTGAGGTGGACAGCAAGAGTGGGCTTTGTGGCCAAAAACTAGTGTTCTAGAGTCAGTTCAGAGACTTTAGGTACCTGAGCCATTCCTCTACATTTGAAAAATATCAGCAGCAACTTTTTGGAGGTCCATGGATCCCAGCTGGAGGTTGGGCAGCATAACCTGGGGCATTTCAAGTTACACTAAAAACATGTTTAGACACATCAGTTATGTCTGTAGTGATTTTTCAGATTTTTAGTTGCCTGGATGCAGTGGATGAACTGACTAATTAGTTCACTGACTACAACACACATTTATGCACTGAGGTATATATGCATATCTACATGTACACACCTAAAATTAAGTCATGTGTTACAGAGCTGGATTTAACCCCTGAAAACTAGTTGAGATGAACCAAAACATAGATAACTGGACCAACACATTTACACTTTATACAGCTAAAGAATAATGAATCACTTCATTGTTTCAGGACTAGTTTTTTAGACATATTCAACTTAGTAAAACACTCCCTTTATCAATCTGATTATTTACATGTCTTAATGCTGAGATTCCCCCTTGAGAAGATGGAAATATAATTTTAAAGAAATAAGTTGGCATCTTCAATGGTACTTGGATGCTGAGTCACCCTCATTTGGATCATTATTGCTCCAAGAAATGATGCTGCTGAAGGCAGTCAGAGCCACATTTTGAAAGGTTCAACACTTTTTTAGCATTTACAACACTAGAAGTGCAAGACAGGCAGAGTTTTGGGGGTTTTTTTGGATCCTCTTGATTTGTCAGGTTACATATGGAATGAAGATACACTTTTCATTTACAAATGAAGCGCGGGCACCTTTGAACATGCACGTTTTCCTGCATATGTGCCTAAATTTTGCACAAGCATGATCAGCAGAACCAATCCACATTCCTTATGTTCTGCACAGAAACCTGAGACTGCCCCTTGAACTGTAAATATTCCCTAAAGCAGGATTTACACTTGTAAGACAAGCGGATTGTCACTATCCCACAAGCCTTATCCGAGGGATCATGGACATTGAAAATTACTTCCTGTACTCCACCAGCAGGATGAATTCTGATTGGAATTTTGTTTCCTCTTCTTCTGTTCGAGCAATTTTAAATTGATTTAATTGGAACAAAACTCCACCCATTTCTTCCATCCTTTCTTCAAATATAACTTTTCACAATCACCCAGGGCTCCAAATGTCAGCAGGCCACTCAGAATTCCCAAGACATATATTCCCATATAAAGTGTTCCTCTTGCCATTGTAGTCTGCTACATTTTGAAATAATTAAATTTTGATTGCCTTGGATGGGTGATAATAAATATATGATAACTGAAACTCATACATTGTTTTGTCATAAAGAATACGTGTTTCTTCTTTCCTGTCACAGTTCTTTGCCCCCTCTAGGAACTAAGTGCTTGACCCAAATTACAACTCAGAGCATCTGCCTTGAACCAGCTGAGTATTCACACATAAACCAAATTAGTCCTTAAGGCCAGGCTGGAGCATGTCAGCACCTGATTCTCTCTGACTTAAGAGTGGCATGAAACAGTCTCTAACTGCACTTGGATTCAGGCCAAAATATATTTGAGGTAATTAGTATTAATGCTCTGACTGAGATTATTGTCACTGAGTTATTTGCTGTCTCACAATATGTGGTCTTGGCTGTCTCAGGAACTATGCTGATCAACAACATACTGTCATCACCCATATGACACCACACAGGGCCTGGCAACTTCTTCCCAGCCAGGGTTGAACACGAGCCAGGGTGTGCCCAGGTGGGCAGGAAGGGCAATGGCATCCTGGTCTGTATCAGCAATGGTGTGGGCAGCAGGACCAGGGCAGGGATCGTCCCTCTGGGCTGGGCATGGGTGAGACCACACCTTGAATCCTGTGTTCAGTTTTGGGCTGCCCGTGACAAGAAAGACTCTGAGGAGCTGGAGCGTGTCCAGAGAAGGACAACAGAGCTGGGGAAGGGTCTGGAGCACAAGTCTGTTGAGGAGCAGCTGAGGGAGCTGGGGGGGCTCAGCCTGGAGAAAAGGAGTCTCAGGAGGGACCTTACTGCTCTCTACAGTTACCTAAAGGAGGGTGCAGCCAGATGAGAGTAAACCTCTTCTCCCAGGTAACAAGCAACAGGATGAGAGGAAATGGCCTCAAGTTGTACCAGTGGAGGTTTAGGTTGGATATTAGGAAAAATTTCTTGACAGTAAAGGTAGTCAAGTGTTGGAACAAGGTGCCCAGGGAAGTGGTGGAGTCACCACCCCTGGAAGTGTTCAAAGAACGTGTAGATGTGGCACTGGGGGACGTGTTTTCATGGTGAACATGGTAGTGCTGCGTTGATGGATGGATGCACTCGGCCTCCTCCAGCCCTAAAAATTCTATGATTATATGATGATGTGACTGGATCTTGGTACCTGTCCCTTGGAAAGCCTCTTTTATGGATAATTGATGACCCATCTAGTGACATTTTTATCTCCAATTTTCTCTTTTGTTCCTCCCCGGGTTCACTTAACTGCATTTTTGGAACACGTTGAATAAGCACAGGGGTGAGAGATGCACTTATGTTCCACATCCTTCCCAACCACCCGGCAGCACCACATTAGTAGCAGTATTGGATGCTCATTATCATGCCTTAATTGTGCAATAATTTTGATCAATGACTGATTTCCTTGGTGCTGACTGTTGTGACTGCAAAATAAAAACACAGTTTAGGAGCTGCTGCATGTACATCTGTTTAGAGATTCCTTCAGTCGTGCACATATCTGTGTGTGGGAGAGGCAGAGTGTGAGCAGTCAGGGCAGCTCCCTGCCAAAATATTCCCTGCTTGCAGCTGGAGAAAAGTGACAAAGGAGCCCTGGCTAATCTTGCAGCAATATTTTAAGAAGTCACCTCTGTCAGTCATCAGCCTGTGATGAGATCTATCACCTCGATGGCAGTCGGTAGGAGGGGTGCCTGTGTCAGTGTGAAATCTGGCAATTTTGCTCTGCTCTTTGGGAGTGGCTGCAGCTCAGAGGATGGGCTTTGGGCAGAGTGTTTACTGCAAACCCATGCTCCTTGTTGGAAGTCTTTCTGGGGGTGCAGAATGGCAGAGCAAAGCAGTGCCAAGCTGTTGCAGGAAGAGCTGCCAGAGGCCATTTGTCAGTCCGTGGTATTCCCAGGGAAAGGACTCTGTTCATTTGCTAGGCTTACATCCAGGGGAAATCCCTGATAAGCCAAGGGAGGAATGGGTGCCAGTCATAGAATCACTGAGTTTGGAAAAGATCCCCAAGATCAATGAGTCCAGCCTTTGACTGATCACCACCCTGTCAAATAAACCTGAGCACCGAGTGTAACATCCAGTCATTTCTTGAACACTTTCAGAGATGGTGACTCCACCTCCTCCCTGGGTAGCCCCTTCTAATGCCTGACCACCCTTTCAGTGAAGAAATTTTTCCTGCTGTCCAATCTGAACCTCCTCTGGCTCAGCTTGAGGTCATTTCCTCACATCCAGTCCTTGGTTTCCTGGGAGAAGAGACCAACCCCCACCTGGCTCCACCCTCCTTTCAGGGAGTTGTAGGGTGGTAAGAACTCCCCTGAGCCTCCTCTTCTCCAAGCTGAACACCCGCAGCTCCCTCCACTGCTCCTCATAGGACTTTCTCTCCAGATCCTTCACCAGTAATGAGGAATAAATGAGTAGACACTACAGTGGGATAGACAGGGAACACTGACCTGGAAGGAGAAGAGAGCCAAGTAGGAAAATCAGCTGAAGTTGTTTCACACTCTTTCAAAGGTGAAGCACACAGTGAATGCACCAATCCTCACCTGTTACATACAGAAAGTCAGTGATATCCTCTCCATTATAGGATATTCAGTGGCAACCAAATGTGAATGCAGTTTAAAAAACGTTCTTTCTCTCACAGCAGCAGCTAAATTCAGCTCAGGATGATGTTTGAGAAAGGAATACCATCCCTTGATTAAAAAGTCCTGTTTCCCCTTAAACCAAAGAGCCATCATCAACTTCTCAATCTTCTTATTACAGCTGAGAGAAATTCAGAATATCCTTTGTATGATAAATGCTGATTTATTTTGAAGCAAAACATCCTTCCAGACTGGAATGAATGTTTACAATGAAAGGATAAAAATCCAAAAGGGAAAAAGAAAGTTTTGAAACTCGATGGCTTTTTTCTTTTTTTTCAATTTCAACTTTGCAACATGATAAATTATATCCTTACGTGTGATGGGTTATAACGAGCAGCACACATTTCAAAATGAGAAGTAATTACAAAACAAAAACAAACAAGCCCTGCAATGAGCTGTTAAAGCTGAAAATCTCCCAGCACAGCATTTTCAAACAGCTGTACTGCTAAATTGCTTGTTCCCTTGATAGCAAAGAACAGACAGAAAGCTCCTGCTAGAGAGTTCAACCAGTACAGCCTCAGGTAATGTGCAACCACCAGAGAGAAAGTGGGAGAGATGTGGCTATGGAAAGAAAACAGGGTAGGCTGCTCGAAGATATGGATTTGAGTCCAGGTGCATGGAGGTTACTTGAGAAGTGACATCCAGCAGAACAAATGGATCCATGAAGGAATTCCTTTTAGGGAGGATATTACTGATATGCATTAGAAGACAAAACCAGCAACTGATATTATTGTCTTAAACCAGGAAACAGGCCTTGTGTAAGTCTGTATTAACAGTGATTGCTTCTCTGCTGGAAGGATTTGATCTTCAGATGTCACAGGCAGGTGTACACCACCATATATTAGGATAAGTCCCATACTGGATTCCCTGTTGCAAT
Source organism: Corapipo altera (assembly GCF_003945725.1). Taxonomy (NCBI): domain Eukaryota; kingdom Metazoa; phylum Chordata; class Aves; order Passeriformes; family Pipridae; genus Corapipo; species Corapipo altera. The sequence goes on along the minus strand of NW_020884970.1, from coordinate 1,563,821 downwards.
GACCTCACTTAAAGCAGAGTCTGAGCATCTTCCCCCACACCAGAGTATCCAAAGGATGCTGCTTAGGAACCACAGCTTTGCTTGTGCCAAAATGATTTGTTCCTGTGTCCATGATCCAGAACATATGAACAACACTTGGAGCACAAGTCTGAAGACGAACAGCTGAGGGAGCTGGGAGGGCTCAACCTGGAGAAAAGGGGGCTCAAGGGGAACCTTCTCACTCTCTACAACTCCCTGACAGGAGCTTGTAGCCAGGGGGGCAGTTGGTCTCCTCCTGGGTAACAAGTGTTAGGACGAGAGAAAATGGCCTCAAATTTCGCCAGGGGAGGTGTAGATTGGATATTAGGAAGAAAATTCCCGACAGAAAGAATGAGCAAGCATTGGAACAGACTGCCCAGGGAACTGGTGGAGTTACCATCCTTGGAAGTGTTTGAAGACTGTGTAGATGTGGTGCTTGGGGACGTGGTTTAGTGGTGGACCTGGCAGTGCTGGATTAATGATTAGGCTTGATGGTCTTAGAGGTCTTTTCCAATAATGATTCTGGGAATCTCTGGTCTGTGTGAACAAGCTCGGTGGGCAACACTGAAGCAGATAAATGAGGGAGAATTAATAATGCAAAGATCTGGAGTGAAATTTGTTAGCAAAGACCCCTGAGCTGGAATAGCTCACATCAAAAACTGAGAGGGGGGGAAATAAAATGTTTCATCTCTATTGTTTCACTTGGCAGGACCTCAGTTTTCAGCATGGACTAATGTGACAGGGAATCAATGTAATGACTTCTGGAAGACCATTTCCTTTACAACAACAAGAAGAAAGAGGAATGTACAAAGAATGAAGGGTAAATTTTGCACAAAGACTATTTGATTCATTTGCTGCACAGGTTGGATTCTCTCTTCTCTTCCCTGAAATCCTGACACCTTTCAGGTCTTGTAAGTCCATACCACAACTCTCTTTGTAATTTTCTGTTTTGCCTCTGAAAAGCTCATCATCTGTTCTTCAAGGGTTCTCCCAATTCCCCCAGTGGGTTCACAGGATTCATTCTGCTCCTTTTTCCCTTGGTGTCCCCACAGCCAGCCACAAGATCCCCTTATTTTTCTTTTAATTATTTGACACTGATGACTCAAAAAATGATCCCCACACTGTCACACAGCTCAGCCCATCCTTAGTCCAGCCCTTCTCTGACATTTCCCTTTCAATTTCCAGCAAGCACATTTAAATAATAAATCTCAGTTCTTGATTTTTTTTTTCCATTGAGGTGTTGAAAATCACTTCTACTATGGATAAAAATAAAATTATCCAAGACAACAAATCCATTATTTGAATTCTGATTTTCTAGGAAAAGAAATAGAAAATCTCATGACTATTTCCTTTTTTGTCCTTTTATGAACAGCCTTTCTTATGTGTCTGTATATTGCCTTTTTTTTACCTACCAACATCTTGCCCATTACAAACAGATCTTAGTTGAAAGAAAAATTCTGTTATTTAAAAAATGTACACTTTTCTGAACTTTATTTTGTGGGAAATTAAACTTTCACTCTAAAAGTGATCAAGTTGATAATTTCACTGTTTCTTTTAATTTTGCTAAATTGAAGGAATTAATCTTATCCTACCATCACTTATTTATGATTTCTGTATTATTTTTATATAATTGCAATGCTATGTTTACATGCTGTAATGAGACCAAAGTACATTATTGCATTATTAAAAAAGTTCACTTATTTCTTGACCAAATGAAAGCAAAATTGATTTGCCTTTATCTACTGATATGTTTTCATATTCCTAAGTCACACTCCTCCCTCAATTATGATTTTACCCATATTGTCAGTCCTTTGCCTGGACATTCTGATCTCCAGCCAGGACAGATGGTGAGGTCTTACAATGTGAAGATTCAGTTTTGTGACAACATTAAACTGTTTTGTCCTCTCAGCTTTACTTAGGCCCTACAATATCTCTATGGCTCATTGCTCTGATTTTCTCACCCTGTTAATGGAGGTTATGAAGGACTCCTACGATGGCTCCTTCTGCATCACATCAAAGACTCCTTAGTTTTCCTCATTATCTCTTAGGACATTAGAACTCAGCTCTTTTTTAACTTAGGTATTTTATTAACTCATCATGGTAGGTGATGCTAAATGTCTCCTGGTGGTCTTCCCACCAAATCTATCTGTATTTCACCTTCTATTTTTATTTTTCTCCACTAATTTTGCATAAGATCTTCAATGCTGACAAAAGTCTCCCAGGCTACTTCTGAGGTCTTTTAATGTTCATACGTTTGCCTTCAGGTATTTACTATTGTGTAGAAAATTATTAAAAATCTCAAATACACCAACAAAAACACATGACTGGGATCACACTTTAATTATGTGATCACATTCACCCCCACATTCATGCTTTATTTTGTGCACAGAACATAGTGATAACTTAAAAAGAAGACAGCCAATATGTTGTTTCTGTTTCCCTGTTCAGTGACTGCAGCAAGTTTATCCCAGTTTATCCTTGTACCTCACTCAACCCTGTTCTAAAGATAAAGCTAAAAATACCTTCTTGGACTCTTATGTTCAATACTGTATCTTGTGAGAGTTTTGCAAATTCTTAGGAGCTAATTTTCAAAATGTTGCTATTTCTGGGATCATGCCAACTTGAGAGGGAGATATCTGATGCACAAAATTAAAGCCAAATATTTCCTCTAATTGTTGGGTGCTGAATTTCAGTTGCCCTGTTGTGACAATAACTGCAACTGGGAATGCAAACTAAGAAAATTCCCAGCACATTCTCACTGTGTCCCAGCAATAACGGAGTAGGTTCCTCAGAGATTTGTAGGAGCCACGTAGAGAGTTGGCACCAGAGCTTAAGGACAGTGACGTGTCTCTTCCAATGAAGTTCTCTTCCAGTTGATGGACACTCTCTGATACGCAGAACATGTGAGGTTATGTCCATGAGTCTCACATACAGTGGGAAGGAGTTACTATCCTGGAAGTGAAAAATCACCAGCATCTTGGCACTCGCTGTTTGCCATGTCAAACTCTGGTAAACACTTTGACATTCAGGGGAAGGTGAACTTTATTACTGAGCAGCTGAATAACATTTCAAAGAAATACTCCTTTCTGACCTCTGCAGGAGTCCTTTGGCCCTACTCAGTTTATTGACCTCAAATGGATGATGAATGCATCTCCTGAGGTTTTCTAACATCCCTGAGGCTTCCAATCCAATAAGCAATGCACAAGCAATTCCCATCAGGCCGGATTTTTCACAGCTTGGAAGTGATTTACCATCCACCTGCCATGAAGTAGTTGAACAGAAAAGCTGTGCAGTCCCTACATTCATAGAATCATAAAATCATAGAATCAGCTGGGTTGGAAGGGACCTTCGAGATCATCAAGTCCAACCCTTGATCCACTACCACCATGGTTACTAGACCATGGCACTAAGTGCCACATCCAGTCTCTTTTTAAAAATCTCCAGGGACGGAGAATCCACTACTTCCCTGGGCAGCCCATTCCAATGTCTGACCACCCTCTCTGTAACAAAATTCTTTCTAATATCTAACCTAAACCTCTCCTGGCACAACTTGAGACCATGCCCTCTTGTCTTGCTGATAGTTGCCTGGGAAAAGAGACCAACCCCCACCTGGCTGCAACCTCCTGTCAGGGAGTTGCAGAGAGTGATGAGGTCTCCCCTGAGCCTCCTCTTCTCCAGGCTGAACAGCCCCAGCTCCCTCAGCCTCTCCTCATAGGACTTGTGCTCCAGTCCCTTCCCCAGCCTCGTTGCTCTCCTCTGGAGCTGCTCCAGTCCCTCAATATTCTTCCTGAACTGAGGGCCCAGAACTGGACACAGCACTCCAGGTGTGGCCTCACCAGTGCTGAGTCCAGGGCAAGAATCACTTCCATGGATCTGCTGGCCACACTGTTCCTGATCCAGGCCAGGATCCATTGGCCTTCTTGGCCACCTGGGCACACTTTGGCTCATGTTCAGCTTCTTGTTAATCCAAACTCCCAGCTCCCTTTTTACCTGGCTGCTCTCCAGCCACTCTGTCCCAGCCTGGAGCTACCAGGGGTTGTTGTGGCCAAAGTGCAGGACCTGGCACTTGGCCTTGTTGAACCTCATCTCGTTGGAATCAGCCCAACTCTCCAACCTGTCCAGGTCCCTCTGCAGAGCCCTCCTGCCTTCCAGCTGATTGACACTCCCCCTGAGCTTAGTGTCATCTGCAAATTTGCTGAAGATGGACACTGTCAGAGGATTTCAAGATTGGGCTGGATAAACCTGTGAGAAACTGAATCTGACCTCATTGCTGGTCATGCTTTGAATGAGGTGTTGGGTTGCACATTTTAATTCTGTATAATGTGGGGGGAAACAAGAATTTCTGCAGACGAAACACAGAAATTTGCCTTCTACTTGGAACCAGCCTTGTAAGAAACTGCTTCTCTTCACTGCCCACAGAAGTAGACAAAGCCTATTTCCCTCAGATGTATTTTCATCGTATTTTTTTACCAGATTTGAGATTAGACTCAGTTTCCAGGTAGAGTTAAACCACAACAGTCCTTTCTTTCAGCACTGGGTCAGTATTATGGTGCCTTTGTTCAGAAAGTGCATAATTATATTTTTTGAATTAGCTTTCTTCATGGAAGCACCTGTCAACTTATATCCCTGGGAAAAGTACTGGAATGCTATTTGTGGGTTTGCATTCTCCTGTCTTCGATAGATTCTAATGGATTATACACAAAATTTGGGCCCAGACATATCGCTTCATCCAGTGACAGTTCTAGAGCCCCAGATTTGTTTTTTTTTTTTCAAATCACGGGTTGCAGAATACTCTGAAGAGAAAGTTCCTGAGAAAGTTCTGGTTTTCATGCCTTTTTTCCTCCCACTACCTTATATCCCCAGTTTGTAATTTCAGAGGAAATTTCCCTAAACTTCAGAGCCATTCTTCACGCCCTAAAGAAAGCTGAACAACTTTGCCCATTTCTATCTAGTCCTTTGTTATCACAAGTGTAAAAGCTCTGCTGTGGCTGCAGTAACTGATGAAAACAGACAATTTGCAGCTTCTTGAGAGAACAATAGAAGAAACTGAAAGACTAATGACAACAGCCTGGTTTGGCGGCCCAGGGAAAAAAGGGCAATATCATTTTCCCATATTCAAAGTTGGAAAACATGAATCCATTTTTCTTCTTTTCATCAGCAGCAAATAATTCAGATGTTTCCCATCCCTTAATTGTGCCTTTGTTCCCGTGATGAGGGGAAATCATCCCCATGACAATCTGTTGGCTAAATTTTCCCCACATCTGCAGAGTGTTTCACCAAGTGGGCCATTTGCCCATTTGCAAGCTAATGAACAAGAGGTATTTCAGATTCTTGAGATAGAGCCTGTGGAGGGAGGTTGGGAAACATCATATTTCAGAAAACAGCCTGGTTTGGACTGGGAGAAAGATTTTATAGATTCTGCTGTAATATGGGTGAATGATGACAGATTCAGTCTTCCTTTGTAAAGTTTGGTGAAAAGACCATGTACTGTCAGGCCCATGAAACCTTTTTCTTCCAGTGTTCACAACAGGCCATTGCAGCATTCTCTATTTGATACAAAGGCCCTGAGGATTTTACTTAGCTGTCACTCTCTGAAGACTGAGATACCCTCAGAAAATCTTTCAACAGCCAGCAGAGTAAAATATTGTCTAACAGCATCTCCACCAGTGGCACCCAAAGCAACAGACCTCTCCAGGCTTCATTTTGTTCACCAAGTTTTGTGCACACAATAGCCTTTAATTTCTCAATTCTGGTACAAAAAGAGCTGACTCAAGGGCAAATTTAGGGAAGCTGAACCCTGCAGCCCCTTGCTTTTTATTCTCAGAGCTGCTGGAGAGCCTCACAAGCACACAGTGTCAAAAAAAGAGTAAGACTCAGGAAATTTGCTGCTCAACTGGTCTTTAAGGTGTTGAAGCCATTCACACCCACCTGACTCAGACTGCAGGAAAGAGAACGCGGGATGAAACAAAGGCACTGGCCAGGAAGAGGACAGAGTGAGGGTTTACAGCCTGGGTGGTGGGTGAAACAGGTCCTCAGAGTGATAGGGAAATGTCCTTGTGGAGGTACAGTGGACACAGGCAAAGCAAAGCCCTGGCAGCTCCGATCCTTTCTTGGCCAAAGTGGGATTACACATTCAGTCACAGCCTCTTTTACAATTTATGCACAAAACAGCTCCTGATGTGATACAGTTACTGGCCAAATCAGAGATTCACTGACAAAGTCCCTTTCAGTCTTATTCTCTTATCCATCCACATTACAATCCATACTTTGGGTTGCAAATCAATCCCCAGGAAAGTGTGCATCAACATGCGGAATTGGAGAGATCAGGTCATTCTCTGGACCAGAGAGATACAGGGATAGAGAAACACAGGGTCCTCTCTGGGATTGCTCAAAGCAGACAGAATTTGGTCCCTCCTTTAAATTGTTTCCAAACCTGAATCAAAACTCATCATGGTTAAAAAGCAAGGGAATAAACAAACCCTCTGTGCATGATATTGTTCCGTGTTCTCTTTTGGGTGGCAGGTGGCTTTGAAGTCATAATGACATGAATTAAGAGTTCAAGGTGGCAAACATTTAAAAGCACAGTCTCATTTAAAAGCTTTGCGTTTGTACTCCAGCCCTGGGGTACAAAAGAGTATTATCTGCAAGAACATACTATGCCAGCCCACTGCAGGTGGTTTTGCAGCTTGGGTTACACATTCTGATCTTATATTCTGATATCCTCTACAGGATATTGCAAATATTTCCTTCCAGGTTTTTAATATACTAGGATATCTTGTATATGATTTCCCTCCCCCTCTTTACAGACCTTGGGTATGTGTTCTCTCATCTCAGAGACTTGGATTGACATTTCAGCCAGGAGGGAGAAGTCACAGGAAGTCATTCATTTCACAAGAGAGAAAACTAATTTCCTTGCTGTTTGAAATTTGTGAGACTGTTTTCAAGAAATATCCCAACTGATGTGCAATTTTTCAGGCAGCAACAATTGCTTTCGGGCATGTCTGGTCTCAGATTTGCATCTTCATCAGGATTTGAACCTCTCTACTGCATCTCTGCCATTCAGTGAAGAGAACTACTTTGCTCCTGTAGATAATAGACTGTTATCCTCGAGCAGATTGATCATTAGAAGTAAACATGCCATTCACTCTGATCATCTGTGCTCTTAAATACATCCATCCTGCTAAATCTGTTAGTGTTTACCTTCCAATTTAGAAATGGCAGCATTAAGATCCTAGCTACCTAGCTATATAAAAGAAAAACAGAGGTAGATTTCAAGTTTTGATTCAACATACAAGAGAAAATTATATTTCACTATGAAAAGTACCATTAAAATACAATTGCAATTTGAATATTTTCCTACATTTAGGAGAAAAATCACAACTGAGTATCTGAAATAGCGTAACACAGAGAAATGTGAATTTAGTGTTTCCGGGTTTTGTGGCTCCAAGAAATAATGGGAACACTAAGTGTACAGACTTTTTATTCCTCTTTTTTCCAGGACACCAGGTAACATCATCACCACTGTCATTATACACAGTGTACACAGTGCCAAACAGCATCAGAACTACTCAGGATGCCTGGGAATGGTTTTATCCTAGAAAATCTGTGACAAGTGGAGCTCCTCAGCTGTCATTTTTTCTATGGAAAAGTATGAATGAGCTTAGACTTGTTTTTTTTTTCTTATTTGAAAACAGAAGTGTGGAAAATATATGATTAATGAATGATATATCAGGGTTTCAGAAACTTATGAATGATGGAAAGAAAGAGTTCTGATCAGGAAATAATTATTCACTGTCTTGCTCATTGCAAGTAGTGGAATCATCACCCCTGGAAGTGTTCAAAACATGAGGAGATTTGGCACTTTGTAGTGTGGTTTAGGGCAGATGGTGGTGTTGGGGATAAGGTTGGACTTGATGATCTTGGAGGTGTTCTCCAGCCTTAATAACTTTATGATTCTAATTTTGCACTGAGCAGTGAAACAATCAGACCAAGCAAAGAGAATTAAGTTGTCAGGCAGCATCTCTTTCCCACAAAATACAGTAAAGTCCAAAAAAACACCAAACCACTTTGTAAGGGAATACACAGACTCCCAATGGTAAATCTGTGACTGGGATCTCCACAGACTTGTACCTTCAGGAGTCACTTGCCAGGAGGTGGGAGGAAGAATTACTCTGTTTACAATATGCTTTATGAAAGCAGTCATTCCTGGTTTTTGCTGGAGGAAATATTCTGCCAACATGGGCTGTTGGTCCATGAAATACTTGTATTTTCTGATGTAATTTATTTTACCCAATGTGAGGATCTCATACTAACAGAGATCTTCAGCAGACACTGATGGGAAGTGCAGGACACCCACAACCATTGTTGCAAGGAGTGGGGATGAGAAGCCCAAAATTTCATTTCCATGACCGCAAAACACATGAAAAATATTCTGATGTGTAAAGGAGTGGGAAAGAAATGAGGTGGAGAAAAATGAAATCCAAGTTCCTCAGTCACTGGGAGCTAAATCATAATCATTACTATTAATTATCAACAGTTAGGAGTATTAGTAATGAATCACCTTGTCAGGAGGGTTAGTGTGCTGAATGGCTGAATGGTAACAGGTCTTAAATCTGAGCATCCTCACCTGTTCTGCAGTTGCTCCCTCCAGATTAGACTGGGCAGCAGCCCCTGGCAGTGGATAACAGCAGCATTCACCCTTCGGGGCCATCAGTCCCAGGATTTTTAAGCAGCACTGCATTAATTTTACATTAAAGAAAAAAAATCCTGCAAAATAAATCCTAAAAGACAACAGAGAAGAAATCGATGTTTGGAGATGAGTTGATTAAGTCAGGAAAGAAGAGGCTTTGTGTGCGTGTGGCCACAACTGGAGAAATACACACACACAAATAAATCTAAATTGCTTAAGAAATATGAGTGTAAATAAATGATATTTTATAGTGCACCAAACTGCCAAACATGTCATAACCCTGTGAAAACCACTTAGGCTTTAATGGCTGAAAGGCATAAAACTGACAGAAGAATAAATTCCCTGTGCACTCTGACATTAGAATACATTTCCTATGGAAATAGTGCTGTTTTCCTCATTGACTTCAAAAAAGCCATTGAATAGGATGACTTTAAAGGCTTGGTTTGGTTGGGCAGCACATCTTGGCTTGGAGAAGGCTGGGGAGATGTTTTCCAGTGAGAGCTGAGCAGCTGAGGATGAGAAGTGAGCAAAAAAATGCTAGCACCACTGGTGGAACAGGTGGGATACCTGGTGTGGAAAAGTTTGGCAGGTGCCTGGGATAAAATCTAAACATTTAGGAGCTGAAATTTGAGTTTATTCACACCATAATTGCAGAGGGGATCATGCTGCTTATTGTTCAATCTCCTTTGCTCAATGGAAATGCTGCAATGGATGCTTGATCCTAGAAAATATACTGTGTGTACCCCCAAAGTCATAAAGTGGATACTCCAATACACTGTAATAAACTAAAATTATTACATTTAAATATTTTAAAAGACCAAAACCTACATAAAAAATGAGATGACCAAAGGAAGAAAGAAAGAGAGATTGAGTACATTGGTTTTGGACCTTCATTTTTAGTAACTAGAGATTTGTAAGGTGGAAAATGGTCAGATAGTCTTAGAATGTGGCTCTTGCCTCAAGGAAGAAGGTGACCCCTCCTTTCCATCTGTTCCTCAGAATTCAGTGTTCTTTGATGTATGATATAGATTTCAGGTCATAATAATAAATAAAGGACATCTTTAGTTAAAAAAGAATATTCTTCAAATCATTAAATGTTGATATCCCCATTAACCTGAGCTCTCCTGACAAACAGTGGAGTGATAATTAATATAATTCCTGGAGCTAGGCATGAGAGTTCTGTCTTTGTAAGGTCTAACACAGGTCACAGGACAGATGAATGAAGCCCTTAAAACACCTATTTCTGTCCATTTGCTATAGAAGAAGTAAAGGGTGGCAAGCTCAGCAGTAGATTTTCTATTACAGGCATCTAAACTTAGGTGAGATGAATCATACAGCAAATGCCCTAGCAGTGAGGACACTCATTATTCTCACATGGAATAATTGACCATGGAAAAGGGGAGAAACCTCCCCATTGCTTCTTTCCCTTAAAAAAGAATAAATACTATATCTTACCAGCAATAAAGCTACAGACATCACTGTACCATCTATTAAGTTCCCTTGATCTCTGATTTTTATTACATTATCAAAGCAGATGAGACACTATGTTGGCATTGTATGAACCCTGCACACATTCTTCATATTTCCATCATTCCTGTGTCATCTGAACCAATGGTGACACGACCTGAATAAATGACACAATACAGTGTCACTTCACACTCAGGTGAAGCAGCAGCAAAAATGTTTATATGTGTTTATGCTTGCAATGCTTCCTTCATCGTTGTGATGAGTCCTTGAGCCTTTCTGACACTCTGAAGATCTGATTTGGGCTTATTTTGACAGGTTGCTGTATGCAAGTTCAGGCTTCCTAAGCAATCCTGCATGAACTATAAGTGTTCAAAGTGTTGTCTTTGTTTCACACGTTCCCTGACAGAGGTATCAGTGCTGCAGGCAGAGAGGAGTAGCAACAAAGCAGGAGGTGTGTTGTGTTCACCAGAAATGCAAATCTCAGTCCCTTTTCTGATAAGAGATGCAGAGCCAGCACACCAGCACCTGCATGGCTCCAGGGCTCTCCACCTGCAGTGTCATTTATCCTCCAGATTCATTAGGAGCACTACCAAAAGACCAAACTAAAGGCATAAAACAGCCTTTAAGGACTTAATCACACTTCTTTCATCAGCCCTTTCCCCCCCTTGTCTTTCTAGCTGCAGGCGTTACCCCTTGGTTCATCTGTCCACTCCTGCCAGATTCAGGATGCTCCTGTCCCATGCCAATGGATGTATTTCTGCAGAGTGGCTGTGTGGGTACCATGAGGGGTGGCATAAAGTTTGGTTTAGAGCATAATGCAGGAGATCAGTGTGGTGCTGAGGAAATACAGTCAGGTCTTCCCATACCTCCTCCCCACCAGCCCTCACACACACCACGGCCCCCTTTTCACTGGCTTTGATGGGCAATGTGGTTTGTCCTAGGATAAGAAAACCAAGTGGGAATTGCAGGAGGAACTGTCTGGATGCTTCCATCATTAATGCATTACAGAGATGGGGGAGCTGAGGTGTTGGTGCACATCAGCCTGCAAAAGGCTATAAAGTGCTGCTGAAGACTGGGCTGACTGGACAAACTGGTCTCCCGAGGTTGCAGACAGTTTGTGGTTGGGTCCTCCCCCTGACGGGGTCATCTACAGGGTACATCCAGCCTGAAGATGGGGTGAGCAAAAGGAAGATTGGGATGGGTGAGCAAAAGACATTAAAATTTAGTCAAATATGGAAGTAAAATCCTAGAGTAGCTCCGTAGGTACTTTGTAATTGTGAATTCTGCAAGGCCAAAGACTGTAAACCTGTATGTTTCTAGCTGAACTTGCTTGTATTATAACCCTTTCGATACTATAATCCATTGTAATAAATGATAAAGTTGTTATTTAGATACTGCACTGGCAGTATTTAGATACTGTATTAGGAATAAATCTAATCATAATCATCCACATAAATCACTGTCCTACTTCTCCCACCTGTCTGATATCCTTACCTTGACTACTCTGCAGCAACCAATCTTCTACTTTTGCATCTGACAGTCTAAATGTGCTTTGACTTCCCTATTTTACCAAAACAAAATTATCTCAGAGGCCCTCTGATGTGGTTAAAAGCTCTGCTGGAGCTGCTCACCCTTGGCTCATAATGCTATGACACACGTCATGTTCCAAAGAGTTGGCTAATGGGCACTGGGACAACAGGACATGTACACAGTGCGGATGAACTGAGATCACCTGATCACCAATTAATGTGAGGAACTTACTGGTGAAAACTTGTTGAAGTTTGCAAGGGTCCTAGGACCTCACACAAGTTGAAATCTGACTTTTCTACAGAGCAAATGTTTTCACTTTTTTGAGATACAGACACTTGAGGCCATTCCATGAAGTCTAGTGTTGACCTTAACCCTGCTCCAAACATGTCAATACATGCAAAATATGCCTGTTGAGGCCAGTGAAGGTCAGCAGGACCAGAGGCTGTATGGATAAAGCCAGAACTGAAATAAAATATCTCACTGTCCTCCCTGGTGGCTCTAGAGTATCCTGTTTATCCCATTTGTTTTTTTCTCATCCCTGTTGCTCACTCACTTTCTTCTCTATAATGCTCAGATGTTTTCCCAACGCAAAAAGATAATGGAGGGATACAGATATTTTAATTGCTCTTTGATGGCTCTAAGATAGCTGCTGGAGAAAACTGCTTGGCCCTTGAAGCAGTTCTGATGACTTCTTTGGGGTGGTACTCAAAGAATCTATCATGGCATATCCATGATTCCCATTCTGGGAGGAGTTCAGATGGGGTTGGTTTGTAGAACCTCTGCTCTGGCCTTCATCTCATTCCTCCTCTCTGTCATTTTCAAAGCAAAAGGTTAATGACAGAAGGAACAGTAACTCTCCTAGAGTCCACATTTTTGATCTTCCATTCCCTTGATTTCACTCTCCTTTGCTCATCTCACTGACCCTCAGTTCCCTCCCATGCAAAGTGCAATGGAAATCATGTTTTGCACACACACAGACCTGGAGTGTGTACAAGGCTTACACTCCTCAAATCCAGTGAAAGGCTCACATTGGATGGCTTTGCATCTTTTCAGTGGGTGAAGGGTTGAGTCTTGAGGAATGGGGGTATCAGCCCAGGATCCATCATCATCATTCACTCACCCTCCAAGTACAGCAACTTTCTGAGCTCTCTGGCTCTGAGAGGTCCTGCTCAGAGGAAGATGGTGGTCACAGCCCATGATGGTCCAGGAGAGCTCAGAGGGTCTCACTTAGGACAACTGTTTAGAGGGTCACAAGAGAATTGGCTTTGGTCACGGTATTATTCCATCCAGGCCACAATTCAGGTCGGCAACTTCCTTTGAAAGTTCGACAAGAAAAATGTTGTTCCACTGGAGTTGTTTTTCAGGCAAGAAAAATAAGTTTCCAAGGCTGTTTGTTATAAAACAGGAGCTCATTAGGCAGCAACTGGTTCCTGGGAGCAGACAGTGTTTCTGACAAGCTTAAGAGGGGCTTAACCCAGGTGCTGTTTGTCAAGGCCGAGGCCTAACGAGCATTTCTGAGATCATAGTGCAGCCTCAGGAGGGAGGGATGTACCCCCACAGATACATATAGAACCTTTTCGTTATTTTTATCTCACTTGGAGAGAAGTAAACTCACACACACAAAGCAGGGCAGGAAAATAAAATGTTGTAAGAGGATCTAGATAAATAAGATTGGACAAATTAGATATTCTGGAAGCAAGAGAGATTGAAAGTGTGTCCAATGTAAGACAAAAACCAGAATACACAGTTACAGCAATCACACAAAACACACCTAAAAAAGGTGCCAGGGCATTTTAAGGGAGAAAATCCCTTTATAAAAGCCAGCACTAAAATCTTGGAAAGGTTTGTCATTCTCCTTTCCTGATCTCTCAGTAGAAGAATCTCATTATGAGAAGCGAACCTCAAAGAGCTCTTGGCTGAGTTATGCCACTGTGGGTTCCTACAGTAGATAGGACTTTATAAACTTTCTGAAGTAAGACCCAGCTGCCCTTACATTTTCTTTTTCTCCTATGCAGTACCTTTGCTACATGTTCCTCAACTTTTTTCCACCTTTTTTTCTGTCAGAAAGCACTGCCAAATTCAGTGACATAAAATAGGTGGCTGAGTGAAGACTGAAGGAGTCAGAGAAATTTAAGGTTTCACTGAGGCAACTTTCCCCATTTATTGAGATACATTATGGTATTTTTGTGTTAGTGAGGCTTCTTCCCTCTCAGTTTTTCTCACTCAATTTTCCTCACCACTTACTAAATGGCTGTATTTTCAGCCTTAAGAAGTAAAGACTTTTATAATGTCAACATCTCTTGATTCAGTATAAGTTAGAGACCCATGGAACGGTTTCCTGCTGGAGAGCTCTTCCTTCTACAAATAATATTTCATGAGAATACAATCCTTGGAAGCCAGATATGTTCATTCTGTAACTTTTCTTCTGTAGGAAGAAATCTGGATTTTCCAGAGAGAATGCTTATTTAGTGTTTTGGGAGGACCAGTGAACTGACACTTTTACATTTACTGAAATATTGCAGGACTTGGTATTATACAGAAAATCATTGTGGTGTGAAGACATGTATTATTTTCATCCTGCACGAAAATGTGTATTGCTCTGAGATAAAAGGTTAATTCCTTTCCTGAGCCCATGTTTTTCTGGAGAGCAGTGAGCGAGGAAGGCGGTGGAGTCTGGCTTTTAGAACAGGCTCTAGGATTTCCCTCTGTGGCTGTATTGACAGCACCAAAAAGGCTTTATAATGGGATGATGTTATCTCTGAGGATACCCAAGGAATGACAGAAGGGTGAGAGCTCATGAATCACCGTCCTCAGGTGGGTGAACAAAGCCCTACTCCAGAGTTATTAAAGAATATTTGTTTTTAGTTGGGATGACAGAAAGAAATATGATTTGCCTTTATTCAGATGACAGAAAGAATTATGATTAGCTTTTATTCAGTTTCATGGATAGCAGTGGTCAAGATTAGAGGCAGGACAGGGCAGAGCCCTGTGTGAAGTGTCCCCTTGCATCCTAACCCAGCTTGCACATCCAGCACCCAACCAAATGTGCAGGAGGGAAATCCTGCCTTGCTGAGTCTTTTACCTTCTCAGAGTCACACCCATGGGCTGCAAACCACTCCTCCCTCTGAGGTGTTCTGCGAGTAACAGAGCTCAGCTTTTGTCAACCCTGTTTCAGACTGTGACAAATTCCTTCCCTGAATCCATACTCTCTTTAATCTAAATGTCAGGTAGGAAATTAAAGCCCTACTGAAACGGAGTGTATTACCAGCATTTTATTAGATCACAAACAATTTAATAACCAGATAGAGGGAGAAGGTCATTTTGTTGTCAGTCCAACTTATCTCATAAATTAGGCATCGGGTTTTGCACAAAAGCATCTCTCAGCAAATAAAATTATCTGGTTTGATGAAGGACCTCTGTCCATGGAAAACAGATAACAGATGAAAGATGGAGCCCTGTAACAAAATTCTTATCCAGAAAGGGGATGGATTCTTTGAAAATACTTTTCATACATTTACCGTATTAACAATACGAAAATACCAAAGAAGCAAAGGACACACCTTCCTGATGGGTTCATGTGAAATGCTTTCAAGGTCAGTAAACAAAAGGGTTGGCAGATGAAATATTGATGATAAATAGGGCAGCTCTTAGTGACCTCACTGGCTGTAAAGGGGAAACCCAGGACATTATCTCTTCACTAGAACTATTTATAGCCCAGATTACACTTTTCTGAGCAGGAGCAGGGCAATGAGTGCTGCAACCCAACATGGCATTGATTCCAAGATGTCACACCATGAATCTGTTTCTGGAATGAGGGAAAGGAGTGACAAGGAAATGGCTTGGCTAGAGCAAAGTTTTTTTTTCTGAAAATATGAATGTCTGATATTGCTCAGATTTGTGTTCCTGCACCTCTTGGAGGCATGGGGAACTTCTTTTTTTTTTGAGAGAGAGAGAGAAGGAATAAGAGTATTTTTTATTATGGTATGATAAAGGCATAATGACTAGTTAGTGATGAAATGGGAGTGCTTAACTGACATCTGCTTTGCATAGTGGATTTTCATTGTGTCTCCTGACTGAGAAGCCAGGAGTTGGCCCTACAAGTACCAGTGGGCTATTGACCCAATGTCATCCAATTTTTAGGCTGCTAATAAACTACAACCTTGTTCCTAACAGCAGTTTATACTGTTTATGCTATATGATTCATGGACTGATGGATTGAAAAATACTTGGTAATTTGTTCATAGAATATGGGATCTCTTCATGTGGATACCATTAGTCAAGGACAGGATTTTTATTGCCAAATCCAAAGGGATGTGCATTCCCAGGGCATGGAGTGGTTGGCCATCTCAAAAAGAAAGGAAAGCCATTTCTCAAGAGAGATTTATGGACCATTCAAGGTTATGGTGTTACAGCTGAACATTTCATCCGATGCTTGGATTTCTTTACTGTCTTTGCATAGATTATTTTAGCTTTGGTGTCAGCAGGGCTGGAGGCTTCAACAAGATTTTATAAAGATATTGCTGACGAAGAACGTAGTTAACCCAGACTTCCAGGATAGGACATGTGCTGTGTAATCTGGATCCATTGTTGGGCAGAGTACATACAAGAGTGATTTAAGGCCATTAAATGCAAAATCCTACAGAGGCAGAACAAATGGAACCCTTACTGACCAGATAGAGGACAACACAATCTCTTGGGAAAGGCTGACATCACATGGTCTGGAAAATCCCTTGGGTCAGTTTGGGTCAGCTGTCCCAGCTGTGTTACCTCCAGTTTCCTGTGCATCCTCAGCCTCCTCTCTGGCAGAACAGTGTGAGAAGTCCTTGACTCAGTGGAAGCCCTGCTCAGCATCAACTAAACCATCATTGATTGTGTTAACATTATTCTCACCCTAAATCCAAAACACGACACTGTACCAGCCAGTGGAAACCACGTAGGAAATCAACTCTGTCCCACCTGAAAGCAGGTCATGGTATTTCTGAGAAAAACAAACAAACAAAAAAACCCCAGCAACAAAAACATCCAAAAACCCCCCCAAACCCTACAAAACCAGAATGTCTGCTGTAGACAAAAAGCTGGAACAAAATTGTGTTCTCAGTCAGGAGGTGTGGCCAAAAGATAACATTGCCTGTGGGTCTATTAAAAAAAGTTTTCTGAGCTGAGATAGACAGAGGACTTTACCTGGATTCCATGAAACTGAAGACATTGGGATGCCACAACAGTTCTGGAGGTAAAGGATGTGAAAATCGTGGAGAAGCTTCATGGAAAAGTCATAAGGTATTTCTTTCAAAGTGAAGGTCTTTAAATAGCAGTTGTCTGAATGCAAAGATAATCAGAATTGATTTGATGATACTGAGCAGAAAACAGAAGACTTCCTAGGAATGTTTAAACCTGTGGAAAAATCCACAACAATTTTCATGTCTGACAGATTCTACAGAGGGATACAATTCTTTTTATAAATTGAGGACAATTTGTTCCAGTGGTTAAACCACTACAGAAAGTAATACAATTTCCATTTCATGATATCTTTTCAAAAAGTGTACAGATTTCCTATGAGGCAATGCTGCAGCTAAACACCCACTTGCTTTTCTGTAGGAGAAACTTGGTAAATAGCTGTGCACTGTGTCATATGGGAGGTTAGATTATGTTGTCAGTGTGCTCTTTCTGGCATTAGAGTCTCTACATCTAAGAAATCATTGTCTGATCCAGGACTACAGATTCTGCATCCCACTGTGCGTGGTGCAGCAAAAGGAAACATCCCCTGAAGCTAATCTTGTGTAGAACAATACCTATTCTTCCCCTTGGCAGGAGATCACGCAGTTTTATTTTCCAGGGTTTATTCACTTTTTCCTTTATTTCTTCCTATTTCCTTTTTATTTTTTTAAATTATTTTATTATATTTCTCTGTTGGATGTAGCCTAAAGGATGGGAGATGTTAAGGCATGTAAGCAGATGAGGAGGTTCTAGGCTGAGGAGTTTGAGGTTAAGCAAATTGAACAGGTTGTGGAAAAATTTGGACATGACATGAGAAATTGGAAAGCATCACATATAACAGAGAGAGAAGCTGATAAAAGTTACAGGGAGCATCATGAGGAATGCCCAGGTTTCACAGGTGAATTGCTAAATGAAAGGCAACCAAACTCCAGCATGAATTGGAGGGGAATTCTGGGGACCTTTGGGGGCTTACAAGGTAAGAGTGCCTCGATATCCACATCAGTAATGTGAAATAAGGCTGGGATTGTATAGGTGAATTAGAATTAACAAATTTGAGTGTGACTTTAGCAGGACTGGGACAAATGGAGGAAAAAAGTTAAGTGCAAGTTTATTTGGGAGAGCACAAGGGCAGAGAGAAGGAGGGCTTGGGGTGGATTGTGAAGTGAAAGCGTGGGAGAATGGGGAAGAGACAAGGGCAAAGGACTGGTTTCATGGAAGTGGTTTGATACCTTTTCTGGACAAATCCACCACCTGAGCAGTGTCATTTGTCCTATTGTCTATCAAAGCCTATTCCTGACTATTTTCCTGTGTGAATGTGCATTTGTGGGAGTCAGTCAAGGGGGAAATCATAGGTCCAGGATCTGGGTTCTGGAAAAACCAGGAGTCTGAGAGTGCATGTTTTGTGGGGTTGTTTCAAGAAGATTCAGCTGGGACACCAGGTATTGGCTTTCAGCTTTCATCCGGAATTGGAAATGTGAAGAACAAAATCCTGCAAAAAAGGGGAATTCCTGTATTCTGAACCTGAAATCAAATGGACTGACAGAAATCCTCATAAGGCTTTTTTATAGTTCTCCTGGGGAAGAATTCAAATAAAACCCAGCCATGGGGTTACATCGAGCTAATTATAACGACAAATAACCTTCAAATAAAATGCTAGTACCCAAACCCTGACAGTTTTGGAGAATTTGAATCCATTAAGCAATTAGGTCATTTCTCTAATTGAAACAATTCCAAGGTCCAGTCTCTGACTTCACATAATATTGGGATAGATTGTGTTCTGACCAGTCCCAAGAGCCATCTAATTAAAGGCTAATCAACTTAATACTGTTGAAAGCTTTTTAGTTTGTTCTAGGACTTTTGGTAACACTTTGCCTTCAGCACAGTCCCAGTAGTGGAGCTGGTTAATCACTGGGATTTGGTGCTGCAGATGCTTGATGGAAACAGGAGGCAGAACTTGTGCTGTATTTATGAATTACTCCTTCACTGTCGCTGACAGATAAATACAGGAAACAATATGGAAAATATGGCCAGATGATATTTAATAAAAGAGCCTTTTCAGAGACCTGAATATCCATTACTGTGCAGGCAATAGTTAGCAGGATAAACAACTCAATCCATCTCAATCTGTGCACTTAGGCAGAGCTGTATCCCTGTCGTTATTCACCTACTCAGATTTATCTTCTTATTTGCTTTCTTATTGATACATATATCTCTCTCTATCGTGTTTCCAAAGCACTTGGCACCCTGTGATCTGATTGTTCAGCTTCTGGTTTTGGGATCATCCTGTACAAAAGGAGACAGAGGCTCTGGAAGCAGTGGTTGGCAGGAAAAGCTCCATGGTGCCTGTGGGGATGAACTTTGCAGAGATGATTCCCAGAGTTTTTTTAAGCTTATGATCCACAGGACAAAGGAGGATGTGAACCCTGGGTCACTGTGTTCTGTCCTTTCTATGGCAGACACAGCACACAAACCCATCCAAAACTCAGAAAGCAGAAGCAGAAAACTGGAAGTTTGGGTCCATAAATCTGTGGGGAAACCTTGCTTTAATAATCAAAGACATGTCCTGTGCAGTGTCCTCAGGCTGGATTTCTGCTTTTGTCTGTCTCCATTTTCTTATAATCTAATTTGTCTACTTATACATTCATTTATTTGATTGTTTTTTTTAATCACCTCAGCAATTACATTCTTTTGTGATCTCCTGACTGTTTTTCTTTTGTTTAAATACTCTCTCCCACTACAGGGGCAGCTCTTTACCCACACAAGTGCAGTACAAGGAGGAGTTTCTTGCTGTATTTATTTGATTAAACAAGTTGCTTCAAACCTCAAGTGAAGACACCTTGCTCTTTGGTGAATAGGATGAGTAGATGAAGTCATCAGGTGTCTCATGGGTGTTTCATGGCAGAAAAAACACTATATACTGTGATATGAGGGCCTTACTCACTGTGCCTTAATATGTGCCTCAGTATTGACCTTCAAAGTAACAGTTTTCTGCATTTGTATCTCAAAAACTAAACCAAAGGAGGCCTAAATTCTTTATAAAAGATTTTTCGTTCTTATTGCCTGCTGCAGCTTCCCCCTTGGGTCTCCCTTTATCACTCAGCCCAGGCAGCAGATTAATTCTCTACTAAATGCAAAATCTGATGACATTTTTTCCATAAATCAAGACACTATCAGGGGATTTACTCCAGAGCAGTAGCTCCCAGCCCTGACTTTACAAAGATTTCAGTGTAGGAAGGTTTCCAACAGAAGCTGCCTCTGTCCCCAAAATCTTTCAGTTGCTGGAAGGCAGTGCCAGTGAGATGCTGTGTGTGGCAGTTGCTCCACAGCTGGTTTTAGGCTGGGAAATGAGAACAGATGGAGCAGCTGTAGCAGAAACAATCTCCAGGGTGGAAAACTCATGTCTTCTTAGTGTGAGCTGATGAACTGAAGCTGGTGTTTGTGTCAGATTTTTCTCTCATTTATAAGTAGAATCAGGCAGGGGACATTAAACACGCAGTTTTCCAAGGGAACTACTGAAGTACCAAACAAGTAAATTAAGATGGAGTGATGGATTCAGATGACATGTTAAATATAATTTTTCTGATAGACTTTTAGCATGGATACTCAAATGGACTGTGTGGATTTATTCTCACAACCAACTCGAAGCCTCAGCGCTACTGTTACTGTGTTATCCCCATTTTTAGAAAGTGGAAACACATAAATGCTCTATTGAGCATGATTCTTCTACCAAAAAAAAAAAAAAAGGCTTCCTGAAACAATATATTTGATAAAACAGATGATGGACAAATTTCCAGTAATTCTAATCCTTGACTATCATTGCTCTGAAGAGTAGATTCTCCTTTAGAATTGCTTCAGCAGTTGGGGAATACCATGGTAGCTGCCTGTCTCAACCTGAGGAGGACCATGTTTGCAGCATTGCAGTTCCTACCCAGGAGAACCAGAGTGCCCAGGACAAGGAATTCTCCATCTTGGAAATCTGCAGAAGTCAATGAATTCAAGCACAGTTTCAAATTTACATTGTTTACAGTAAAATGCACTAATGCCCCACATAATTCCATCTTACCTCGAACAAAAGTTGCTGCACAGCTGTATCAACCCAGGAGAGCAAAGCTGGCATCCTCACCATCACAGAGGTGAGCTTTTTCCTTTCACCAGCAGACACTAATTTCCCACTCTTCCCTGGGCTATGAGGGCTGGAAAACTTGAAAAGAGGCAGACATATACCAAGCAGAAAATAAACTCTGTTCTCTTTACGTGAGTTGGTGATGAAAGCATCCCTGGGGTTGAAGGACTGGGATTCAATTTATTGTTGTCAACTGACTGTGTCATTGAGAGTGGAGTAAAGAGTAATATCTGGTGCATATTTCACCAAGGCCACCGAAATATTCTTCCATAGCCACACTTACTCAATATTCTGACATCACAAAAAGCTGGGTTTCAACTGTCAGTACTATTGAAACAAACCTGAGGGAAACCAAGAAGAAATATTTGAGGAGGAAGAAGATTTGTGAGTTTTGTTTGAGATCAGCAGCAAATAAACATGCTGATGATGAGCCAGAATGATGTGGAACAGGAGTGGAAGCTGGAATTTGACTGCCAGAGCAGGTTGCATTTGATTTCTTCAAGTTCTTACAACTCCTACAACAAGAAAAGCTGAACTACTAGGAAGCTTCTTGGGCACTACTCTAGTTTAACAGTCAGGGGGATTTATCTTAAAGTGGGATTGGTAATGATTTGTCTCATTAAATCAAGTTGTGGTGGCCCAGGAGCTGATTTCTGCTGTGGATGAGTGGTTAAAGGGGCCACTGGACAGTGCCAGGGTGGTCACCCCTTCAAGCCCTGGATAAACTGCATTGCAACAAGCCCAGCTGTCAAAACTCATGTTCATGAGCCCTGATAGCCCAGTATATTCTGCTGAAGAACAACTGGTATAAAGGGACTTTAAGGCAAAGTAGTGTTCAAATACAAATCACAGCAATTTCAGATCTAAGAAGCACGTGGAGGGTTTAACTCCATCACAAATATAAAAGAGAAGGTGCCTGCAGTTATGAAGCATATTTGATTTTTCTGGTTACTGGAGAGGGTAAATTTTTCTTTCTGGATATACTGAATGGTTTTTAAAATAGATGAAGTTAAGGACGAAGGTTAGAAAGACGGATTTGGTGCCACAAAAGTGAACAAAGTCAATCTCCTAAATCAAATAATTTTTACAAGCACGTTGCAAAGAACTAGAAGAATAGATGCATTAGAATGAGTATTTCCCAGAATATCACTGAAGGCACAAGCAAAATGTTTGGGATATGAACCTAAGTGCAAAAAAATTACTATTGATTTTATGTTTTAATTATCTTAGGCTGATTTGCTCCATTATGCCTTTAAAATAAATATATTAAGTGTAAGTCTTATGGTTTTAATGAATCTTGAGATCAACCAATGTCTGTAAGAAGTGTTTTCCATTCAGAACCACTAACATGAGCAAAACTCATAGAAAGAAAGAAGGAAAAAAGAGTTTTGTTAGAGAATCTGGTCAAAGAGCATAAAGCGAGCAATGTGGAAATTAAATAAATTAATGGTATGTGGAAATTGAGGCAGTAATACAGGTTCAAATATCACTGCCTTCTGCATATGCTGTGAATTACAGTTCTTCAGAGGGATTTAGATGTGTGATAGAACACTACTAAGTCAGTGATGGTGAGAGCAAGTGGTTTTTAGAGGTGCTAATGGCAATATCATTGATCGATAGAGTCATCTTTGGGATTTCTGCTACTGTGCCAAATAAGACAAACCACTGGATGACCATGGAATCACAGAATGGTTTGGGTTGGAAGGGATCTGAAAGCTCATCTCATTTTCCTCTCTGCCATGGGCAGGGACACGTTCCACTAGACCAGGTTGCTCCAAGCCCTGTCCAACCTGGTCTTGGACACTTCCAGGGCTGGGGGAGCCACAGCTTCTCTGGGTAACCTGTGCCAGGGCCTAAACCACCCTCCCAGGGAAGAATTTCTTCCCAAAATCTAATCTAAACCTACTTCCTTTCAGCTTGAGGCCATTCCCCCTTGTCCTGTCACTACATGTCCTTGTGCTTGGCTGCTGACACCAAACATGGGCTCAGCTCTTGTATCGTGTGGCCTTGTCTGTCCAAGGGAAGAATCCATCTTTGTGAGCTCTACTTAATTAGAGTTTGTGATTCTCACTTGAAAAACAGCAATGAAAAATTTGTTGTATGAACTGTCATGGCATAAACTCCCATAATTTTGTCAATCAAGAATTTACAGCTTTATGACACTCCAGCCTTATGTACGACTTTTAATCACATCCTGGAAAACTTTCAAGGTTTCTTCTTCACAGTGTGCTCCTCTTTCATGCTTCAGTTACTTGGTGGCAAAAAGGAGACAGTGGTTCTAAAACTCAGGACTTTCCTGAACAGTTAATTGATGAGATCATGTCCCTGAGTGGTCAAAAACTTCTCTTGAGTCAACAACTTAGTCAAGGGTAGGAGTTATGAGCTGCTGCCTTTCTTGGATTCTTTGAGAATTACAGACCTAAGTTGCCTTTTTTTTTTTTTTTTAATTTAAAATCTGCCTGTGCACAACAGGACACTAGCTCTGGCTTTCATAACTTGGAATCAGGTGGTGGATGCAAGCTGTAAGTTAATGGAAAGAAGTAGAAAAAAATAAATAGTAACTAAATTTTCTAGTCACTGGGACAGCAGCCATTTGGACTAATCTGTAGTACTGAGGGGTCTTTTCCTGTCCCAAGTGTTGCTGTGATATATGCAAATGATAGAAACTAAGCTCCTTCTCTGGATCTGTGAGTTATTCTCTGGTAATGTGTTTCTCCTGCTGCCCTCAGAACAAGGATGATTTCCTTGTAAATCTGGAACTGAACTAATGATGCAAGGAGTGCATCCACGTGACAACGGACATCCCAGTGGCTTGGGGCAGACAGGACATACCTGGGACAAATTTTGATAAAATCTTCAAGAGCCTTCTACCAAAGGAGGTTCATAACACTCCATTTCCTGCCTAAACTGAAATACATGCATTGAAGGAGAAGGAGTAAATTCTTATGGTTTAAAAATAAATTAGCATGTTCTCACCTCGGTATTTTAGCCCCACCAAAATAGAAAACTAAATAGGAAATGGATGTGAAATGGGTTGCCATAAAAGAACTTTTGGGTCGAGGGCTTTTTTGGAGTCCAGGAAAGTTGGGCTCTTGTCCGAGATCCACATCTTGGACCAACTTCATTCCTTTTGGCAAAGTTGATATTCCTTGACTGATCATTTTTTATTTCTCTCTTTACTGAAATTTTGAAAGATGTTCTGCTTAAAAATGATGAACCATAGCTTAGGTGATTTAAGGACAAACTTTGATGCTCAGGAATGTTAATTGTATTCCAGTCTTTCCCTTCCAACATTGTCTATTTAAGTAGAAAAAAACCCCTCATGTTTTTATGTTCTTTGAGAAAACTTCACAGAAGCAAAAAATAAATAACTGCCACACTAATAGTAAGTAAACAAAGAAAATGAAACCTTCTCATCTGCCAACTGTGCACTGTGGCCTTTGAAAATATAAAAAGCCTTCAAATAGCCTGGGCCTTGGCTGCATTATTTCTACCTAGAAAAATTCTGCCCTTGTTTTTCACCCTTCTTTTATTAAAAGGAACCTGAAGTGTATATACATGAAGGTAAACATTTTCAAAAATCTTTCTCTTGTTAAGTCTGCTTTTGAAATTCTTTTGTGCAACAAAGTACTTTTAGAGACTTCAGTATGTTCTTAAAGGTAAGTGTGGCTTAAACATAGCTGTGCTCAGAGGAGGTGAAATAAGGTATGTATGGGCTGTCCATGCAGAAGTGTAAAGCAAAAATGACATTTTTTACCGAGAGCAAAATGATTAACAATTGGGAGGAGAGTAAGAGTAGGAGAGGGGATCTGTTATAAATCACCAGTATATAAGAAATAACATATTTCTTCAAAACATTGGGCTCTAAGGCAACTCCAGCTTCTAGTTTGCTAAGAATCTAAAAAGGAAAAAGACTACACTAGAAAAAAGAGAAGCAGAAAGAAATAGAAAAAGGAAAATAAAGATCTGCTTTTGGATTATTAATGTTGGTAGGATAAAAAAGTACTTGGAGACAGGATTTGAAATGCTATTTCATTACCTTCTCTGCAATCCAATCCATGTACTTATTTATCGGGATTTGAATGAAGCTGACAAATTCAAGGCAATATTACAATGCAACAACATTCCAATTAACCTTGACAGCATTAATAACAATGATGTGCCACCTGTATCTGTTAAATGCTTCATCATCTTAGATGGAGTTAATTGAAACTAATCAGCAGCACAGGGAGGTTAACAAAAACTGAGAGAAATTTTCAAGGGATATGATTGATTTATTTACTCATAGATTTCACCTGAGAACGAAATACACAGATATATATACATGAAGTGATCCAAGACTATTAAAAGCCAGGAAGATGTTTTTTCACTTGTTTTAATAGGATGTAGAGAGAAGAATGGACAAATTGTACAAGAATTGGGTTGACTCTTTCCATGCAATATCCCAAAGGAACATATGACTATAATATTTTTCCATCTACCTGCATAAAGGTAAATATCCAGGAAAGAAAAAACATTTGTCTATGTCATCTTAATTAACACCAACCCTGGACAGCAAAATAGCTTTGCCTTGTTCTTCAGATTTTAATGGGCTGTACATTTTGAGCAGGGATCTTCCCCGTCTTTCTCCATGGTTGACATCTGCCATTAACAGATGTATTTTACATGATCTCCCTCTTTCATTCATTCTGTCCTCCCACATGGGATAGTCGGGTTGGGAAGCTCACAGTAGATGCCTAGGGATTCATGGTGGGAAGCAGAAAGATCAGTGGATCTACAGGTGACTCCCAATTGACAGGAAGATGGATGCCTAAGCAGAACATAGGAATGGAGCATTTTGGAGCTTGAATCTCTTCTGGAAATTTCCCCTGCTTGAGTATTTTTTCTAAATCAGCTCTAAAGGGAGAAAGAGCAAGACAGACACAGGTCATATGTAATAGACAGAAATGCTGTTTTCAGTTCTGAGAAAATACCTCTGCACCTCTTAGTTTAAGCTACAGAGAAGGCTACTTCTCCCTTTTATCTCAATCTCCTCTTTCTAAAACTGATTCAGTTCCCCCGTCAAACATTTTGGGAACAAAGTCCCAGAAAGTTCATTGTATTCTTCCCTTTGCTATCAGAAGCAATTATATATTCCTGTGTGGGAAGATCTACCTAAAAAATGTAAGATTTCGTTACTGCTACTATTTCCTTCCCCCTTTGTCCAATTTCCAGGTATAACCTGGAGTTTGGAGATCACACAAGAACAGGCAGATAGTGGAACTCACAAACTGTGGGATGCTGATGGTCCTCTGTGGTGCTGGGGGTTGGAGACTGTTTATCTCACATTACCTGTAACTCAAAGATAATATTTGATTATGAGGTGGGAGACACAAAGAGTGATTGATGGGCAGTAGAGCACACCAACACGAAGTAGATGTTGTGGGGTATTTTGGTCAACACACTGGACTCTGCTCCCAAATTCAGGAAGCCCCTGTCTTGAATCGAGGCCTTTTTATTGTGCCTTTTGGCAAACCAAAGCAGCAGAGGAACATTGTCATCAGCCACTGACATGAATAAATACAGGTTTTGATCAGGAAGGTGATGCTGCCATGGTACCTCCATGTTCCTCATGATCTGGGCATCACTTGCTCATTGATGTGTTTATATTCTGCCACCTGGGGACAGAGCTGTAGTCACAGAATCGTGGAATCACTAAGGTTGTAAAAGACTTCTTAGATCATCAGGTCCCACCATTAACCCAGCACCACCAAGCTCACCACTAAACCATGTCCACAAACACCACATCTACAGGTTTTTTGAACATTTCCAAGGATGGTCATTCCATTAGTACCCTGGGCAGCCTGTTCCTCATTTTGCACGTGGAAGTTCCTACACTCAGTAGTTACGTGTATTGATTAAGTTACCTAAGAAGCTGAATCATAGTTGAAATTTGAGTTTTTCATCTCCTATTAACCTGTTTGATCAAGACACTGGTCTTAACCTAGAAATACCAACCCAGGAAAAGTAGAGAATGACTGAAACAGAGAAATTAGAATTGCAGGAACATTCTTCTTGGCTTTACCCTGATGCCTCTCTTTCTTCTGTTCTCATTTTTACTTCTTTTAAAAACTGCAGATGAGCTTTGCATCAGTCTGTTTTAGGCAGCCATGTGTGCCAGCACCAAGGGTTCTCAGGTCAGTAGAGAAATCTTTCAAAGCTGACATGGAGAGCTCTAATGAGACCACCAGGAGCAGCTTCACTCTCTCCTGCTCATATGCAGCGTGCTCAGTTGAACTTGACACACATTATCAGGCTGTAATTCATTTAGGTATTGGTCAAGGGATAATTTCCAACATTAAGAGAAATAAATCTTCAGAAATCTGACAAAGATATAACATAAAACTAGCAAGGGATTAGGGGCTATTAACATCTGTGTGTGTGGAAGTGGATGTCGTTTAATCATGGTAGAAATGAACAGAAATACATACTAAATATCAGACCGGCCTGGAACAAAAACAGTACTCTCTAACTTGGTGTGACTTTAAGGGAAAGAGAGAAAAAAAATATCCGTACTTGTTTTTAATAAGCCCTGTGAAAGGTGTTCTTGGAGCTTCATTCCTCAGCACGTTCTTCCAGAAATAGATTCAGATGTTGGGGTATCACTTGTTTGTGTCTGAAGACCGATATGTTCTTGAGCTAAAAATGAAACACTGAGCAGATGCTGACTTGAAGTGACATGTTCTAAAAGCAGGCGAGTTGGATGCTGTCAACTGCCAATAAACACAGACAAACAAGAAAAGCAAAAAAAAAACTTTGAAGGAATAAGAAAAGGCAGTAATTAGACATAACACCCTTTGACAGGGGATTAATGAACAGGATTAATTAAACTGATATTACAAACTTCACATCCCCAGTTCTCATTTCCAATTAACAGGTGAAGAAAGCAAGGCACAAGGCACTGACACCACATCCTCCTTGGGGCACTGAGATGTTAGCCCTCAACCCCCTCCTCTGTAGACACCAGTTTCTGTAGAGCTTTTCTTCAGAAGGCAACTGCTCTTCCATTGAGTAACCTCCAGACTTACAGAGTCATAGACTGGGTTGGGTTGGAAGGGACCTTAAAGATCATCTCATTCCAACCCCCTGCCGTGGGCAGGGACACCTTCCACTAGACCAGGTTGCTCCAAGCCCCATCCAGCCTGGCCTTAAGCACTTCCAGGGCTGGGGCAGCCACAGTTTCTCTGGGCAAGGTGTGCCAGGGCCTCACCACCCTCACAGGAAAGAATTTCTTCCTAATATCTAATTTAAATCTACCCTCCTTCAAGGCCATTCCCCCTTGTCCTATCATTATGTGTCCTCTTGAAAAGTCCCTGACTAGCCCCGGGTGTTGCAAACCTGTGACTGGTGCACGTCCAGCAATCAGAGATCAGACACTGGGATCCAAAATTCAGCTGGAGCCCATTGTGCAGACAGACATAGGGGAGAAAGGGAATGAAAACACATAAAGTTAAAACAGGGAGTGATTGTTTATGTTCCTCTCCTTCCTGTGGGTTTTCTTCTCGTTTCCATCTTGATGAGATGACTTTGTTTTAGAGACAAGATCTCTCTCTTCCTTTTGCTGAGCAGTGAACTGTGCAGGGACAGTGTGGCCACGGGGCATCAAGGGCTGGTGCTGTGAAACCAGCAAACTGAGCCGGAGAGGGCACAAACCCACAATCTTCTGACTGTGAGAGTTTGGAAGAGTTAACATAGGGGCACAAAAAGTTGTAGGTCTCCCAGACAATCATCAGAAATTTCATAAAAGCAGTCTGTTTTTCAAAAATTCATATTGTTAGATACCTAATGGGAGAACTGGAAGGGGATCCGAAGCTCTACTGCACTTTACATATATTTTCATAAGATTTACTGATCCTAGAATTTCAGACCAAAATGCTTTGCCTGTGTGAAGGTCCCCTAACATTCTCAACCTTGTATAAACTTCTAAAGGAATTTTCTTTCGGGTAGTACCATCAATTACTTGTAAAGATTAGCTTTCCTCTTTTTCCAGAATAAGTTTTCTACTTAGGATATTCATATATTTTCTTATATTTCACAGTACAGTTCTTGACATTGTACCTTCAAGGATATAAAATTTTCAGTGTTCTTTTAAAATCTATTTCTATTGTACTTCTAATTTTTTCCATTCTTTGTCTGTGCCTTAGCAGATGAATGAACAGAAGAGCACTGACTAACCTGAAATTGGTTTATTCCTTTTATCTCGCTACTGTGGTATAATTTTATTTTTCTAGTAAATGAGTAGGTGCAGAGAAGTTCTGTTTTTTCTTTATTTGTGCTTTTTGTTTAATTATTTTAGCATTATTAGTGTTTTGTGTCCTTATGACTTCCTGTAATGATATCAGGGAAATTTAATTCCATGAACTTTTTTGAAGGAAAGTATTTATATAATTTAAAACAATAGCCATCTTTACTTAAAAGAATAAGAAAACTCTACAATTCCTGCCTGAAGTTATTTTTACATCTTTCAAAATCAGCTATAAATTTAATTTCTATATTTTAGACCCTCTCTAAGGAAGGAAAAGGATCAGAACTGGTAGATTAGGTTTGAAAACAAAGATGACATTTTCAATAAGGTAGTAGGAAATTATCACAAATTTGTTTTGAATTCTTTGTCAAAATCAAAACCCAAAGAAAAACTTTAATATTTTGGACATTTTTCAGGAAAAAAAATAAGATGTGAGATAAATAAATATAAGGGGAATACCTTAAGATCAGACATATGTATCTCTTCAGTATAAAAATTATCCACTTTCATCAGTTCTTGCTCACTCAGAAGTATTTTATATGTCTTTGAGTATAGATTAATCACTTTTATAGCTCTCTTACAATAGCACATAACATACTTTCAAGGACTGCAGGTATCATGGAATCAGGAAATCACAGAATAATTTGGGTTGGAAGGGACCTTGAAGATCACCCAGTTCCAAACCCCTGCCATGGGCAGGGACACCTTCCACTAGAAAAATATACCTGACAGGTTTATCATGGTCAGTCATTCTCCAGTCCTTTGTAAATAAATGTTCCTTCTCTTTACCCACAGCAACAGCAACATGGACAGTCCAGACTTGTTTATTAAATATGACAGGTAATTATTGAAGTGCCTTTACAAACAGAAGCAGCACACCCTGCTACGTCCCCAGATGATGCAGCTTGAGCACAGCTCAGATTTACAGTGAGTGGAACCACATGAAGTTTAACAAAGGCAAGTGCTGGATTCTGCACCTGGGATGGGGCAGCCCCAGATTTATGGACAGACTAGGGAATGAGAAGCTGGAGAGCAGGATATAGATTAAACAATCTCCATAGGATGAAAAGTTTAGTTGTAATTTCTGGTTTTGACCTAGAATTGATTTAAAAAAATGTAATGTCTATCTTTAAGGAAAATCACTGTTTTGCCAAGTATTATGCTTATCACAAACTGGAATGAAAAGTCAATATGTTGAAGGTTTCAATGGAAAGAAAATTCTGACAAAACTGGGAACAAAATTTTCCATCTCAGAGCCATTTGCTCTCCGCTGTGAGTTTGACAGAAGCTGTAGTCCGGGTTAGACATTCTCCTCTCAAGCCTTTTATCATGGCCAAACTAGAACTTCTGTGATTATCTCCAATGGGCTCCCCTCAAATTTTCGTGGTACATTTGAAAGGACATTTCAACTTTCCTAAATTCTAAGGAAAATTCTGGCAAAAATCATTTCAATGGGATTTTTCTGGCATTTTCCATCAGGCTGTGGTGATTACTGCAGCAATGCCTCAGGTTCTGGACAGTGTAATGTCAGAGGTGATTTTGTGATGATGATCACAAAAGAAGTCATGCTCTGTGCCTGAAGGAGCCTCTGACATCCAGACCAATGCCTTGATTTCTTGTATAAAATATTTGCCTTTCCACTAAATTGTGCCACATGGGGTTTTGGAGGTGGGTGGGCAGCAGCGGAAGAAGAGATGGCAGGAAGGAGGTGAAGTCAGGAGACACACAGACAGTGACTTGGCAGCAGAGTGGCAGTGAATTGAAAGCAATGGCATTAAACACGGATTGATTAATGACAATGACAACACAGACAAACAGCTTACAGGCTAAATCCTCCCCTCTGTGCATGTCACTGGGCTCTGCTGAGCAGTGCAGGGATGGCACTGCCTCTGCCTAGTGGCTCCTTTCCTCCTTTTTCAGATGAAGTGGTGAGCAGTTGTGGGCAGAGAGGCACTATCCATTCAGCAACGTCTCACCTCACCACAAGAAAGACATTGAGGTGCTGGAGCATGTCCAGAGAAGGGCAACAGAGCTGGGGAAGGGTCTGGAGCACAAATCTGATAAGGAGCAGCTGAGGGAGCTGGGGGGTGCTCAGCCTGGAGAAAAGGAGGCTCAGGGGAGACCTTATTGCTCTCTACAACTGTCTGAAAGGAGGGTGCAGCTAGATGAGAGTAAACCTCTTCTCCCAGGTAACAAGCAACAGAATGAGAGGAAATGGCCTCAAGTTGTGCCAGTGGAGGTTCAGGTTGGACATCAGGAATAATTTCTTCACTGAAATGATGGTCAGGCATTGGAATAAGCTGCCCAGGGAAGTGGTGGAGTCACCATTCCTGGAAGTGTTCAAAAAACACGTGGATGTGGCACTTGAGGACACGGTTTAGTGGAGGACATTGTGCTGGTACTGGATTGACAGTTGGACTTGATCATTCTATGATCTTATTCCTTCCTCTACCACAATCACCACTGCATCCAAAGGAGTGGTGGAAGAGGGTGAGCAAAGTCATAGATAGGAAAGATCACACAGGAACTTCCAGTGTCACTCTGATCCAAATTCCTTTCTGGTACACTGTGATTTTGTCTTATTTTCTTATTTATGATGCAGTGGCTTGACCAAAAAGAGAAAAAAATTGCTCTAAACAAAAGACTGGAGCAGCTGGAGAAGGTCTCTCAGGCTTCCCAGCCCAACTGCAAGGTGAAAAAGTATCTCTGCCTGCATCAGACATAAATGTGTCCATGTTTATATTGATAACTACATTAAATATTTATAAGTAATTATATTTTGTGTAATTCACTATATAATGTAGAGGATACAAGCTCTACACATCTAATGTGTTTTTCAAAATTAATACTAATAAATATCTTAATATATAAAGATTTTTCTTATTCTTAAAATGCTGCACCCACGATGCATTTCACTGAAGTTTAGACAGAGTGGGATGCATTTTTCAATCCAAAAAGCACTTCTACTAATATTGAATCAGGGGCTGTTTATCATAAAGTAGTCAGTATAGCTATAACTCTTTATTACATTTATGGTATTGTGGCTCATAAAAACATAGTTGAAATCAAGTCAGGATAATGTTTAGAAATGGAATTATTCATTAAAAGTCAGTAGAATGTTTAGAACCCCTGAGAATGCTAATTCTGGATCAGAGCTCTCACCAGGACTTGTGTTAACTCACTTTGGCAATGGAAAAGTGAGGTGTCTCCTTGCAAGTGCTTGTCCACCCACCTTTGGTGCAGAGACACAGATACCTCCAGAGTACATTCTGCTGCATCTTTTTTTTGTGTTGAAAAATCTAAAAATTAGCTTGCAAGGCTACACTAGATAAGGAATCTCGTTTTCAGAGAGTTAAACTGAGGTCAGAAAAATTCTGCCTGCAAATCAGGAAAATAAAAAATCCGACACCGAAGCCCTCGTGTTTTAACTTCTATCTAAAGAAACATTTTATTTAAAGTCATAGCCATTTGTTCTTAATAAACTTGTTGAGTTTAGGTATCTAGAGTTCAGTTTTCTCAGTTTTTACTCTGTATTTACTGTGTGTCTGCCACAGTTTGCAGAACTACAAATTTCCATGGCCTTTTATGGAAATATGTGGGGATTTTTCTTAAGAATAAATAAATGGGTTTGTAAGAAAAAAGATAAAAGGAACTGTAATATCTGTCAGACCTTATTACCTCCTGGATTGCCTGGGAGCTGAGAACCATCTCTGCTTTGTTCAGGAGTCTGAGACTTGAACTATTAAAAGGTTTAGTCAAACAGATACATGGAAAAAGGACAGCAGAGCAAGATGAATGCCAAAGTAGACCAAATATGCTTCAGTATTGAAAACACTATAAAAATGCAATTATTCTGAAGAGAAAAAAATATAAACATATTTCTGAACATTTTAAATATCTATAAATATTCATTATGTATCCATCCCCCATACATATTTAAAACCCAAAGTCTCTGCTTTCATTAAGTGACTGCTACTGGAGATAAAAGTATGCTTAAAAGAAACAGAACAATTATTGTTGGACCAGCTGTAGTGATAAATCACAGCCAGGCAGAGAGATTAGGTTCCAAAAATGGAAATAAATGCACATTCACACTGGAGTTCCAGCAGAGAAGGAAAGCAAGACAGAGAACAGAAGTCTGAAAACCAGTGCTGTGCAGCTAAAGAACTGAAAGCAGATCATTGCAAAATGATGGGCAGATTTTACTGCAGGCTGCTTTGGACTTTGACATTTTTGCAAACAGAAAGGGAGGACAACAGTTTAAATTAATTAGTCCTTTAAATTACAACAGCAGCTCAGGACTCCAGGCTATGCACTGTGAATCCCTTTCTTGTACCATTGGGTTTTTTTTGCTTTCCTGCCAACCATTGTCTCTTGTTTAAAAGTTATTTGTTGGCAAAGCCCTTCGTTCTATGTTAGAAGATAAAACTTCCTAACCAGAGATGAATTTCTAAGCAGTCATCACTTAATAAACTTTTCACCACTTTTACAATACTGATTGATAGTATTGAATTTGCATGTAGAAAGAAAAAAAAAATCAAAACCAGATGCCTGATACAAACAGCAACATGGCTGGGAGAGATGGCTGGAAATCATGGAAATTTGTCTTAAAATCATTGCTCCTCCCAACCTCCTTCTCTGCCAAAGGTTCTACTCCCCATGAGCTCATTTAGGCCTTTCTTATGATGATTCCTGGCTTGGGTTTGATCCAAGGTGCAGGTTATTTCAGGTGCACAACATCTGTACCAAATTGTGGTTATAATATATGTAAAGCAGGTGTAGCAAGACACAGACTCCCCTAATTAATAATCATCTCTACAGTAAAGAAAAACAAGTCAAAAATTAAACAGATATTGAATTCAAGGATTTGATCCACTGGACCTTCTAAAAGAGGCATCCAACAGATGCAGCAAGTGTAGGAGCTTGTGCAGAAGGGCACAAAGAAGGTCATGGTGACTGGGACATGTGCCTAAAGGCTGCAGGAGAATAAATATCATGTCTGTCTTCAAGAAGGGTAAAAAGAACCCAGGAAACTACAGGCTGGTCAGTCTCACCTCAGTTCTTGGGAAGGTGGTGGAGCAGTTGATCCTAGAAATCATTTCAGGCACATTAATTATAAGAAAATAATCTTGAGGAGTCAACCTGGAGAGGGGAGAAGGTGTGCTTGACCAACTTGATAAACTTCTATGATGAAGTTTATGACTGGCCTGGTAGATGAGGGGAGAACAGTGAACAGATGAGAGGAGAGGGGTGGATATTGTCTACCTGGACTTCAGGAAGGCCACTGACACTGTCTCATGTAAGATCCTCATAGTAAAGCTATTGATGCATGGGCTGGATGAACAAGCAGAGAGGGGGATTGAAAACTGGCTGAATGGACGTGGCCTGGAGGGTGGTGATCAGTGGAGCAAAGTCCTCTTGGAGGCCAATGACTAGTGGTGTAGCCCAGGGTCAGTACTGGGTCCAGTCCTGTTTAAAATCTTCATTAATTATCGGGATGATGAGAGAGAGATACATTCAGCAAGTTTGCTGATGACACCAAACTGTTGAGTCCAGGTGACAGGACTTGAGGAAATGGCATGAAGCTTACTCAGGGGAAGTTTAGGTTGGATATCAGGAAAAGTTTTTTTCCCCAGAGGATGGTTGGGCACTGGAACAGGCTCCCCAGGGCAGTGGTCACAGCACCAAGCCTGACAGAGTTCAAGAAACATTTGTACAGCACTCTCAGGCACATGGTGGGATTGTTGGGGTGTCCTGTGCAGGGCCAGGAGCTGGATTCAATGATCCTGATGGTTTCCTTCCAACCCAGCATATTCTATGACTCTATGATTCTCTTTAGTTTCTAGTCATGTCTAATAGTAAATACCTATGGAGAAACACATAAATTCAGTAATCACAAAGCTGCATTTCCCTCCCTGCTCATGCAGTTTCTTGACATCTGCACCTAGGACTGCTTGGGCTGCAATGGCAATGTTTATTTTGGTGGAATTCAGATGTCCAAATTTCCTTAAAATCTGGGCCTCAATGGTTTGCTGAGGAAGGACATTTTATAAGGTAGGACCACCATGAATTAGAAAGGCTCAAAGTGACACAGTGTAGATTTACAAGTTAGCTGCACTTTGGGGATCTCAGTCATTCATGGGACCACTGTGACAACTGAGAAATTTGGGAAGTTCCAGAGAGGTAAATGACTGCAGAATAAAAAACTCAGCTGGAAAAGTAGTGGCAAAACTCTCTTGGCATTTGGATTTCACAGTAACATATTTTATTAAGGCACAGTGAAACGCTGTCAGAGAGAATTAAAAAGAAATGGCAATTTTCATCATTCAGTTTCTCTGATTCAGAATTTATGAGTCAGATGGACTGATGTTTCTTTTCTAGCATCTAATTACCACCATTAATGTTAACAGTGCTAATTAACAAGCAACTTTCTCATCTATCTAATAGATTTTTGCTGCCTTTGGAAATACTGTGAAAAAATCAATCTAGTTTTTAAAAGAAAACAAAAGGCATCTGAAACTTAAAGGATTGTCAAGCATACGGTTAATCAGAGTATTTGGGTTTTTTGTTCTGATCAGATGCTTTTAAACACTTAAAAATATTAAAGGCTTATGATAATCACCTTAAAAGTTGTGGCAATATGGATTGGATTTTGAATATTATATTAGGTATGTGAAAGGTCAATAAATAAATATATTAAGAATATAATCAAGTAAATGTTACTGTAAGAAAAAGAGATGTCAAACAACTTATTAAAGAAATACAGACTACTGGTTGCTTTGTAGGAAAAAGCACAAAGCAATGTTCTTTGCACATCAAAAAGTAAATTTTCAGCTTCCAAAGCAAATGGAAGTAATTCCTGGGAGGTTCATTTTCTCATGCAAAGAATGGCTTGAACTGTACAATGTTAGTAATGCTTGAGTTACTTTTCTATTTTCTTGATATGACAAGTATCCTTCATTTGCCATACTTTAATATCTTTCTCTTCAGAGATTTGCTCCTGACATGGATAATGGAATCCCTGAGAATTACTGTCATGGATAATAGGGTTAAAAAGTGAAATAAGGTGTCTCTCTACACAGTGCTAGAAAATGAGTTGTCTGATTTTCCTTAATGAAAATGTTCATTTTATGCCACAAAATCGATGCCTGCTGCCAGGTGTGACTCTGATGTCATCACCATGATGATGAAATGATGAAAAATGGTGGTAACTGAGGCACCTTCTGGGCTGCCAGATGTCCCTGTGATGCTCACCATAGGTCATGTGGGAGAGAGGAAAGCTTGTGCATGAGCATGTCCTGCTGCAATGAGGCATTGACAGTGCCTGTCATGGGTCACAGACTTTGGGCAGCTTTGTTTTACATGGTTGAGCTCTAACAGCAATTTTTCTGACTGGCCAGGTTCCGTGGTTACCTTGCAGTAACAAGGAATTATTCCATGTAGGGTGAGATATTTATACAACTCTGACACAGTGGTGTAGTGCAGGGAAATACAGGCTTAGCATGGCAGCAGAGGCCTTGAGAAGGGAATACACAGGATGTGACACTGAGAACTACAGGTATGGGGTGATAAAAGATGGGACATGGGCTTGGCAGTGGAGAACCAAATGGTCACTTAAAGAAATAAAGACCTGGAGAGATATGAAGCTGTGTTTAGGGGTAACAAAGCATTCAGAGAATAGTAACTAACCTCCATCAGAGGCACCATATGTAGTAAATTTGGCTGTACATGGAGTTGTAGAATCATAGAATCATCAAAGTTGGAGAAGACCTCCAAGATCCTCAAGTCCAACCTACTGAGCAATGAGGAAAGAGAATAACAAATGTGTAAAAATGACTACAGGGGGATCCTTGAGAGAGGGACAATAACCATCAATATCCTGCTCCTCCCAACAAGAGACCCCAGAAGTCCTCCAGAGTCAACATAAGAACAATGGTCATCAGCAGCCTGAAGATGACAATTTGAAGATCCAGAGGAGTAGTGGAACAGTGAGCATAACACCAGGAACAAGGCATAGAAACTAAGAACTTGATGTACTGAATTTTTAATTGCATTGTTTTTCTTGTTAAGCCTTTTTTTTAAGTATTTTTTCCTCTTTTCTCTTTTCCTGCAGTTGTTAGATCTAGACAAGTAACGATTCTTGAATTATTGAATTAGACTGGTATGATTTCAATTATACTAACAATAACTTCTTAGGTTTATATATAATCTTTATTCCACTGGCCATAGGCAACATTGGTAGTTTGTCTGGAGAAAGAAGGAAAAGGGTGAGGTCTGTTTTTAAGGGGGACACCTGTGGTAGTGACCCCTCATGATTTCTCTTACCTGTAATGGTGCAATGTTGTGTTTTTCCTGTGCCAGGCTGAGAATGAATCATGGTTTTGTGCTAGTGTGACTTGTTTTGGCAGTCCTCAGCTCTCACTGGTTAAAAACTTGCTTGATCTTATTGCAAGGAGGAAGACCCGAAGAGGAAGAATCACTGATCGCATTCACATGAAGGAGACAATAAAGCCTCTTTTCTCCACAGCCAAGGAAATTTTAGCTGAGTTCCAGGAGCCTGGTGAGTTCTCCTGACACCTGGAAATCATAAAATCATAGAAAGGTTTGAACTGGAAAGGATCTTTAAAAATCATCTAGTCTAACTCTCCTGCCATGGGCAGGGACATCTTTCCACAGATCAGGTTGCTCAGAGCCCCAAATGACCTGACCTTGAACACTTCCAAGGATGTAGCATCCACAATTTCCTTGGGTAACCTGTTTCAGTGCCTCACTACCTTAATTGGAAGAAATTTCATCCTTGTGTCCAGGTTGAACTTACCCTCTTTCAATTTAAAACCATTGCCTCTTATCCTGTAACTACAAGTCCTGATAAAAAGTCTCTGTTTGCCTTTCTCATAAACTCCATTTATACATCAAACAGTCTTGATAAGTCTCTCCAGAGTCTTCTCCTCTCCAGACTGAGCAACCCAACTCTTTCTGCCTTTCTTCATAGGAGAGGGGTTTGAGCTCTCTGACAATTTTTGTAACCCTCTTCTGGAAGGATCTCTAACAAGTCCATGTCTTTCCTGTGCTGGGGACCCCAGAGCTGGACACAGGACTCCAGATGGGTTCTCTCGAGAGCAGAGGAGGAGAACCATCTCCCTTGGCCTGCCGACCACATTTCTTTTGATACAGTTGGCTTTCTGGGCTGCAAGCACACATTGTCAGGCTGTTTTTTCACACACCAGTATTACCAAGACCTTCTCCACAGGGACACTCTCATCCCCCAGTCCACTCATCCCCCAGTCTGTACTGATACTGGGGATTACCCCACCCCAGGTGCAGGACCTTCCAGTTGGGCTTGTTAAGAATCTCATAAGCTTC
Organism: Corapipo altera; assembly: GCF_003945725.1. NCBI lineage: Eukaryota > Metazoa > Chordata > Aves > Passeriformes > Pipridae > Corapipo > Corapipo altera. Next base: position 1,525,133 of record NW_020884970.1, on the reverse strand, counting down.
TCACAACCCTCCTTCTGAAGCCTGTCGAAGTCCCTCTTGATAGCATCCCTTCCCTCAAGCAAATCACCTGCACCAACTGGTGTTTACAATGCTGTGGCTTGTGGGGTTTACTCACAGCAGACAGAAATTTGTAGTCCTGTTTTGTTGGTTCCCTGGGGAAACTCATCAGTGTCTCAGAAGTTTGTATTTCTCCTGCAGGTTGGGTCATTTTGGGTTTGTGCTGATGTGGATACTCCGGGAGGACCCTGCAATATACTCTCAAGACCAGCCAATGAGACATGAGATCATCCTTTACTAAAGAAATGGGAAGAAAATTGGTGTGGAGCTTTCATTGCAGAACTAACAGCAAAGCCCAACCATGTAATAACGTACTGCAGTGGACAGAACCAATCCTGGACCGTTAGCAGAGTTGGCAACATAAAAATCTGCTACCTTTACTGAATTTTGCCATCTCCAAATATATTTCTGTAGGGTTTTGGAGTATATTTTAACTTATACGTCTCCTCCCTCTCAGAAGAACTTGTGCAACAGAGTTTGGCTCCTTCTAATGATCTATGGCTGCACCTTGTGAAAATACGTTTTCAGTTTGGCTCCTGAAACATGGATCAAGTGATACTGCCAACACAAATATCCTTTGCTGTCAGGCGTTTTTGTCCTCTGGAGAGTGGAACATATGCACAGCCACTCAGAAAAAAAAAAAAAAAAAAAGGCTTTGTAATGGTGTTTCCTTTTGCTTTCAATTTTTCACTAGAATTTCATTTAGCAAATAGTCGAGGCATCCAGGAAATGCTTTTATATGTTGGTATTACATATTAACTTGTACATGCAGGACCAAATTCCCAGCTGGTGATTTATACCCTCTGGGTGACTGGCCTTGGGTATTGCCTTGGTAGTAGGCTCTTGTCACCTCTTTCTAGACCACAGCGTTTGGGTTGTGGCCCTTTGACACAAGCCAGACTGGCAGCATGTCTCTTTTGTATTGAACCAAAAACCCAGGTCAGTAACAGAAACCAGGAATGTTGGGAAATACTGTAAGAATTGCAAGTGATATTTGGAAATTCCCACTTTTTTTTTTTTTTCAGAATTAAACCTTAGAGTAATGATATGTAAATTCCTGATATGTAGGTTGTCACTAGTGCACTACTCAGCTGTCAGACTGGGGCTGCTCTTCAATTTCTCCAAGAAAGAAATATTAAAATGGGTCAAAAGAAGGGATTATAAAATATGATAAATCAAAAGCCATTACAATGAGAAAATACTGGCTTATTCTCACAGAGAATTCCTTATTTTGCTGAAGTTTTATACATTGATCTGCTATACATGTATCCACACATTTACACAGAGACACTACATTAATGTTTTATATGCAATAGAATGTTATATATAATTATGTATGTTATATGGTGTGTGTATATATCACAAAATCAGAGAATTGAAGAGTGGTTTGGGGTGGAAGGGACCTTAAAAATAACCTAGTTCCAACCTCCCTAGGGATGGATGCCATCCAGTGGATCAGGTTGCTCAGGAACCCATCCAACCTGGACTTGAACAGCTCCAGGGATGGGGCATCCACAGCTTCTTTTGTCATAATTAAAGCCAGAATAGCACTTTGTTATAGGCAGTATCGTGTAAACATTTAAGACTTAATTCTCAAGACATGAATGTTTTGTTGGGTTTTCTTCCACACCTGCAAGTTCTCTGTGGCAAAATGAATTTAGGTGGTTTCCATCTTTTCCTTCTCTCAGTCATTTGTTCCTGTGCAGGAGTAAGTTTTACTAACTCATTACTTCTGTCAATGCAGCTATAAAACAAATCAGTGAAACAAGCTGGCTCTAAAAATAAGAGATTGCTGCATTTTAGGGAACAAGTGGGTGGGTATTTTCTTTGATTTCCCTCCCCTGCAGATGTTTAGTTAAATCAGTTTGCAATGTAGCTCCATGAAGAAATGGGAATTGATCTGCTGCCTGCTGTCTGAAGGGACAAGAAATTATTTCCTGTGAGAGTGGTGAGGCCCTGGCACAGGTTACCCAGAGAAGCTGTGGCTGCCCCAACCCTGGAAGTGTTCAAAACCAGGTAGGAAAGGGCTTTGAGCAACCTGGGGTAGTGGAAGGTGTCCCTGACCATGGCAAGGGGTTGGAACGAGATGATCTTTAAGGTCCCTTCCAACCCAAGCAATTCTATGATTCTGTGATTCTCCCTTGTCTAGAGACACAGGTGGGGTTTTTTCAGACATTGTTCCCCTCTCCTTTCTAGTCTGCTTTTCCTTTTGGACCAAAGCAATGGTTTAGTCTCACCAGCAGAAAGATCTACCCCAACAACCGTGGCCATTCAAATTCAGCAGTCATGCTCTGTTCTTGTTGGAATGAGGATCTGCAGCCTTCATATCTTTAAATCTGCTTTGTTTGATTTGATTATCTCTATCTGATCTCTCATTTCTTCTTGCAACAGCATAAAATTATTCCTCAGCTCTCATTCAAGCTGTGACATGGAATTCCTGACTGCCTGAAAACACCCTCCTGGAAGTAGCTACACTTCTGCAGAACTAATAGAAAGATCAACATCACAATGAAACTGTTGATATTGAAAAATAATACAAGAAATACTGAGTGAGATCCTCCTGAATGATCTTGTCCTTAAGCATCCCACCCCTGTAGATGAGCAGTTGCAGATGATTGGGCAGGAATATAAAGGAGAGGTCAGTCAAGTTATTTCCCTATAACAGCCTCCCAGTCTCTATTGACTTGTGGCTCTTAGACTGTCTGAGCAGAGGCCTCATGTGGATCTTGGTGGATTAATTTTTCTAAGAATAGAATCATTGAATTAATTCACAGAATCATCAAGGTTGGAAAAGACCTTCAAGATCATCAGGTACAACTTTTTTATTAATTTTTCCTGTTCTCTGAGGCTGGACCTTAAAGACAGTAGAAAGGACATTCAGCTGTGTATACAGCAGAAGGTTTCACATGATGGAAGATGACTGAAGCAAAATTGAAGTTTGAATTTTTATTTTCTCTGAGTTTTTCTCTATCTTCACTACATGTCATTCACTTTCTTAGGGAACAGCCAATTCCATTTCAAAGGCAGGGCTTAACTATCACAGGGGCATCACCCTGCCTGTTCTGAGTGCTCAGGCTAACCTAGAGCAGAGACACCGGATTTCAGGGCGAAGGCGAGGGGAAGGTTAGGCTTTTACGCTCAATAAACCTCCCCCGGACCTCTAGGTCTGCCATGAAACCCCATTAAGGGGCACATTACACACAGTAAACCAGGAAAACAGCATCCCTGCTCCCTTCTGCAGGGAGGTGTCCTTGAGGAAGGTCGTGGGAGACACTCCTTCAAAGCTGTGATGTTTGTGCTCCAGCAGCCAAGGAGAGCTGCACCCTTTCTGCTCCTCCCAGAAGTTCCCAGTGGTGAGGAACGTTTTGTTGTCACCATGAATAAACACAGAGGATGTGTTCCTTTTAAACAGCAAAGGCTGTCTTAAGTACAAGAGATCAAACCCAGCTTCTTTGGCTCATGACTGGATACAGACTGATAAGCATGAATAGGAAGGAGAAATATTGTGATTTGCAGTACATTTCTCATTCCCTTTCCCCCACAGCTCAGAGATATATTTAAAAACAATAAAACTTTTTTTTGGTGTTGTTGTTGTCTTTAATTACACTGATTCCCCAGGGCTGCTGTTTTACTGCAAAATAATCCTGCTTTGACAATGGAAAACTTGAGGGACTGGTGGAACAGATTGCAAACCATTTCCATGCCTGGTTTAACTGCTTGACTGCCAGCCTGTGTAACTAATTCTCAGGAGGAGTTTACTTATACAGCTCTGTCTAATTTTACCTTGCTGTTGGGTTAAAACGACAACAAAGAAAACATCTTGGGTGTTGTTGCTCTGCACAGGCACAGATGAGACACAGGGACACGAGAAGTGACTGCAGAGCTGATGGTTCTGGCATTCCCTAAGGGGAAAAAAAAAGTGGGAAAAGATAGGAATTTGAATGAAATGATACTAATAAAAATCCAAAACAATGAATTTTAATAATTTCTCTCACACATCACCACTGACAGAGGGAGCTGGTAGAAGTGTAATGTCAGTTCTAAAAAGCAAGTTTTATGCAAATCTCTTGAATTTAGGTTGATTGCACTGAACTTTGGCCAGGTAAGATAGCTGGTCTAACTTAAACCTTAATTTAATCCTAAGCAGCAGCTCACTGAAGACTGAGAAAGTTGCCACAAGGCAAATGATGTTCTTACTGCTGATGCTCTGCTCCAGAAGTGACTGTCTCTTCTCTCCCCACTGACACTTGCGGGGGTTCAGTTGCCCAAACACTTTGTACAAATTGTTTTTGCCCTGCCAAAGTGAAGGTGGATGAAACTTTCCGTAAGTGTCTATGTCCATAAGTTTCTATAAGTATCTTGTGCACCTGGGTAGGGAGAGTGAATTTGGCAGCAGCAGCCTGGTCTGCACCTGGAGGAGCTCCAAGCTTCACCTTCAGAAATTGTGTCTGACCATTGATTTCAGAGTGAAAGATGAGCAATGTGCCTACATGATGACGAAGAAATGTGATTCTGGCTGCGGTGAATACATCAAGAAACTGGTACTCAGGGCATTCCCATGGGATATATCCACACTCCAGAAAATCTCACCCAACATTACAGTAACCTGATCAAGATAACAGTGAAATGGAACTATTGCTTTTGAGAAGGAAAATAAAGTTCCTCATGGGCTCATGATCTCTCAGAACTTTTGCTCTCACAGTCCTTTTCTTCATCCTTCTTTTCTCCTCTCGTGGGCAGCAAGGGTGAAGTCAGAGAAGATAAAATCTGAGTACTGTGCTATGTGAATGATGTGATGTTCATGCAGATTTAGTTTGGTTTTTGAATAAAAGAAGCTTTTCTCACTCCATTCCACTTTTCTCAGCATGACACCACCTCTGTGAACCTTTATGAAGGGTGGCAGAGTGTTGGTCTCTGAGCAGACATCACTGAGACATGGAATAATGATTTCCCTGGTAAGAAGGAAAGTAAATTTTGAACCTCTCAGGCTCTTGAGCCCTTTATCAACTTGTTTCAAACTCTCTAACATGCAAAATGGGAGCACATGAAGCAGGAAGAACAATCATTTCTAGTGTGAAATTGCTCAGAGATACAGGGTGAAAACGAACAGGGAAATACACGAGTGCGTAAGCAAAGTCTGTGCCAAGGGAAACTTCTGCCTTCTGATACCTTCTGACACCAGCCCCAAACAACCTCTTTATCAGTTGTAAACACTCTCCAGCTTCAACAATTCTCAATCTGGATTTATGTTTTTTCATCCTGCCTTGTACCCAGAACTAGGAAAGAATAAATATATCATGTCCCTTTGCTGGGTTCTTCCCCACTGCAAAGGTACTTTCTGTGTGAATTTCGTTCTGATTTACTTTACCCAGCACCTTCTTTTTCCTTCAGTAGCTTCCTTAGTATTCACAGCTTTTTCAGGATTGTTACTGACTTTTAAAAATATCCGTATCATGAGAAACTGTCCTTCACTCATGGTGTTACAGCTGAAAGAGGGTAGATTTAGATTGGATATTAGCAAGAAATTCTTTACTATAAGGGTGGTGAGGCCCTGGTACAGGTTGCCCAGAGAAGCTGTGGCTGCCCCATCCCTGGAAGTGTTCAAGGTCAGGTCGGACAGGGTTTTGGGCAACCTGGTCTGGTGGAAGGTGTCCCTGCCCATGGCAGGAGTTGGAACTGGATGATTTTTGAAATCACTTCCAACCCAAACCATTCCATGATATGATTCATTAACAGTTTCCAGGGACTGAACATATCATATAAGCAGGGCTGATGTCAGGAATGATTTAAGAGTGTGAGAAACTTTCTCCAAAATGTTCTATCACAGAACTTTTTATTTTTAAAAAGTGTGTATGTTTGTATGGACGTGTATTAGATATGAATTAGTTTGATCTGGACACTTAAACACTATCTCTAACTGCTAGGGAAATTAGGTTTTAAAAGGACAAGATTCAGCTTATTTGCAATACAGAACATGGAAATGAGATATATATGAATATATATATCTTATATATAAATATAAATATATATATATATAAAAAGAAGAATGGGCTTGAAGTGAGTTCAAAAGGGGTTATATGACGCATGACTTAGGTCTTGGTGACATAGGATGTCCCTTCAAGTTGCCAGTCTGGCCAAAGAAGAAACATCAGAAGACTGTGTCTGGATCCTATAGGAATGAGTTGAACAATGAACATACACATATCCTTGGGAAAGCCCAGAACTCCCAGAGCAATAGAAAAGATCATCAATTTATGTGTTTTGTTACATCCCTGGCTGCAAGATTCAGGTAAACTACCACAATTCTCTCATCCTGCACGCACAAAGCTTCAGAAGGCTACTCCCTCAACTTCTTACTTTAAAAACTTGTAAGAAATTGTAAATGAAGATGACAAAATCTCTCCCTCAAAGGATTATATATTTCTCGTTAAACTTTAACTTCATTTAAAATCCATCCTTGATCCTCTTAAAGTATTTGCGTAAGTGAATGAGGGCTGTAAAACATGACTGGAGCTTTGCTCCTTGGGGAAGCAGCTTGACCAATTTACATATTTATTAAATATTTTATATTTCACCAGATTGTATGCACTTCAAAATTTCACTTCTTATTTTCGGTCAGAGCACTGCATAACAGTAATGGCTATTTCCAGTCCCAAGACAGAGAAAAACATAATCTGCATCTCCTGATTTGACCACTTCTTGAGGATTTAAGTTTTTCATTTCTATGTTTTACTCTGTTCTGCAAAATTTTAACCTTTAGTTTTCTGAGGGTTTGCTAGTTCTGTGCAAATGAATCTCCTGTGGGGCTACATGACCAGCCTCTCGTTTTTCCTCTGGAATGAGATTCAGCTTTCTAAGCATCCAAGCTGAACTTCTGAACTTGTTTGATGGTTATTTTAGCTTTAAAGAAAATAAACACCAAGCTGTTGCAAACCAGAAATACATATGAAGAAGTGCTTTCCCTAGTGGTACAAGGATCTATCAAAGCAGTATTAATATTTCTGGTGTAATACCTCCCCTCCCTCACCCTCCCAGTTCAGCTCTCAGCATCTGCAGAAGAGACTTTTTCCTTTGTTAATAATGTACAAGACTAGGGCACGCATGAGATAACATAACTAGGGCTTCCTAGGAGCAGTGTGGAGACTGAACGGATTAAGATTCCAAGAGGATGTACAAGATAAGAGCACATGCCCAGTTTTGCTGCTGGATTCCTGAGTACTATGGAAGAAAGTTCTTTTCTCTGCATGTCCCTCTTTCTACTGCAACCAGGCTCCTTCACAGAGAGCTTTGAGGTGCAGCTGCTGAGAAAAGAACATGAAAACAACTTTATTGAGAAGTCAGGAGGAATTTCTGTGATTGTCTTTTCTGACCCCTGCTATAACACTTGACTGTCCTGGACTCAAACCTGATTCACAGAATTGAGTTGGAAAAGACCTTCAAGACCATCTAGTTCTGACCCCCCTGCCATAGGCAGGGACATCTTCCATTATCCCATGTTGCTCTGAGCCCTGTCCAACCTGGCCTTGAACACTTCCAGGCAGGGTGCAGCCAGAGGTTCTCTGGGAAACCTTTTCCAGGGCCTCACCACCCTCACAGTCAATCATTTCTTCCCAATATCTAATATAAATCTACTCTTTTTCAGTTTAAAGCCATTACTCCTTGTCTTATCACTCCATGCCCTTATCTGAAGACCCTCTCCAGCTCTTCTGGAGCTCCTTTAGGCGCTGGAAGGGGCTTGAAGGTCTCCCTGGAGCCTTCTCTTCTCCAGGCTGAACAGCCCCAACTCTCAACCTCCATAGCAGAGGTGCTCCAGCCTTTTAATAAACTTAGTGTCCCTCCTCTGGACTCTAATCTTTCTTGGAGGCCGCAGAACTGAATGTAGGATATAAATTTTGCCAGTGGCAGGATACACCCTTAAGGGAACAGAAAACAAAACCAAAACCACAACATACCAATAAACAGATTTATAGATGAAAATATCTAACAGTGAGAGCACTTTTTACATGTTTTCAGTGACTGATTATTTTAAGGTCATTTTGGCCTTGTCTACATTTTCAGGCACTGAGTTGCTGCATTACACTTTCTGCAGAAGACAGTGTTGCTGTTATAACTTTTGCCACCATTTGAATTTTTGCTTGACCCTGTAATGCCCTTTCTTGACCTTTTCTTGATAAAATAATGAGACTAAGCTGCTCATTAAAATATTTTTGTTTTAAATAGAGTAGAATATTTCAGATTGCTCCAACAGGGTAACATCCTTGAAGCTTAAATATTAGTGTATGGAAAAGATTTTTGAGTTTTACCCACACCAGGTAGAAAGTCATAGGTTACAGAGATTTTCTAACCCCCAAAAAACATCTTTGAGCATTCTAGGAACCCTTTGTCCTTTCAGAAATCATACTTGTGTTTGCAGAGGGGGTAGAAATTCTGAACATATCTGAGGTGTTGGGTGAAATAAACTGCATTCTGAAATATCCCTCTTTGAAGAAAAAGCCAGGCCAGGGTTAGACCCTTTTACTGTTTCCTCAGCCTGGGTGAGGTGGGGACAAATCTTTCTGAGAGTCATGTCTTCCCTGGGGAGAGTCCACATTATTCATCCTTTCCTCTTCATAGGTCCTCTGACAGCCTTATCAGTAAGAATTTCTTCCAGGTCACTACACAATGAGCATGAAAGGCAGTCTTTAAGACTCTACTGGAAACACACCGTGCTAAAAATAATCTTGCACTATAATTGCAAGATATGAACTATCCGCTGAGCAACAATTGCTCCGTCTGATCTGTGCCATGTTGACTTCTGAATTTTCCACTTTCTTATTAAAATGTTAAATGGAATGTCATGTAGGAGTCAGGTATGGATGTGAAAAAATTCCCGTGGGCTGATGACAATGGTCCATTTATCCCAGGAGTGTGTCTGTAACAGAGGCAGCGGCAGAGGCTGTTTCAACACGTATTGCCAATTAAGCTCTATTATTTTTCTCGCATAATAACCTCGCATTAAATTGATGGTATTTCTTTTCCATAGATTTATAATCTTGTTATTACCTGCCTTTAACTACAGATGCTGCATGACTTTGACTGGAGCTGACACCGATATTTTAATATAAGAGTAAGTCAGGTGTGGATCTATGCCCACAGCTTCTTTCAGTGATAGAGGTAAATTATTTCCCAACTGGGCAGAATCAGACACCCTCTCACAATATCAGATCAAGTAAAAGGAAAGAGGATTTCAGGTGTTCCTTTCCACCACCCCTTAATTTCCTTCAAGCTGTCACTCTTTTGATGATGCCTAAAAGGCAAAGGACAGGGTAAAAATTTAGACCTCTTTTGAGGGCTGAAAGAGCAATTTTTACAACAAGAGACATGCAGGTACTCTAAGGAACTTGTGAGTATTTATGGACAGTTTGCTAAATGCTATCTGGGCTTTCAAGTCAATACAGAACAGTTTCAATGCCAATCATGTAAAATCTAAAACCTGAGTCAGGTTTGTGGTGTTGTAAATGAAGAGGGAGTCGTGAATCACAGCCACAACTTTAAGTATTTGCTCTGCATAGGGCTGTAGGACTGAACAAGATCAGTTTATCACTCCTAAGGCTGCAAATTTTTATGCTATTTCCTGTAAAGGCGCCACGTTGGGTCCATCAGCCACTCAGTGATATTGAATTTTGGATGCTAACAGCAAGTTATGGGTCAAGTTCACAAAATCTTTTAGTTACTTTGAAGAAGAAGCAAGTGGAAGGAATAAAATTCCAATACCCTCATTTTGAAGTGAATCCCACCATAGGTATATAACATGGTACAGTATTCCTCCTGTACTGATTTTCATCTCTTCTGGGTATGATTAAGACCACTATTACTAAATTACCTGAAAGGATGTTGTAGACAGGAGGGAGTTGGTCTTTGCTCCCATAACAAGAGAGAGGATTAGAGGAAAGAGACTGAATTTGCACAAGGGGAGGTTTATATTAGATATCAGGAAAAATTTCTTCACTGGAAGGGTGGTCAGGCATTGGAACAGGCTGCCCAGGGAAGTAGTGGAATCACCATCCCTGGAAGTGTTAAAAAATGTGTAGATGTGGTGTTTAGGGGCATGATATAGTGCTGTTAGCATCCAAAATTCAATATCACTGAGTGGCTGATGGACCCAACGTGGTGCCTTTACTGGAAATAGCACAAAAATTTGCAACCTTAGGAGTGATAAACTGATCTTGTTCAGCCCTACAGCCCTATGCAGAGCAAATACTTAAAGTTGTGGCTGTGATTCACGACTCCCTCTTCATTTACAACACCACAAACTTGACTCAGGTTTTAGATTTTACATGATTGGCATTGAAACTGTTCTGACTGGCAGTGACCACAGGCTTCAAAAACAGAAAAAGCAAAAAAAGCCCACAGAAGCACAATATATTGACACTAAATGAAATTCTAATCCTGATTTGGGAGAGCATTTGTATACTTGTGTGACAACAACCATGCCAAAATGCCTAAAAGTGTGCCCATGATTTTTGAATCTACTGGAGGAAGAGCTGAATTAGGGCCTATTAAATTAAACTAAAAACTGTGAAAACCTGATGAGCATCAGTTACATAAACTACCTTCTCTGCTGTCAGAAGCTTTATTCTACTTGGGTTTCCTCTGCAGGCAGCAGATTTGTCAGATTCTTTTCCTGACTGAGAGGTGTAATTAAACCTGGCCGTGTCTCCAGCAGAGCAATGACACTTTTTTAGGATGTTCATTCCCTGATGGTGGAAGATACATACTCCCTGCAGGTTCCTCAGGTATTTCTGTATAAATAATACAAGGAGAGGTTGTATCTCTTCTGGCTCTGGAGAACACATGAACTAAACGTCAAGTGTGTGACTTGATTTGTCTTCTCACCTGACTGGAAGTCAAGGCTTTGATTAAGAGATTGTTGTTTTCTGTGTGAGAGGTCTCTTCAAACACTACCATCATAAAGTCAGAGGATATAAATAGCATGAACTATTTATCCAAACTGCATGAACTATTTATCCAACCACACCACTGCCTTGACGAGCAAAAGAAACCTGTGAATATTAGAGGGGAAAATGTTCTTGTCTTAATAGCATCTGTTATGTTATATGGAGTTGTATTGAGGTGCCTCAGGCTAAGTCAGATTGCTTTCCTAAGCAACTCCTCACCAGATAAACCCTTTTGCCTGCTTTGTTTTCCCTTTCTTTCAGACAATAGTGTAGAGCTCAACAAAATGAGGTTGGGAAGCTGATCCTGCTACAGCTAAATTTGGGGCAATTGTATTTTCTAGGAGTCCCTTTCAAGTAATCATAATATTATTGAGAAATACACTCCCTGTTCTTGCCTAGAATGTTTTAAGGTACCAGTGTCAATTATTCCTGTGTATCTGTATCTTTTTATCTAGGCTGAACCCAAATTTTGCAACTCAGTTATGTTGCAAGTCCTGGGAAATGGAAGTGAGATGATGTGAAGATGTTAGTGCTAAGGAAATGTGCTTGCAGGGCTTTTATATGTATGTCTTGAAAAATGGCCTCAAATACCCTCAGAGGGATTAATCTGTCTGTTCTTCTCAGTTTCTTTAGTAAATGTTCTGTGACACACTCAATTAAATCTGGTGGTAAAATATCCTCCACTGGGATGTCTGACATGCCTGAAGTTAACTCCGTGTTGGAGGGTTTCCTTTGCTCATGGACCTGTTACAAATTCACAGTGTTCTGAGTTTTTCTGTGAGAGGTGCAGGAGCTCAGTATTTCATTTCATGTGGCTCCTGGCATTTAGAGGCACACACAAAACACCCATAAAATTAAATAGAAACAACTCCAAAGCAAAACACACCCACAACAACATCACTAGACCATGTACTTTATTCATCAGTCGAGTCTGGGATTGTTTCTGCCAGAACATCCCCTGGTGCTGTGTCCAAATCAGTTTTAAATGCTTTAAGTGGTGATGTATTTACTGCTACTGTGGGGCCATCATCATTCAGGCTGATAGATCAGTCTAATAGTGCCTAATTCCTGTCAGCATAAGCTCTTTTCTCAGTTTCTCAGCCTTATCTCTGATGAAAAAAAAAAAAAGTTCTTATCCTTTTGCCTTGCTTGTGGTTGACAGAAAGTTAATTAGAGCCAGAAAAAAACTTCTTCCCCAGAAAGTTCAACCAGAAATTGTTTTGACTGAGGAATCAGTCCAAAGAGTGCTTTCAACACTCTCCACACAGGCAAAAGTGCTGAAGTTTCTGATACACATATTTTTGAAGGAAAGCTTCCCTTTCAATATTAAAATGGGCATGAAATTACATGTAACATCTTGAGTCACCCTGGAAAGCAGGAGTCTGCAGAATCAGTCTTCACAGAGCAGCATGGCCAAGGCTCAAGTTATTTCATCTGCCTCTTCCACTTGCTGAATTGCATTTTTAAACTGTAGCTTCAACTCTAACCAGTTTGGTTGTGAGCACAACGCTGACACTGCATGGGAGGAACTCAACATGACCCAGCAATGTGCACTCACAGCCCAGAAAGCCAACTGTGTCCTGGGCTGCATCCAAAGCAGCGTGGGCTGCAGGTCAAGGGATGGGATTCTGCCCCTCTGCCCTGCTCTGACCCCACCTGCAGTGCTGCCTCCAGCTCTGGGGTCCCCAGCATGGGAATAAAATGGACCTGTCGGAGCGAGTCCAGAGGAGGCCACCAAAATGATCAGAGGGATGGAACACCTCTCCTAGGGAGACAGACCGAGAGAGCTGAGTTTGTTCATCCTCTCAGTTGGTCACACATGGAAGATGGGTCCATTTTCATGAAATTACTTGAACTTTTCAAAGACTTGGCCCAAGTCACTTAATACTTCAAGTTATATCTCACTGTGTATGAACACCAACATGGTAATTTTTCTTTCTATCTGTTTTAAAAAATCTTAAATTGTTATGGCCCAAATAGGGTTACTGTTTTGTATTTTCACCATAGGTGTTTTCAGAGTGCAGAACTGAGAGCAGCCACCCCTTAAAGAGGGACAACCACCCCAATGCAACAGCACCTTCACTCTTGGGAACCATGTCCACACTCACTGTAGATATTTAAGAACCACCTGGCTGCAATCCTCTGCAATCCTATGCTCTAGAAGGACCCCGCTTAAGGAAGAAGGTTGGACCCTTCTCTTCCAACCTCACCCATTCTGCAATTCTGTGATTCCATAGTTGGGAATAGTTCTGCCAAACTGAAACAGTGTAACTCAATAGATGGAATATGGGCAAAATTGCCATGAATTAGGAGCAGGTAAGAAGCCCTCATCACGTGGAGATGCCACCTCAAGGTACATACATCCAGATGTGTGGTGCAGCAATCCTTTGTTGTCTGTCACCCAAGAACTTCCAGCTGCTTCCAGTATTTGCACCAAGGGAAAAATGAGCTGCATCCCCTTCACCTTCTCCTGAGGAAGCCCAAACCATCTGTATGAAGAGGATATTTCTGAGAAAGAGAAGGAAATGGCTTGTAAAGAAAAAAAAAAAACTGTGACAGAAGCATCAAAATGACAGCTGAAGACCTTCTCCTTGAAGCTGTCTAATGAAATCTCTGTGCCTGATGTCACCTGAGGAAATGCCACTGCTCTGGTTTTGGAGGAAGGATCATTACCTTACAGCACCACTGTCACTCTACAGCAGTCTGGACTCAGTTGAGAGTAAAAAGGAATGTTGGGGGTTTTTTATTATTTTTTTTCTCCATTCTGGGGTTTAAAGACTGCTTTTTAGCTCTTAGTCGCCTTCCCAGACATAAGGGATATTAAAGTAATTATAATGTAAAGCTCTGGGCAAAATATCTAGGTCAGATCCTGATAAGCACCTGACAATAGGCTTATTCCCTAATGGGTGGTGTTCGGAACAGGTTTTCCATAGATTTTGTGAGTTTCAAACAAGATTCTAGACCAATTTATTGCTGAGGCTCCTTTTCTGTGCTAGCAGTTTGGGAGGGAAGGGGGCACACCAGAATGCAGATTGCTGTGTGGGTGAATAACTCAGATCCAACTGAAGGCTTTCACTGGTGCCCCAAAGAGCCAACCCCAATATTTAGAAGCCCAGAATGAAAAAGAGAGAGAAAAAAATGTCTTTTTCCAATTATGAATCCTCTCTGCCAGCACAGACAACAACTACAGATGATGAAACATCATGGCCAAAACCCAGGTTATCTCCTGAAATGACAGGAGCAAAGATGGAAGTAGATATTTGGGAAGGAAGAAGTGTTGGACTGGCTTGGAGTCAGTGAATTGTCACCAGTAGGATGAGTAACATCTAGAATCAAACAGGGGAAAACGAGATGTGCACTGGGGGCTGGAGCCACTGCTCTGAGAGAAGAGTTTAGTACAGTCATGAGGGGACACACAAGTGAGAGATGGGATGAGAGGAGATGAGCAACCTGGAAAAGCAAGAGATGGTCATAGTCAGAGACCTTGAGAAAATCTTACCACCTGCCTACGTGTTTTCTGCAGAGATTGGCAAAAAATGCTCATATTTCTGCTGTTCTCCATGCCAGAACTGGCAGTTGTGATGAACAGATAGCCATTAAGAGAATTTTTTTTCTCTCTCAAAAACTCAGGTTTCTGTGAACTCAGGAACTCATGCTTCTGTCCGTAGTTTTAAGATGACCTTTCATAAATAAGAATAAAAATTACAGTCACCTTCCCTAAATTTTTTCCATGAAGCATTTGCTGGATGTAAAATGCTTGCTCTGTGTTTGATTCAGAGATCAGATTTAATATTATGATGCTGATGTCTTTCTTAAATATCTGCCAGGTTTTATTAAGGCAGATTTTGTTATTTCCAACAGGGCATTACAGATGTGTCAGGGAGGTGTTAATTTGTGAGAAGGCCTCTCTTCCATCAGCATCTGCCAGTGCTGGAGGGCTATTTCTATCATTCACTTATTCTGCCACTCAGCAATATTATTCCTCAGGGCAGTAATCATTTTTGCCTTGAACAGCCCAGCCTCTGTTTAAGCAGCAGAGCATGGAGAAAGGTGAACTCCCAGCCAGTTAAAAAAGAAGCACTTTAGGTTTGGGTGGTAAGGTTTTGGTAGTGGGAGGGGCTATAGGGATGGCTTCTGTGAGAAGCTGCCAGAAGGTTCTCGTATGTCTGACAGAGCCAATGCCAGACACCTCCAGGATGGAGCTGCCACTGGCCAAGGCTGAGCCCACCAGAGACAGGGGTAGCACCTCTGGGATAACATAGCCAGGGGAAAGTCTTCAGTATTGCAAAGAGAGGGGTGAGAATATGTGAGAAAAACAACCCTGTAGACACCCAGGGCAGTGAAGAAGGAGGGGCAGGAGGTGCTCCTGGTGCTGGAGCAGAGATTCTCCTGCAGCCCGTGGGGCAGCCCATGGTGGGGCAGCTGTGCCCCTGCAGCACATGGAGGTCCATGGGGGAACAAAGATCCACCTGCAGCCTGTGGAGGACCCCACACCAGAGCAGGTGGATGCCCGAGTGAGGCTGTGACCCCATGGGAAGCCTGTGCTGGAGCAGGGTCCTGGTAGGACCTGTGAACCCACGGAGAGAGGAGCCCACACTGGAGCAGGTTTGCTGGCAGGTTTTGTGCCCCCATGGGGGACCCAGGCTGGAATAGCCTGTTCCTGAAGGAATGCACCCTGTGGGAGAGTGACCCACATTGGAGCAGCAGAAGAGTGTGAGGAGTCCTGTTCCTGAGGAACAGCAACCTGGAAAAGCAAATGAGAAGGAAGGAGCAATGGAGACAATATGTGATGAACTGCCCACAGCCCCCATTCCCCATCCCCTGCACTGCTTGGGATTAGGAGGTAGAGAATTCAAGAATAAAACTGAGCCTGGATGGAAGGAAAGAAGGTGGGTGGAAGATATTTTAAGATTTGGGTTTATATTTCATTATCCTACTCTGATTTGATTGGTAATAAATGCAATTAATTTTCCCAAGTTGAGTTTGTTTTGCTTATGACAGCAACTGCTGAGTGATCTCTCCCTGTCCTTATCTCCATCCTTAAGCTTCTCATCATATTTTCTCTCCTCCGTCCAGCTGAGGAGGAGTAATAGAGCAGCTTCAGTAGGCACTGTGCATCCAGCCAGAGTCAGCCCAGTACAGGGAATAACTATAATTTCATAGGAATTTGCTGGATTCAAGTGCAAATAAACACAGGCTTTATGAAATAAAAAGAAAGGCAGAAAAAATGGTATCCAAGGTTTATCTGGGAAAGATTCCTCACCTAGAGATTTATTACACAGTGCTAGAGCTGGAAGATGAAATACATTTGCCCGTGGGTGCTACCTGGATGGATGGAGAGTGAGTAAAGGCCTGTGGGGATGCAGGGAACACCTGGGGCTTATGCCAGGGAGAGGAGGATTGGGGATGATGTAGGAGAGACTCAGACACAGCCACCCAACACTGTTCTGGAACCAACTCATGCCCCACTGCCTGGCACAGGCTTTCAGCTTCACCCCAGAAATGTGTGACTGTGTTGTGCTGTAAGACAACTCTTAAACTATTTTGCGCACTCTGGACTGGAAGTAAAACCACATCAAACCAAAGACCAAAGAGGTCCTTCAAAGCCCTCAGAGAAGACCTGAAGTCGAGCATCATCTGCTGTGGAGTAGCTCTGCAAACAGCCGGCCCTGCAGGAGGATCTGAGCCCACCCCACTGCCAGGCATGAGGGGCACCAACCACCCCTCTGTCGTTGCAGTTTAACTCCAGATGAGGATTCAGTCAAAGCCAGCAATATTCTGCAGCTCTCTGTACAGGACCATCCCTCATGCCACCCAATCTTGCCATATGTACATTTGTCTCTAGGTCCCCATCATATAGACAGAGCTTGGTGAAAAGTTCTTGATCAAGCATTTTTGGCTTACATAAGAAAGCACTTTTGTAGAAACACTGCAATTTTGAACTGTAAAAACAGATTAAAACCCAAGACTATTTATTTTCATAAAGGCTGTCTCGTTTTGCTAAATGATTTCAATCATTCTAATTTTGTCTCAAAATTCTGTTTAACGTTATTTTTTTTTTCTGGATTAGATGTAATATTCCACTTCACAAACTGAAATATTTGATGGTTGAACCAGTTTGGATGGGCAATTCACACTATGGGGTAAATTTTGAAATTTTCTTTGACAAATGAAAACTGCTTTCTGAGAGGCTGAAATTTCCCAGAGGACAAAAATTCTATTTTGCAGCCACCTCTGGAGGAAAACTCATGTGAAAATGACATCTTCCCCTGCACTGCAATAAGAAATTGTCTCAACTGAGTGCTATTTATGACCAAGACTAAAAATTACAATTCTTTCGGGAAGCATAAATAGCATCAAACAAAAAAATGTCTCTTTTTTCCTTAAAAGTGGACAACTTCCAAGCAATTTTTTTTTAGCACTTCTTTTTTAAAGAAAATCCCTTCTCTGGTGTGAATTGAATTATCATTCCCTATACTTGGTTTAACTGTTTGAGCTGATCATTGAGTCAACGAATGTCTTGGGTTTGAAGGGACCTTAAGATCATCCAGTTCCAACCCCCTGCCATGGGCAGGGACACCTTCCACTAGACCAGGTTGCTTCAAGTCCAATCCAGTCTGGTTTTGAACACTTCCAGGGATGGGGCAGCCACAGCTTCTCTGGGCAAGCAATGCCAGTGCTTCAACATCCTCATGATAAGAAATTTCTTCCTAATATCTAATCTAAACTCACTCTTTCAGTTTGATTTCATTCCACTTGTCCTGACACTCCATAATCTTGTGAATAGTCTCTCTCCATCTTTCTGGTAGGTTCTCCTCAGGTACTGGAAGGCTGCATTCAAGTGTCCCCGTCTCCCTGGAGCCTTCTCTTTTCCAGGCTGAACAATCCTAATTCTATCAGCCTTTCCTCACAGCAGAGCTGCTCCATCCCTCTGATCATCTTAGTGCCTCCTCTGGACTTGCTTCAACAACTCCACATCCTTCTTGTGCTGGGGACCCCAGAGCTGGATGGATGCAAAGCTATTTAACCTTCCAAAAACCGGTGACTTGCACCAAAGTAAAACTAAGAGAAATTAGAAGAACAGCAAGAAATTCAGTATCTCCTTCCTTTTCCCAAGCTCCAGTTACTTTATTTCACTTTTTTTTCTCCCCTTTCAGGGTAAAACAGTTAGTGAAGAACATTTTCTTACAGTTATAGATACAACCCCACTACTTAAAGTTCCAATGTAGAAGGTACCTTAGCACCTGGTGAAGTCCCAGTTGCATGCTCAAAGTGGAGATCTTGCTCAGAGAAGGTTTCTGTAATAATGCTCATAACAGACAGAGTGTTCATTACAAGCTCTGAGCTACATATAAAGTCTAGAAGGGGTAAGAATAAGAAAATAAGTGCAGAGACAAAGTTTGCAGAGGAGCAAATGATGACTAAACTGCCCATGAATAAATTAAAGCTGGCAATTAGAAGAATGTTCCTGAACATTAACACACTCATGTTCCAGAAACAGATTTTCAGTGGGAAAAATGGGGTAAAAAGAAGCCAAAATGGGGCTTCATGGAGCTTGATAAATATCTTCAAGGAGTCAGGTGATACAGGCTTGCACTGAGAGTGTGAGATTCTGTTACCCTGAGGGTTTCAGGAAATTGCCAGAAACTTCTCACAGAAATAACTCTTGAAGCAAATCCAGATGGTGCAATCTGGTACCTTGGTGTTGAATGTGCATCAGGTGAACCAAATGTCAGTGAAGCTCTAAGCAATAACAAGCCACACTCTATAACTGAAGAGTTTACAGACCCAGTAACAAGTACATTGGAGAAGAAATATAGGAAATATATTTCCTTGAATCTTTATTGATCTAAAACCTTGTCTAAATTCAGTGACCAGTACAAGTGGCACCTATTGACAGGCATGAAAGGAAGCAAAGGCGATTTCTTTTTCAGCTTAACTTTCTTAGGTCCACATGTGAAACCTTTGAATTCCATAATTTACCTACCTAGACTGGTTTTCTCTGATTTTTTTTAGCCAATGGCTTCTTTCCCAAGCATGGGATAGCAGGGAAGAAGTAAGAGTCATTTGCCTTCATTAGTCGTACACCTTAAAGACTCGAACAAGGATTTTCAAAGCATAAAATACTGAGGTTGGAGGTTTGCCTAATAACCTGCCAAAAATCAACCCATCCTTGTTTTCTAATGCAGGAGAAATAATGTAAGGATGGTGCCTGATTTCCATTGATGGTAGAGTTTGCATAACTACACAAGACTGAGCATACTGAGTAAAATCAGTTCGGCTTGTTCCTCTTCTCCGACAGCATTCATGTTTCATGGACTGGAACAAGTCCAGAAGAGGCCACTGAGATGCTCACAAGGCTGGAGTCCCTCTGCCCTGGAGACAGGCTGAGAGAGTGGGGGTTGTTCAACTTGGAGAAGAGAAGGCTTTAGGTAGAGCGTACAGCATCTTCTCTTACTTAAAAGGGCTCCAAGAGAGCCGGAGAGAGACTTTTCAGAAGGGTATGGAGTGACAGGTGTAGTGGGCTTTTGTGGCTGTGTTTTGGTAGCCAGGCAGGGAAAAAGGGGTGGCTTCCATTAGAAGCTGCCAGAAGTTTCCCTGATCCTGTGGAGCCAATGCCAGCCGGCTCCAGGATGGACTTCCTGGCACTTGCCAAGGCCGAGCCAGTCAGGAGTGACAGTAATACCTCTGGGATAACATATTTAGGAACAGGAGGTTGTGGGGCAGAAGGAATTCCAGCCAGGGAAGAGCAGAGTGAGAACTCGGGAATAACAACACAGACACCAAGGGCAGTGCAGAAGGAGAGGCAGGAGGTGCTCCAGGTGCCGGAGCTGAGGCCCTGCAGTCCGTGGTGCAGACCATGGTGAGCAACTGTACCCCTGCAGCCCATTGGGGACCATCAGGGTGCAGAGACCCACCTGCTGCCCATGGAGGAGCCCATGCTGGAGCAGATGGATGCATGAAAGAAGCTGTGATCCCGTAGGAGGCCCAGGACAGAGCGGGGAACTGCTGGAGACCTGCCGCCCATGGAGAGGGAAGCCCACACTGGAGCAGGTTTTTCCCAGGTAGGACTTGTGGCCCCTGTAGGGGACCCACATCGATACAGCTCATTCATGAAGGACTGTACCCTATGGAGAAGTAACCCACTGTAGCACTAAACCTGCATTATATGGGAAAACTGTGGTTTAAACAGGTTTTAAAATGGCTTTTGGTGGTCTCGTTGCAAACACATGCTTCTTCTTCCCAGCACCCCCCATGTTATCCATGCAGGAATGTCCTGCATAACCCCCTGTTATCCATGCAGGAATGTCCTGGGAAGGTGTCCTGATGTGTTTCCCATTGGCCTTTGTTAACCTCTTCTTGTGATTGGGTGTTCCTGTAAGCCCCTTGAGACTTCTAATTGGTTACTCTGTGAATCCTCCTAAACCCTATAAATGTAACATCCCCAACAATAAACTCTCTCTTGCCTCCTCTCCACGCCCGGTGTCCTGTGACCTGTCTCCCTGCCGGCCATGGGGCCACGTGCGGGGGGGAGAGGGGGGAGCACCTCTCCCCTCCAGGCTCAGGGCCAAAAGAGACCCCTGAGAAACACCTGGAGTTCCCTTTCCCCGTCCTTCAAAGCGTCGCAATGGTTCTTCAGATGGAAATGGAACTAGAACTGGGCCGCCCCACGCCGTGGGTGGGGAAAGGGATCCAGAACCCACAGGACAGCAGTTTGGGAAGAGCTGTTGCCCGAGGGATGGACTCACACTGAAGAGGTCCATCAAGGACTGTCTCCCGTGGGAGGGACCCCACGGGAGCAGGGGAAGGACTCCTCCCTCTGAGCAGTGGCAGAAACAACAAACCGCAACCCCATTTCCTGTCCCTCTGCACTGCTTGGGGGGGAGGAGGGAGAACATGGAAGGAAGGAGGGGTGAGGGGAAGGTGTTTTTAAGACTGCTTTATTTCCCACTCTTTGGCTCTTATCCTGTTAGTAATAAATATAAGTGTTATCCCAACTTTGAGTCTTGTTTTGCCGATGAAGGTAATCAGTCACTGACCTCTGCCAGCTCTTATCTCTACTCATGAATTCTTAGCTGGTTTTTTTCTCTCTTTTCTGTCCAGTTGCAGAGGGGAGAGTGAGAGAGTGGCTTTAGTGGGTACCTGGTATCTGGCCAGGGTCAACCCACTACACAGGATAATAGGGAATGTCTTCACACTGACAGAGGACAGGGAAGAAATTCTTTACTGAATAGGTTGGCCAGAGAAGTCATGGATGCCCCATCCCTAGAAGTGCTCAAGGCCAGGTTGGATGGGGCTCTGAGCAACCTGGGATAGTGGAGGGTATCCCTACCTATGGTGGAGGGTTGGAACTGGATGATCTTGAAGGTCCTTTCCAACCTAAGCCCTTCTATGATTCTATGGCTTTCTGGATTGAGTTCAACTTCTATTATGTATTTACCAGTACAAATTTAATTTCATAATTCTTTTTGCAATGACATCATATATCAAGCAATTCCCTGGAAGAACAATTTGTGTATGTAAAGAAGACAGTGTGGGGTTATATTAACACAGTACCCAAAACTCAAACTCAATCTTTTATCCGAATTTCTCAGTGTCAATCTCCCTACAGAATTTTTTCCAACCATTTACTGTTAGAGAGTTTATAAAGATTTACTTTTGTTATCTTCATAGAGTCATAGAATCAATAAGGTTGGAAAAGACCTACAAGATCATCAAGTCTAAGCTTCAAAGTGTTCCATGTAAAATTTCTGGGGTCCAGAAATGTCATAATGGTGCAGTTTTACATTCTGTATTTCTTTACAAACCCTGTAGTACAATGTCAGGTAAAATGGGTACAGAGAGGCTTTAGGAGCATCTGATCACACTGTGATCAAAGTGACTTGAGACCCATTATAAAATGTACCACGGAGGGTCTTGCCCCAAGTCACTTAATGAGCCTGAGGAAAAATCCTGGTGCAGGCCAGGGCTTTGTCCTCATTGCTGCAGCCTCTTTCTCTCCCATGAAAAATCATTTTGTTCAGGATTAGAACTAAATCCCAGGGTTGCGTGGAATAAAGCTACCAGGATCACAAAATTAACACAACCTTTGCTTAAAATCAAAACCATAGCAGGTTTCCCCCAAATGGGATTATTTTACAGGCAAACACAGTACCAGATAAAACCTAGAATTCCCTGCAGCCTCCCTAGTTTAGTTTATATATAATTCCTCTGATGATTAGTAGAGTTAATAAAAAATAAAAATGTCTCCCTTTAAAGCAGAGAGAGACTCACATACTTGCATATACCTATCTCCAGGATAAAGTTTTAATTACCTTGAGAAAAAGCTGGAAGAAAGATGAAACTCAGGCACCTGTTACAGCTGGGAAGACAGTAAGGAGGGCCAGCATGCAATAATTAAATCTTTATCACCCAGAAAGGAGCCTGCAGCCTGTGGTGTCTTCCTGGTGAATATCAACATGTTTATTTTTAAAACTACTCCCTGCCAGCATGTCCCAAAGTCGTTTCACATACACAGTTGGCTGGAAAGAGGCGGGCTGGAGCTTGGAAAAGCAGGATCTAAAAGCAGAAAGAAAGAGGGTAGCTGAAAAGTTAGCAGAAAAAGGGCTGGGATGGAAACCATCCAAGTCCAGCAATAGGTGACCTACATTTCCAGATCTCTTTGAAAAAGTCAGATCTCAGTGTCCCTCTTCCCTGAAAGTGCTGTGTTTATTTACTCACTGCTTTTCAGTTCTTCTGGAAATCTTGCTTTTTCATATAAGGCGACAAAAACATGGATTTAGGGATTAATCCCTCCCGGAGGAGGAGCAACACGGCCACAGCTGGTGAGTTTTGCAAATGGAGAAAACTGGGCAGAGATCTTTAGCTGTGTGTGTGAGCAGTTGCTGTACAACCACACCATGCCTAGTGCTGCCTTCCCCCACACACCAGGGTCAGCCTGGTCACTCCACAGAGTTTTGGTCTGTTGGTGACCCTGGACCATCCCCATCTTCGATCTGGACACTCAACTTCTTTTGTACAGAAAACCAAACTGTGGCAAAGTTAATTATGGTGTTGATGTCTATTAGGATAAGTGAACATGCATCACATTCATTTATTCATTCATTTGTGCATATGTACCCATCTATCCTCAGAAGATACATGAAGGTATGTCTGTGTGTATGTACACTGATGTGTGTTAATTTAAAATCACTGCTGGAGAAGTCAGAGTCAATCAGCTGCAATAAATAACCCAATACCTTGGGGCAAAGGGAGAGATTATTCCCTCCTGCCTGTGATTAGGTCTTTTCATGGAACCAAAATGCAACAAAGAGGGATGTGAGCTGCATAAAACTTTGAGGCTGTCCCTGCCCCATGTGACAGGTTGAACCAGGGACCTCCAGAAATCCCGTACAACCCAAGCTGTTTGATTCTCTGGCTGTTTTTTGATCAATGAAATCTCTATCAATCCCAAGGGGGATCTTAATGAGACTGCATGGGCTGGAGAGGCTGCAGAATAACTCAGGGCTTCTCTGGAGAACAAACAGGTTCATGCCCTGACGTCTGAATATCAGCCAACTAATCAGCCCCACATTTCTTCTGGCACCTCCCCACTCTTTGCCCCTTAAACACATCTCTCCTTCTTTCAGTGGTGCCAGCTATAGAGGAAGAGAGGAAAGTCCTAAGGCTGGGTTTAGATTCAAGCTGTAAATTGTACCATGAATGCCTCACTCTACAGTGAGCTCTTTCCCCACTCTAGTTTGGTCTAATCTTTTAGCTCACAGCTCCTCCACAAGATGCCTGTGTTGGTTTTTGGTGGAGTTTGGACATTCATTTATTTATTTTCCTAACAGAGGGGTAAAATACTTTATTTAAAAATGGGCTTATAAAAAGAGTGGGCAACTCTCAGCCTGGAGGGGTTCGCTGAAATCCTGAGTGTATGTGCCAGGAGCTGAATATGTCTTTAAGTAGAGCTGTGCTGCTTCATTCTTTACCTTTCTCTGTGTGTCTGTGTTCTGCAGGGATTAGTCATGGATTCACAAAATGGATTTTCTCAGAAAAGATTCTTTCTGCGTCTTATTCTTTTGATACAACTTCAACATCTCTTTCAGTATAATATTTTCTCCTCCTCCTCCCTGTACATCTGTGTGTGTGTGCTTGTGGGTGTTTATAAATATGTACATATATTCTGGTTGGCTGGAAGTAGGAAAATCCATTTTCTTTAACAGTCATATCTCTGAGAAGCAGACTCACAGAAAAGCTTTAAAATACTAAATTAAAAGACTTTAACTGCTTGGCTTTTCTGGTCAGCTTCTCCTTAATTCTTCTCTCTCTCCTTCTTGCTCTCTCTCTGTTTCTTACCCCTGTGCTGAGTTTTCTGTTTAATTAGGAGGAAAGGAAATAGTGACATCAAGTCAAGGACATAATCTCTTTCCAAACTGACAAAGTCAGAGTTTAATCCTCCTGGAATAGTCCCACAGGAAAAGGAAAATTCCCTCTTAAATTATAAAGCTGATGGCTGGGTCCTGACGTAGCACCTGTTGAAGACTGTGAGAATCTTTCTTTCTGTTTATATATTGCTTTAGGTACTGAATCCCTTTGTCTGTGGTTACATCAGTCCCCTGTTGAAACCTCTGGAAGCTCAGGGTTGCCTTAGCCAGAGGTTTCCTGCTGAGCTGTCTGTAGGACCTTGGGATCAGAGGGCTCAGGAGACCATTTCCCTTCTTAAAATAATCAAAATGCTCTATGATTCAGCCCCCTGGAGAGGGCAGGACTGTACTCCTGTTTAGCTTTCTGCCTTCAGGGTAAGAGAAAACTTTCAGCACCTTTTACTCTTGCTGCAATACAGCACTCTCTTTTTTTTCACATTTTATCACTGACTCATGTTCAAATTTTCTCCGTTCTGGGTACAGCTCATCTCAGCCAACATCAGCAATGAGCAGTCTGACATCTTGCGTAATTTATCCAGACTAATTTAAAGGATTGGGCAGGATATTCATATTCTTAGAGACCCATTGTTGGAAGGTATGCTTTACCTATTGGACAAATGCTCTCCAGTGATGGCCAATCTTGAAATGTACTTTAGATGTAGATCTTTTAACTGCCTATAATTATACAAGATGCTACCACTCCATGAAAGAAGAAATTGTGCAGATGGGGAAGATAACCTCCACCTTGAATTCCATAGGGACAATATGAAAAGACACCTGGAGATCTCCTCTCATCCTATTCCATGAGAAGAGGACTCATGTCTGGTGACAGGAATCAAAGATAGTTTCATGAGGCACCTTATGTTTATAGGAAAACATTGTTCTCTGAATTCTCATGGCCATTTTGCATTTCTAAATCATTCATCATCATGTTTTATCCTAAAGGAAATTAGTGATACAAGCTGTCAGCTCTATTTACCTCTAAATTTCTTGCTGTGGCAGTCATAAGGTGCCCATATACAGCAGATGACAAATGACTGCAGTTGTTATATGAAATACAGCCCATTATTCCACATTCTTCCTGTAGAAATCAAGTGCACATTGAGGGCTTCACCCAGGAGCACACTGTGAGCAGGCAGCTTGTAAGGGGTGTATTGGGCTCAGGTGGGCAGTGGGGAGGTCTGAGTGACAGGGAGTCTGTAGAAAACACTTTACTGGCACTAAAATGCAGCTCTTTCCTCTCTGCAATGTGGCAGCCGAGATCACGGAGCAATCGTTTCCAGGCAGAGAAGTGTGGAACAATGTCTCCAAATGAAATTATAGCTGGAGGAAAGGATTTCTTTGAGGCAGGATGGAATGTAATTACCCAAGTTGGACTTTTGCCAGGACACTGATGTTTAAGACACTTCCAGCTCTTATGGAAAGTGCCACAGGACCTTTTACTGACTGCAAAGAAGCGGGCTGTGGAATTTATTTTTGTGTGTGTGTGTGTGTATTTGAGTATCTCATCCAAGAGGCAGAATAATAATGTGAGAAAGAAAAAACTATCAAAGAAAGAGCTAATCTTTGCAAAGTGATGGGATATGTAAATCCCACTTTGAAATGGTAATTTATTAACTTCTTTTTAAGATAAAAATGCAATTAGTTCATTCTTTCATTTCCCCCTATCCCAGAAAAATGCATATATATTATTATCATGTCTTTGCCTCCTGTGTCAAATCTGTATCATTTAATTTTGTTGCAGTGAAACTTGTGGGTTTTATAAAAAGGTTCTGGTGAGGTTTTTTCTGCTTTGTTTCAATCCTGACTGTAAATAAAAGAAAATGTTACTATATTCAGCAATGATTACTGTAAAAAATCTACACTTTGTTGAATTTTATAAAGGCTGTGGGCTATTTTTATATTAGATGCAGTATCAGTAAAGAGTAATCAGAGAGAGAAAGGGACTTTTTATCATTCTCAGTTTATTCCCAGACATACTCTCTTGAGCTTTGAAGGAAAAAAATAAAATATTATCTGTGATTGAAGAGTAAGCTTGTCTTATTTTTCACTTGATCATTTTTGGTAAGGGAATGAATGTAGCTGCATCTGTATCTATTCATCTCTATCCGTAGCACATGATTATTCCTAACTAGTCAACCCAGCATCACTTTTCTGAATCCATGGCATTTTTATCACCTTGTTTTTATATTTGATTAAAGATTATGTAAAACTGGGTTTAGCTGGCTGGACACCTAAATTTGGCAAAATACCTGTAGATGTCAAGCAAAAGGTATAAATAAACAAATTTTAAATGAAACAATTATTGGAACATTGTCAGACTTTATTTGATATCAGTAAAATCTGGAGATTCCCATGTCTGTTAATATAATAGTTTGGATGTTCATGGAGGGTGCAGTAGCTGTTGGTTCAGACTGCTGTTCCAGTTGGTTCCCACTGGTTTCTACCTGTGGGAACTTGAATTCCCACCTAGGTCCACCGACAGACCTGTCCTCACAAAGCTGTTGAAGAATCTGTGCTCCAGCTCTCATAGTCCCTCTTGGCAGAGCTGCTTCACCTTGTTTAGGATATTTAAATATGTACCAAGTCTAAAAGAAAAAGATTGAGAGGAATTCACTTGTAAAGAGTTAATAAGTTCCTTTGGCAGTGAAGACACAATGGAGGGAGAGGTGGGATTCACCTCCCCTGGTTTTAGGTGAATCTATTAAGTAAATGTCTCCATCTGGATTAAGTTAAGAGTCACAGAATCATAGAGTATCCTGAGCTGGAAGGGACCCACAAGGATCACTGAGTCCAACTCCTGGCTCTGCCCAGAAAAACTCCAAGAATTCCACGCTGTGCCTGAGAGTGTTGTCCAAACGCCTCTTGAGCTCTGGCAGGAGCTGTCCAAGCTCCCATCATAAGGAATAGAAATCTAATTCATCGACTTGCGGGTCTGCAATTCACCTCGTGCTAAAGTAGACTCAGAGTAAAGGGGCTCCTCTTTTCTGCTCTCTGTGTCTCGTTTGGAGCTCCTTCTCCACATGGATGCTTTTAATTCTGAAACATTACAAACATATATTTATATGTGGTGATTAAAATGAAGAAAAAAATAAAACTAGAGATGTGCCTCTGGCCTTGGGAGCTGAGCTCTTACTGAACTCAGAAGAGAAGGAACCTTAAAGAGACCCCTTCTCACAGTGCTCTGAGGTGAGATCCTGAATTTGGTGAGAAGTACCCCACAAGCCTGTTGAGATCTTTGTTCTGCAGATCCTTGGCTATGTTACCAGTTCTGGCAAGAAGACATTGTCTTTGGGAGCATCAGGGCTGGCTGGTTAACAGCAGTGTCCTACCCAGAGCTCACAAGGCTCTGTTGACTTTCAGCCATGAGTCCTGACGGATCCAGCTACCGCCAGTCAGTTACCCTCTGACCTATCAGAAGGAAACAACTAATTGAGGTGTAAGTTAAGGATTTCTTCCCCTTCTTCTGGATGTCTCATGTCATCTCCTAAACCAAATAAAGCCCTGGAGGATGGTGTAGGATGCACATCACCTCTCAGATAGAAACCACATACGTTCAAGTCTGCAGTCTCTGTTTCCTCAATTTTCCTCCATGAAACATTCGGCAGAAAATTTACACCTTCCAATTCATCCTGCTGCTGCTGGAAATGCACCATCCTTCCAAACTAACACATGGTAATTGCCATTTGATAGGCAAGATTTTTAACTTTCAACATGATCTCAACATCTCGTCTGTTTTTGGGGGTGTGACTAAGGCAGCAGAAGATGAGCTGGGAGACGCTGTGTGTAATGACGAGCCCCTAAATCAGGAGTGAATTGGCTCTGTTCTGAAGGCTGTGCTGGTATTTTAATAATTGCCTCACTGAGGAGATGGAAGTGAACTTGTGAAGGAAGGATGCAAATCACTGATTATCCCTGCAGCACTGGTGGTGGTGGAAGCCCAGGATTCGTGCTCCCCACCCTCGTGCACAGCATCGCTGTAACCATGGTGTCCGAGTGCCTGCGAGCAGAGCTGGCTCCTCACAGAGCGCCTGCGGCACCAGCAGACTCACCAATTAAAGATTTGTCTTGGGGAGAGGGGATTAAAGACTTTTCATTAGCAAATTTAGAGATTCTAAAGCCCTATTATAGACATCTGCCACCCACATTGTGAGCAGAACAGCTGTACAATGGGAGATTATAAAGCATGAAAATGACGTGATGTTTTGGAACTTTATTGTCTCTACACTCTTGGCCCTGCAATCCCATGGAAACAGTTATGCTTAGTATGAAGCATTGATATTTCCTTCTGGGTGGGTGGGCTATTTGCTCCTTCTCCTCATAGAGGTTAAAAATAACAATTTGTGATTCTCTGTGCTTTTTTAAGATTACCTCACATTTCCATCACATTCAAAACAAAAAAAATCACATAGAATATTCATAATATTGTTCTATATAAAGCTCAAGACACAGGAGAGAGCCGAATTAGTATCATATATTTTCATTATTTAACAATTATCACCATGAGAATTTCTGGAACAAAATTCAGTGGGAAAAGAAAATGAAATAAAATAAACAGCCACCTTCCTTCAAAGTTTGAATCTGCAGTGCTTTAATTCCAATCAGCTATAACAAAACTGATGACAGAAGGGGCTTTCAGCATTTTAATAGCATAGCAACATACTGGGTGCACTTGCAAATCCATTTGCTCCAAGATGCTTTGATCACTTCATGTTTTCTGAAGGCAACACCCAGTATATGAAACATCTATAAAAGAAAATCATCTCCCTCTCATTCCTCAGAAATTCTCCATTTGCCCGGCAGAATTTACAGTCACTGAGCACTCCTGAAGCCCAGAGTTTTGCAGGATTCACAGGCAAGCACCACCCCTTGTGCAGGAAGACTCAGCTTATTGTTGCAACTATTGTAAAACATTTATTTTCAAACACTGAGCATTACAGGCCACCCACTACCAGGGGAACCCAGGTCCCACACAGTGAAGCTGTAAGTGGACTTTTGCTGTACTAGGGAATAGAACTGTGTCAGGAAACAATGCTGGGCACTGGAATTTGCTGATAAACATTTTTACAATGATCCTTGGGATGGTTTTAGCCCAGGCGCTGCCTTTACAATTCCTAGATGCTGATTGGTAGCTGGCACAGCCCCAAACCCATTCCCAATGGACAGTCTGGATGCAGCAACTTCAATTCACAGTCTGAAGAGAGTTTAATTGTATAAACACAGGTAATTTCTGGTCTCAGCACTGCAAAATGCTCTCAGCCTCCTTTATTTCATTTGCAGAGATATTGCCTCATCATAAAAGAAATGTGGTTACAAGTTTAGATGCAGGCTGGACACAATTTTAGCTTTAGCTCTTGTCACCAGGGTGTGCAACGTCATTACAGCTGGAACCGGAACAAAGCAGAGGCCCAAAACACTCCCCCAGTGACCAGGAGGGGCTGTAAAGTTCCTGCTTCCTGGCAAAAGCCAGTGTTCACTGATGGATGTTGGAAAGGGCTCTTCCTTCAGGGGCTGCTGCTCTGCAGATGCCCGCTGAGAGATAAAAGCCGAGTGTGGGAGGGTAGGGATTTACTGTTGGGACACCGAGAGGAGCAACCTGGAGCTCAGGAGAGTGACAAAGCCTTTTCCAGTCTATGCTGCCTCCAGGGATGGGACGGTCGGTGATGCAGTGCAGGCACCAGCTGGAGCCTGTGCTCGCCCTCAGAGCCCTGAGGTTTTCCCCAAGAGAAATGAGCCTCTCAGTCAGGCTTATTAATTTGGGCTCAGCAATGGCAACATGGAGGGAACACCAAAAAAAAAGAGATGACTTGTGTTTGACCAGCCTGCAGCGAAGTAAAAATAAATACTCAGTTCCCAAGAAGTAGAATCTTAAATTAGCCCAAAGCAGAAATTTTACAGAAAAGCTTATGCATTTCATTTTAAATTTGACACAGAATGTTCAGTAGGTAGGGAAAGATCTCAGCAGTTCATCCTGTTACTCAAAAGACCACGTTTTAAAGGGTACTATTCTTAACCTCCTTTGTTTTCCACTTCTGTAGTGATATATCTGGACAGAAGGCTCCTAATGCTCTTTATTTTTAACACAGGGAATCACAGAATGGTTTGATTTAGAAGGTACTCTAAAGGTCACCTCATTACAACCCCCCATGGGCAAGGGACAGCTTCCACTAGACCAGGTTGCTCCAAGCCCCATCCAACCTGGTCTTCAACACTACCAGGGACAGGAATCCACAGCTTCTCTTGGCAACATGTTCCAGGGCCTCACCACCCTCATCATAAGAAATTTCTCCCTAATATCTAATCTAAATCTACCTTCTTTCACCTTGAAGCCATTCCCCCTTGTCCTGTCACTACATTCCCTTGTAAAAAGTCCCTCTCCAGCCTTGCAATACAAATAATCATTAACAATAGGACAACTAATCATTAAAAATCGGTCTAGATTTGTAGGATACCAAATAAATATATCATCCATATTACATCCTTTGCAAAGCCTTAAAACTGGGATGTCTTGATCTCTGGAAATACCTCTTTACTGCTTATATTAGATCGAAGGTAACACGTCATCTGACTTTAGGTGTCTTTAAGTTCTCATTTTAGTTGTAAGAGATTTAGTCACAGTCAGTGTGATTTTATATCTGATTAGAACATGGAGAACTACTTAGGAAATCAGGAATCTCTCCTTAGTGCCTGCTGACACAGGGAGGAGTCTCCACCTGGCTCTAGGACAATCCTAAAGTGGTTTGTGGATGTTGATTATGCTGTAGACACCACATGCAGCCATGTGAGAAACAGGTTCCTAAAAGTCTGCTTAGATGGTCAGAGCTGGCTGAGAAAGATTTTACAGAGACTCAAAGAACACTTAATTCAGCAACAACTTGACTTTGCATAATGTGAGAATAACAGACATCAGGGTGGCCATCTGGATGCAGTGCTCAGCAAGGCTGTCCCTGACTGTGCCTGGTGAGACACACTTAGGGAAAAAATGTGTAGAAAGTAAGACGTTTCAAGTATAATATTACTTCTGTGGTATAAACCTCTGAGCTGCTGCTTGCAAATGGCTTGAAAACATGTTAAGATAGTGATTTCCCTCAGACCATGGTGTTTAGTGGAGTCTAATGAGCTTACCCTTCCCCTTGCTTGCTCTTTTGCAACCAGACCTGGATGTAAACTGATTATTGTCCTCCCAAAGATGCACAATAACACATGTTGTGCCTTCATTTAGGGGGGTAGTTACATTGAATGCTGGCTAAAAGGTTTAATGCTGAGGGATTTGGGATTGTTCAGCCTGGAGAAGGCTCTGGGGTGACATAATTGTGGTCTTTCACCACCTGAAGGGGAAACTCAAAAAAGCTGAAGAGGTACTTTTCACGTGGGCATCCAGTGACAGGACAAGGGGGAATGGCTTTAAGCTGAAGGAGGGTAGATTTACATTGGATATTAGGAAGAAATTCTTGGCTGAGAGGGTGGTGAGTCACTGGAACAGGTTTCCCAGAGAAGCTGTAGATGCCCCATCCCTGGAAGTGTCCAAGGCCAGGTTGGATGGGGCTTAGAGCAACCTGGTCTAGTGGAAGGTGTCCCTGGCCATGGCAGGGGTTTGGAATGAGATGATCTTTAAGGTGCTTTCCAACCCAGACCATTCTATAATTGCGTGATAAGGAGAAGTTCACATTAGTGAGGGAAGAAGGGTTTCTTTCTGCTCCCCAGAAACGATCTTTCAGCAAAATCTCACTTTCATGTCTCACTGGGGCCTTCTCATCAGTGCTCTGTTATTTATAAATATAAAAATAAGTCAGTTTGTCAAGTCACTTTACATGGACAGTGTAGTTTGGCCTTAAGTGTCAGGCCTTAAGTGTCAGGATTACTGACTATGTGGATTGGAGTGGAGGTAGATGGAGGCAGGTCACGTGTACAGGAGTGTTTGTTCTTATTGTCAGCTTAATTTTGGTGTCTATGAGTAAAATGTGCCCAATGCATCTATTGTATTTGCTTCTTACTTTGTGCAGCAGCATTAAAAACAGTCAATACTTTAGCAAATAGTGGGAAAGGTTTGCAGTCTGTGTAATGTATCCCACTGACAGAACAAATGGGTTGCATACTTCACTTCAGGAGTTTAAACAGCAGATTACCCTTTGCACTGGGGTGTATTTCAGTTCAAAATTATTATTTGAATTTTGCTGACATTAAAGGCACGACTGGGGACTAGGCTGCTACCATGTTGGGGGCTATACAGACAAAGAAGGAGAAAAAAAATTAGCCTGTGCCAGGAAGATTATTTCAAAATGCAGTTTCACTATTAGAAATCATGTTTTCAGTTATTTACATCCAATCAGAGGACACAGGCAGTGCCATGTAAACTGCCATGCTAATGAAAATAAATATCTGATTTTATCCCAGCCGGTCACACGGGGCTGAGATGTCACATCAGCAGAACTCTACAGATAGTTCCACCACTGCAGCACACGGAGCATGAAAAGGCTCTGAATTATTTATAACAACTGGGTCAGCTTCTCAGCAGGAGAAAACTGGCAGAGCTAATTAACTGATATACCCCAACTGATGTTGCACTTCGTATTTGAGGAATAACTCCAAATAGCAGGGACTCACAGAAGTCAGGAGCTGCTTTGCCTGCTGACAGTTTTGCCCTCAAGTTTGCAGTAGGAGTACGTGGCAGGATATAAAGAGCAAGTCGTTTGGGTGGTTTGTAACCAAAATGTACATGTGCAATTCCATCCTGGAGGAAAATGGGATGCATTCCATTTGCCTTCCTTGCCCCACTACAGAATAAACCTTAAGTGCTGAAATAAAGGCCGTATTTTATGGCAAGTACAGCGCCAGGGTCATTAGCTTTCCCATTCGGCTTCATCAGATGGCTACACAGCAGGATGCATTCCAAATTTATTTGATAGTTTGTCAATAAGCAGCTGCCTTTTAATAGCTCTTAACTTCATGGACTTGAAAAACAAAATGCCTCATGCTCACATTAAACCCAGTGGTCCATCACAGGGATCTCAGTTTTTCCTGGCATTTGGGGCAGAGTGGAAAATGACCTCTGACTCCAGCTTTCACTGTAATTTTGTGAACACTCATCACCAGGGAACAGACAGAGAGACTTGCTGGGCTGGGAACTATTATAGTGAGATAAAGGGGGGTGAATCGTGCTGGGTCTAGGTAGGGAGTGGTGTAGGAAGGAGTGGGAGCATGGTCAGCAGGGGGGACTTAAACATGTCCCCTCTCTAAGTAGGGACAAGAGGGTAAAGTGATGAGCTTGTCAGAGGTAATTTTAATTAACACTCAGCTGATCTTAGAGCTGCTTCTGCTGGGCCACCTCCTGCATATTCTGGGAATATTCAAGGACAATCGAGACTGAGTATGTCAAGGGAGGATGGGAAATTATCCACTGTATCCCACTCCATCCATGGGCAGGAGTGTTTATTGTGCGAGTAGCTCTGGGCTGGGTGGCTGGATTATGACAAGCATCTTGTCAGCTGGAAACTCACGACCAAGGGTCAATACTTATGAGATGAAAACACAAAAATTTGGCAGTTTGTTGCAAAGGGTCCAAATGGTTGCAGATCAGTGCCAGTACAAGGTACTCTTGTAAGATGTACTTCTTGCAGGCACTTCTGAGTGTTAAATTGCTTCCCTTTATTATCCCTACAGTCTCTGAATTCTTTGAAGACAAGGGCTTCTACCCTTATGCAATAAAAAAGTCTCTGGATTGAATTTTTCTCCTCATTTTACCCCCAGAAGAACCTGAGAGATTTGACAATCTGTCTGACTAGTACCTACCTCTGTTACCAAAGTACTATTTGAATATCAACCTGGAGATTTGAGAGTAAATTCAATATCCCTTCTGTCAAAAGAATTTACCTTGCTTTAATAATAAAAAAAAACCCCAACCTTATAAACAGTAAAATTGGATGTAAGAACATTTTGTTTTTAACATGCAATATTTAAGGCAGCCATCCCAAAAGGACTCAAATGGCATTTCTGATTTTTGTTTTTCATGCTGATTCCAAGGTAAGAGTGGGGGCATCAGGAAATGCCACATTAAACTGTTGAGAATCAAGGTGATGACTCCTGTTTCTGGTGTGCTTGGGAAGAAGAGGGTAGGAAGGGCTGGAAATTGCATTGCTACCCATTGCTGTGCTGTACAGCACCCAGACCAACTGCCTGCCAGGGACTGTTCTTCCAGGTTAAACAAAAACTGGTTTCCAGTGCCACAACTGGACATGGCATTCGGTGCTCTGGTCTGGTTGACAAGGTAGTGATCCGCCAAAGGTTAAACAACATGATCTTGCAGGTCTTTTCCAGCCTTAATAATTCTGTGACTCTATCATATGCAGTGTTACACCCACAGCTTTGGGAATAACTTACAAGCATCCTCCAAAAAGATACCTTCTGCTGAAAGGGCAGATTTCTGTTGTTCTCTCCTTCCCACTCCATTCCTTTTAGGCACACGTCAGAGCCTGTGTACAAATCCAGCAGTGATGGCAAATGGTGAATCATCGACTCAGAATGGTCTCTGTTGGACTTCACTGCTTTGAGACCAGGCTGGTGTGAAGTACAGGCAGAAGAGCTTGGGTTTATCCCTGAATAGTCAAGCTCCTCCAAGGCAGCTGCATGGAATTCTCTTGGGATGTGTTTTCCTTGCACGCACCCAGCTGAAGTGCAAATTTACATCCTCGTGTCTGCAGCATCCTGAGTGCCTTGATGATGCTTCATAGGCACAGAAGGACAGGAAAACTAAGTAAAGACGATAAAAGGATGAAAAAGAATTATTAATTTAATCTAAATCATTCTCCTGCTTGTGTTTTGAGTATGTTCCAAACTATTTTCTTCAGTCATAGTTTAAATGACTCCACTGATTGGCCTCTTACCTTTTCCACAGGGTGTGTCTGGAATGGGATGGAATGGAGTAGAATAGAATAGAACAGAATGGAATGGAAGGACCTAGACTAGACTAGACTAGAATGGAATAGAATAGACTAGACAAGACTGGACTAGACTAGAATAGAATGGAGCAGAATGGATTAGAATGGAATAGATTAGAACATAATGGACTAGATTAGGATAGAATGGAACAGAATAGTCCCAGTTGGAAGGGATTATAATAGTCGGCTGAACAGACTGTCTGACTATGTCAGGGCTGACCAAAAGTGAAAGCACATTGACAAGGACATTGTCCAAATGCCTCTTAAACACTGGCAGTGATGGGGCATAATATAATTTTGATTATAACTTTTGTTTGTGTAAGGTACACATGACCACACTGTGAGCACAGCTCCCTGGGCTGCTCTTTTTGAGGAAGAGTTTTATTTCCATTCTCTACGTCACCAGAGTTTGTACCATCCCCATATATGCTGTGGAGAAGAAGCAACACTTAATAGTGTCACAGGCTCACACTTCACCTACAAACTGAAAATTTAGCAGCATAATTTCATCCAGTGTTGCTTGGTCCTGCTCTGGTAGATGGAAACTCAGACATAAAGTACAAATTTTGTGCTGCAAAGCTGAGCTCTTTGGCACCTAAAAGAACAAAGAAGTATGTGATTATTCCTTTTGTTCCCCCTATACCTAAGATTATACAGCTTCTGTTTTTTTCTGAGCTGTCCTTCACCCCAATTTCCTTCTACTTACACTGTGAGTTTTTATCACCCCCTTAAACTGACACTGAATAGTCTTTAGCTGAGAGTATAAACTTATCATTATCTAGGGATTTATTTATGGCTGTATTTTTTTACCTTCCAAAGCATCAGGAAATAAAACTCAATTAAGGTTCAAAATAAACTCCGCTGTCTCCCTGCTTTGCTCAGCTCTCTCTTTACACTCCTTGTGACCCATCCAGAGACAATCAGAATTCTCATCTGCTGTCACCAGGGTTAATTTAACTTTTAATTCTAATGGACTCTGGTGAAAGAAGAAGCATATTAAGTGGCACCGACCAAAGTGCAACTGTTGCAATTATTAACTGCAATTAACACCATGTCCTCCCCTATTGGGAGAGTGAAACTCAAGCCAGGTGCAAGATGCCTGCTGTGAAATGGGGCTGGAATCCTTTGTTTGAAACCAAGTTCATGACTCTTTCAGCTGAACTGGTCGGAGGAAATTAAACACGCTCATTAGACTTCCATGTAAAAGTGGGTGCTGACCATGTTTTTTCCTCTACATTGTGACACAGGCAACACGGGGAGGCATCATTGAGCTGTGGAGTGGTGCTCTTACAAGGCTCTGCCAAAGGAAAAGGATCATGTCAATATTTATTAGACTTTCCATCAGCTTGTTAAGTCAATAGGAGAGCTGAATTCCAAACAAACTCCAATTAGATTTAGTTTCAAAATGAAGGCTTCTTCCTAAACTATCCAATAGGGAAATGCCACTGGCACTGGTATGAGCTTCTTTCTTAGCTCTTTCTTAACTCTTTATTATCTGTCATTACTCCAGTGGTTAAGGTTTGGATGGTGTTGGTAAAGGGAGCATTGCTATGCAGAGACTTGTTGTACAAGTCACATATAAAGTGTTTGTTAAAGAAGCCCCTATATTTATATGATTTTGGCATCAAAAATGAGCTAAAAGAGGGCAGATTTAGATTAGATATGCAGAAGAAATTCTTCCCTGTGAGGGTGGTGAGGCCCTGGCACAAGTTGCCAGAGAAGCTATGGCTGCCCCATCCCTGGAAGTGTTCAAAGACAGGTTAGATGGGGCTTGGAATAACCTGGTTTAGTGGAAGGTGTCCCTGCCCATGGTAGTGGGGTTGGAATGAGATGATCTTTACGTTCTCTTCCAACCCAAACTGTTCTATGATTCTATGAAAATCTCTTCTCCCAAAGAGGAGGGTAAATTGCTGCACAGGTGGGGACAGGAGTCGTAGTTGCAAAGATCCTCACAGCAGCATCTTCAGCTGGAGTGAATGAGAGTCAAGGTAACCAAAATGCCTCTGCTTTTGGGGAAACTTCACTGCAATCCATAAAAACTCAACAAGATTTCTTTTTCTGGTCTTGTAAGGGGCAAAGCCACTGTCCTGGAAGTCTATTATTGCTGCATGAATCTTGCATGAGGAAGGAACGCAGAAGGTCTTGAGCACTAAGGAGATTTGATGGCAAATGTGAGGTGTTTTAAGCTCCTCTTCTCACCTTGCATCTGAGGTGGGACAGGAATCACAACCCGAACTCATTTTATTTGGAGACAACTGTGGGCTCATTGCAAAGGAAAGAATTGTGGGAAAGAGAAGAGAGATATCAAAGCAGAAAGACTTTGCATCTCTAAGAGTTACTCTCAGGTTACTTTAGGGGAAAAAGCTCCCACCTGGCTGAAGCAGTTGGCAGAAGTAACACTCTTCCTCTGTGTCCTAGAGAGACAACCTGAGCTCCCCTGGGAAAAATAATAAAAATTAAAAAAAATAAATCACACCAGTAGCTGTATCCTTTAGTCCTGTTGATCTTGTCACTGAAACCTCATTATGTGCACATCAATAGTCAAAAATATTCCAATGAGAATTTCATGACTCACTTTCTAAAAAATCCTATTTTCA
The DNA here is from genome assembly GCF_003945725.1 of Corapipo altera. Taxonomy (NCBI): domain Eukaryota; kingdom Metazoa; phylum Chordata; class Aves; order Passeriformes; family Pipridae; genus Corapipo; species Corapipo altera. Next base: position 1,487,199 of record NW_020884970.1, on the reverse strand, counting down.
TCAAAACTGCCCAGATTTTGTGCCCCTAGCTGTTCTGTTCCCTTGAGGGTTTAATCCTAAGTCACTTTTGCAAGTAAAATTTAACCGTCTCAGCCACGTGACCTTGCTCTGCAGACTGAAGAGCCCTCATGTTCACACAGTGGGCACTCCAGTCTCTTACACTAAATACAAACCAGGGATCTATGTTCCGACTTCTCTTTCTTGGCCTTCCATTTACATTAGTGTATCAAAACCACCACTACAGTAAAGAGGAAATTCTATATATCTTCTTGAATTCCCCCATTTTGCAATTTGAGACAGTTTTACTTTACCCCAGGAGCAGGTATTTAAAACCAGATTGAAAACCATTTATTTGAAGTGTGCTTGTCAAGATTGGTTTATTCTGTTCCCTTTCTGGGAGCACAAATAGAGACTATAATCCACCTGAGAAGAAGATTTCTATTGACAGCTTCATTTAGCAGTCCTTTTGCAAATCCACTTCTTTTACAAATGTTCTTTCATGAAGTCTTCAGTTGATATGTTCAAAATTCTAGATGTGTAAATAAACAAATCAAGAATCTTTATCTCCTCGTGCCCTTCATATTTTCCCTTTCCATCTCTGACCTTTTCTTGCCTACATGTGATTACTGCAAAAACCTTATTTAAGCACATTATTTTCTTAGTGATGGTAAGGTTATTACTTTTTAAGAGGAAATTTCCACATAACGTTGTGTTCAGAGCAAAAAAAAGTTACTGTACCTCCTTCCCCTTTGGATGGTGATTTGTGAAGAGAGATGAATAGGGAAAAGTAATTTGATATAAGTCCTTCTGGAAGGAAAAAAAAAAGGCTTGTGATCCTGGCACCAATCTAGTAAATCTGAATTTAATTTAGCAGTCTGAGCTATCGCCTGTGGGAAGCATCAAGTTGAATTTTAGCTGCTTGATGGAATGAAAAGCCAGATTACCTGGTCTCTGAGGTTATTTTAGCCTAAGTTAAGACTTATTCCCACTCCCGATAGCATTCAGGACCTGTGAAAATTCATCTCTGGCATGGTAAAACAGAAGAGAGCAAATAACAGAACTTTGCCGGCTTCTCTCTGGGGCCTAATTCTTTTTTCTTACTATCATCTCCTATTTTTGGTACATTTGTTTCCTCTCTGGGATTTTTGTCCCACCTTTCACTGATGATTACCCTGAAATATTAGAGAGCCTGGTAAACTCTCTTTCATCCTCAGTCTACATCTCCTGCATTCCCAAGGGCTTGAGGTGGACTGACTACAACCCTCAGAGCACTGACACAACTCAACATGAGTAACTGGAAAGTTGGTTGAGGGTTGGATGAGTCAATATATTATTACAAGATAAACACAAGGTACTGAGATGGAGTAAAACCTGGGACAGAGGAACAGCAGAACAGATAATGAGGAAAGCAGCTGAACTGCAAAACTCCTGAAGCTCCCAGAACTAAAATAGTGCACAGAATTGCAGCCTTCTAATTAACCAAATTACAAATTTACAACAAAAAACAACATTGAAACTTACCCAAAATATGGCTTTTTTTCCAGTCGATGCTGGGGATTCACAGAATGGTTTGAGTTGGGAAGGACCTTAAAGATCACCCAGTTCCAGCCCTCCTGCCATGGGCAGGTTGCTCCAAACCCCATCCAACCTGGCCTTGGATACTTCCAGGGATGGGGCATTCCCTGGGCAGCCTGTTGCAATGTCTCAACACTTTCACACTAAAGAATTTCTCCTAAATATTCACTTTAAACCTGCCCTCTTTCAGCTTAAAGCCACTCCCCTTTACCATGTCACTACGTGACCTTGTAAAAAGTTCCTCTGCAGGGTCCTTGTGGGCCTTCTTCAGGCACTGAAGGTTTTTAATCAGGCGATTTAAATTGTTGAAGGTGTTTAATCAGATTAAGATGCTGCTTATTCTTTTGAATGCTGTAAAGATTATCACTCTCATTTAAAAAGAGAAAGAAATTTTTCCCGGCTTGGTAGCATAGTTCTGGAAAGGCAGGCTGGAGTCTCCTATGCCCTGTAGACTTGAAGGTAGCAATACTGTTTTGTTTTTCTAATTGGTCATTGCTGTGCTAAACTTTCAGCTTGGTGACTGCCCACTCCTCTGGGCTACAGCACAGGGCTACGACAGGAGACAACCCAGAGAGGAAAAAACTGGATGGACCTGGAATAGATGATTATTATTTGCTATTTACTCAGCACCTACATGTCATGACATTTTTTATCAAGTAGCAGAGCAATAAATAGCTCCTACTCCGAGCTATTACAACATAACACAAAACAATGCTCATCTATTTATTTTGTTGTTGTTGCTTTGGCTGTTGTGTGACAGGTGCCACATATGGAGCATCCTCTGCTGCCTGATTCAGCTTGTGCATCTTCTAGTGTCTGATTCAGCCAGTGGGATTGGCCAGTGGGATTTCTTTTTCAGTTTGCATGAGGGGGCTGAGGGCTCTGGGCCAGGGCCCTGCTGTACACGTGCTGGGAAACTCTGCAAGGAGTCACCAGAGTCCTGTGGGCCTGGGAGCATAGGAAGACAGAGAAGCAACGATCAGAAGGGAAACTAATAACAAAACCAGCGTGGTTTCCTTTCTGCAATGTTCCAGGTTCTCAAGTGACTTTTGCAAGTGAGGTTTGCAATATCAACAGAGTCCAGTGATGGTTTTTCAGGTTTTTTTTTTTACATGCTTTGCTGTGTGCTAGAAATCTGTAACATATGCAGAAGTAGATGCATCTGTGTGCTGCAAATGTCCATGTGCCACCTGCTCACGTGAGGAGTCATCAATGTTTATCTGTCTGGGCATTGTTTGGGCAGGATTGTGTAATGGAGAAGATCAAACCTTGGACTGCATTTTTGTTCCCAGAGCAGTTGGATTGTCCCATCATGTAACAACAAACTGGTGACATTTGTGGAAGAGCCCCAGGACCTTGCAAAAGACACCTGAGGTGGTCCCAAAGACCAGAACTTCAGTCACATGACGAGATACCAGTGATGTATCAATTACTTGGTGAGACAGAACCAATCTGAGCCACAGTCACGATACCAGGATGCCACTTTCCCTCCCAGATTTGTGCCTGCTACTGTTTTGGTCCTCATTTGGGGGAAATAACTCTTCCTCCACACTTGAAAAGCAGTTTTTTTAGGCTTCAAAATTCTTCACTCTTATGAAACTCAAAAAACTTGACACCAGGAGTTTGTCAGCATATTACAAGTCTTTTGTCTCCTGATATACACTGACTTCTCATCCTTCCCTTGTCTTCATCTCTACCTATTTGTATTTTATGAACTACTCAGTCTATCAGATCTCCAGGACTGTAACTTTCTTCTTATTTGATGTTTGTACAGTATCTTGCACAAAGACTTTGTCCCAAGGTTGGAATTCTAAGTGCAGATAATTTCTCTTGTTTATTTACCTGCAATATAAGAGATAAAAAAAGGATTCACCTCGAGGCATTTATTGGCAGTGAACTTTTCTTGTGATACAGTTTCTCACTGCTTCTCCACAGACATTTATTGGTAAACTCCAGAAGTTCCAGATAAATGAATTAGCATTACAATGGAGTTGCTGGTTCCAGTTCTGGTCTTGCCAGCAGAGAGACAAGCTGTGCGTATTTCCAGATGTGTTGATTTTCTGTTGGAGATAACTTTCCTCTTCAAGCAGTGTCAGTGAAATAATTCTCCAAATTTACCATTATATGAGAAAAATAAAATTGGGGATTTTTTTGGCATCAAATAATACAGTTTTGGGTAAAGTGCTAAACATTTTTTTCAAGTTATGCTGTACTATTTCAGGCACTTGAAAAAATGTATTTTCTCTTTTCTTGTACATTTAGATATGAGACTTTTTTCCTGTGCATCTCCCATGATTTACCCCCCCAAAAAGGGCTCTTATCAGCCCTCCACAAGAAGTGGGTCTCCAAATAGCTGGAGCTCAGTGGAAAGTTCTCTCATTCCCCTTGTACCACAATCACACAACTACTGCTGTGAGGCATCAGCTTTGCTCAGCTTTCTACCCTAAACTCATTTTTATCTGGATATTTCCAGCAAAGTTTATCTCTTTTTAGAGCTTTCTACTGAGCTATCCAACATGGATACCTGAGCCTGCCTAAAATTCTGTCTTGGGATATTCCTGACTTCCATCTGTAAGTCTGGGGAGGAAGAAAGCACGAGAGAAAGATCTGGGCCCTGAGACTTATGGAGTCACAGAATCATTTAGGATGGAAAAGTCCTCTAAGATCAAGTCTAACCATTAACCCAGCACTGCCAAATCCACCACTAAACCATGTCCTTCAGTACTGCCTATGAACATCTTTAAAAACCCTCCAGGGGTTGTGACTCTATCACTGCCCTTAGGCAGATTTTGCCCTTCATTTTGATACTTTTCCTTGCTGAGTAAATTGAGCTGAAGATTGTCTGGTCAGAGCAGCCTCAGAAGCACTAAGCCCACTCTGCTCATAGCAGAAAAATTCCAAATTCCGCAACCAATCTTCCAGCATAAGGGTCCAGACCTTAAGAAATTGTGACTCTGGCAATGAAAATATTAGATTTTTAAAGGTATTTTTACCAGTAGCAATATTCAGTTCTTTTTTTATACTTCTCGAGGTGGTTTTTTTTGGCTTTTTTCCCCCCAAACAAATTGGAAGAATCTTAAAGATGAAAGTCTTGTGCAGCAGAGAAATTGTGAATTTGTGAGAAACAGGATAAGATCAAAAAAGGGTAAATAGGAGGAGGAGGTTTCAGTGTTGTTTTACCTTTGAAACTCAGAGCATCACAACAGATTTTTGGTCTTGATTTCCTTTCCTTTACCAGAGGTTTCTTGTGGGTGAGGTGCCTGCCTAGGTGAGTGACTTCAGGTATCAACTTGGTTCTGATTAAAGTTCAAGGTAAAAAAATTGCAGCTTTTCAGTGCTGTGCATCAGACAAATTCAGAGTCAGCAGTAAAAGAAAGATGTTCAGAAGCAGGAAAAAGATGCTGCACATCTAATTGCAACATTAGCCGGTGAAATATTAGCTAATTTATAGGGTTTTTTCTTCTTAAAAAAAAAAAGAAAAAGAAAAAGAAAAAATTAAAGGAAGTTCATTATGCTCTGTAATCCTGCTTAAATATTCATCATGTTGTTAATGAACCACATTCATTTTTAAAATGTTCAACCTGAGACACCGTCTAACATGATTTGATAATAATATAATTTCTGGATAAGCGTGAAAGGGACAAGAACAGTAAAAAGAATTGTATCTCTAAACACCCCGACCAGTTTTCTCCTGACTAATGAGCAGCTGTTTTTCATTAGCAGCATCATTTTATCTCCAGCCTCTCAACCTGCACAGCTGGGCACATTAGAAATAGCTCAGTGTGCTGTGGAACTTATGTTTCCTAAACTGCAGAAGCAAATGAGAATGAGGGATTGGAGCTTTTCTGTTTCAAAAAAATGGTTTGGAGCTGATTTCTCTCACACTCTCTATTATTCACCATGGTGTAATATCTGGAGGCTTGATGTGGGAATGGGATGTCACTGCTCTGCCTGATGCAGAAACACAGAATATAGTTTGTAGCTTGTACTACAAAGAGAAGACACTGAGGCATGGGGAGCTGAAACCTTTTCCTCAAGGTTATGCAGCAAGGAAGGAACAACAGCTAAAGCAGAAATTGTTGCTTCTCCCTTTCCCAGAGCTGTAACCTCTCCACTACTCTACATCAAGCAGCAATCCAGCTGAAAGGAGAACAATGGGAGAGTTGGGATTTTGAGTAGTGTAAAACAAAGCCTGACCAGAAATATTTCTTTGTCATCTTGCAGCTTTCCAGGGAGTTACAACTTCAGTCCAATAGATACCGACTAAGTAAGATTTTTGAATAGTTCACAGAGTCTTGGGAAATACAGAAATGAAGCCTAAGGCAAATTTAAGATGAAAATAATAATAATTAAAAAAAACAGTTGGGAGATCATAGAATTATTAAGGTTGGAAAACACTTCCGAGATCATCAAGTCCAACCTTAGACCAAATACCACCATGTCCACCAAACCATATTGCAAAGTGCCATGTCCACAGGAAGTTCCTACATCACTGTTATTTATTCCATTTATATTGTGTTTATTTAGCATCATAGAATGGTTTGGGTTGGAAAAGAACTTCAAGATCATCTCATTCCAATCCCCACTGCCACAGGCAGGGACACTTGCTGCTATCCCAGGTTGCTCCAGCCTGGCCTTGGACACTTCCAGGGATGGGGCAGCCACAGTTTCTCTGGGCAACCTGTGCCAGGACTTCACCACCCTCACAATAAACAATTACTTCCTGATATCTGATCTAAACCCACTCTCTTTCAGTTTGAAAGCGTTCACACTTGTCCTTTTTTCTCATTCTCTTCCCTCAGTCACAGTCATGGTTCAGGCTATTCCAAAGGAGTCCACAATCCAGGTTGTACTCATTGGCAGACCGATCTGAAAGGCAAATTGTCCTGTTCAAAGGTCTCCTTGTCTTCCTTGCTTCCTTTGGTACAAGTCAGCTCAAACATCCCCATTATTTCACAGTTGTTCACAATCTGAAAATACCGGTTGAAATTTAGATTAAATAATTAATTCTTTGCTTGGAAGGAACCTCTGGGTATCCCTAGTCATGTTCGAAATAGGATTTTAAGTGTGGAGTAGGATGTAGCCAGGAAGGATGTCTTCCCTGTCCACTCATGCAGAATAAGGTACTCCTCCAGTGCCAAAGAAAGGCAATATTCTGCAATATTTTGGTCCAGAGTAAATACATCAGTCAACCTCTCTATTAAAAAAAAAAAAGAATAATCTCTTCTTCTTAGCAACCCCTAGTGCTGGCTGCTTGTTTAGTGCAGCTCAGTGTGTGAAGTTAGGGCTCATTATTTACTTAAGCATCACTTGCTATTCTTATCTTTAAAGATAAACACAATTACAGGAAACCTTGAAATAGGTTTCACTCAAAAGTATAATGTACTTGTCTCCCTGCACACTCCCTGCTGTAGGAAAGCAATCAAAATCCTATTATAGGGAGTTAACTACCCCCTGCCAGCTTTGCTGACCTTGTTTGTTTAGAAATAAGGAGGCAGGTCATGGCAGAGCTGAACTGGTAGCACAGAGAGACAGAACAGAGGTGCTCTGTTTGTTTACTGAGCATTAGACCGATTACACCCCACTTAGGCATCGGTTTGGGGTGGGAGAAGTGTTAGAAACTGGGAAAGAAATGCTGAAATATTGTATTCCCGTTTGTTTTGAAAGAACAGAATGATTTTGGTTTGTTTTCCTGTTTTTCCAAAGGACTTGTGAAGCTGGGTTTGTGCTGGGCTTTATTAGCACCCACCAGCATATTTATAGATCTGAATATACACACCCTGCTGCTGGATGGCAACAGCTAAAGCAGCTGGCACACTCCCATTATCAGGAATGCCAGAGAGAAAGGCACAGAGCTCTGTGAAACACTGGCACCCACAAAGTCACAATCTCACTGTCTTGAGAATGGGCAACTGATGGAAAAAAGGAGAAAAGATTTAAGGAGGTAATTTACTGTAGCAAAGCAGAATAGTGAAGAGCATCAGTAAATTACCATGAAGCAAGAAATTATCTGCTGTATTGTGTGGGAGAGAAAGAAGAGGAAGTTGCATTGCTTTACAGAAAAGAATCCATAGTGTCTCTGGAATGGAAATCCAAATGCCACGGTGGACTGAGTAGTACTTTCAGGTAGAACTGTGTTAATTCTGCCCAGTATTAGTTAACCCTTTGGTCAGCTCATGCCATTTCCCTTTGGGAACGGCACATGAACCTATATGAAAGATAATCATCACCTCTCAGGGCTTGAGCTGACCCCTGGCTCTGTTGCACTCCTGGTTTCAGCACTTGCTCCCCCTGATTCAGCATCCTGAAAAGTGTGGCTGCCCCATCCCTGGAAGTGTTCAAGGCCAGGCTGGATGGAGCTTTGAGCAACCTGGTCTAGTGAAGTTCTCCCTGCCCAAGGCAGGGGGGTTGGAGCTAAATGGGCTTTAAGGTCCCATCCAACCCAAAGCATTCTCTGATTTTCTCATCATTCAAAAAAGTTGGGGTTATTTCTATGGAACTAGTGTGAAGGAAAGATGATTAAGGATCTTTTTTTTTTTGGTGTAGGCCAGAACTATTCTTCATGGATACTTCACAGAAACCTTCCTGGTCCATCTCTGGCTAAAACCCACCAATCCCTAAAGGAGATTAACTTGTCTGAAGTGACACAGGTCAAAGCAGTGAGGCAAAACAATTCACACAATTCCACACTATCTCCTCCCTTTTTGAAATTTCCCATTTCTTTTACCATAAAGCAACAGCAGAATTTTATGAAGCAGACCTAAACCAGCCATAATTCCACACTGGAATGCTTTAAACAGCTTTCTGCCCCTTTCCTCTCTCTGGTCACATTCATCCTATTAAATGTGAAATTCAATATATGATCTGGAATCTGGTTACCTCTTTCACAGAGTCATAGAATCATTAGTTGGAAAAGACCTTTAAGATGACCAGGTTCAACCATCAACTCAGCAGCATCACCATGTTTACCATTAAACCATGTTCTCAAGTGCCAAATCCACACCTTTTTGGAACAGTTTTGGTGCAATTTTTACAGCAAAGGTGCAATGAGGGACATTTAATGCTAGTTTAAAGTCATTGTGCAGAAGAGTTCAGCTGAATTTCACTCTGATTTGCTTTGTAAAATGAACCTGGGATGACCCAGTTGAGTGTAAATATCTGTATTATAGACATGTGAGGCTACATGGCAGTTTAACAAGTCAGCTTTTCCCACCCAAGGTGTCCTCTCCTGACACCTGCTTCTCTCCAGATTACCTGGGTCAGTGGCAGCTTGGGAGCATTTGCCACCTCAGAAAAGTTGTCAGTTGGCCAAGTCAAGAGGGAATGTACTCCAGGGTGACAGGCACCATTTGGAGAAAGCAAAACTCTCCTGATTTTGCTGAAGTGAACTGCAGGAGAGGAATATGGCTCAATCCTAAAGATAGAGGGATGGAAGTGAAGCAATACATCACAGAATTAAATCTTTCTGAAATAGCAGTTTCTCCTAAAAATCTCGAATGATATTTTCCAACTGAGACTCAGAATACTGGCTAAATCCTCTTTATAACTCCCACGCTCGTTTTTAGTTTTAGATGAATAAAAATTTCAGTACAGGAAAAACTCAATGATTAAAAATTACAAATGTACTGAATATGCAGCACTTTGATGCAAACATCTTTGTGGTAAAAGGCCAGGTGTTACATTAATCAGTGTTTTAATCTGATCCCTATGGAAACATTCCCTCTAGAAACGTGAAAATCTTTCATTTTAAAGGAGTTTGTGAATTCTGGGGCATTACACAGTTTCAAAAATGCTAATAAAGCTTTGGGTAAAGCTGTGGATTTGCCTTCTGCTTGAGCTTATATGGAAACCAGTTTTCTTCTGACCTTTCAGAATTCCTTACAACAGCTGAGTACAACACTTGAAACTTCAACATTGGCAGGTCTTGTCCAATAATATTTAATTGAAGGTGAAGACTGCTCAGTTTTGGCTGGAAATATTGATCATATATGAGGGCTGAAATTGCCAATTAATCTGCTCATTATGAGAGATAATTCTGTCCTTTTGCTTTTACCACATTTGTATTTTATAGCTCTACCTACCAGAAGAATGATTGCTTTAAGCAACAATATGAATGCTCCATAAAAGATCTTTCTGAATGGATTATATTAAAAAGCAGACTTATTTATGATCACTCCTTATGAAATGTTGGCTGCTTGTCTTGCTTAGCTTCACAGAAATTCAATTGTCTTGCAGAAAAGATTACATTTAAAAAGTATTTTTAAAAGATGTTCAGAACTGGAGGAGGTTTTCCTTTAATAGTTTCAGGGAAAATTCTTCTGGAGGGTGTGTAATGAAGGCTGTTGATCAACAGCCTGTCCCAGAAGTGACATGGGACAGAGTATGCAGACATGACAGGGATCTGAGGACTCAGTCCACTCTAAGAGTCTCTGATGTTAGGAAAAAATTGTCTAAAAATTATCAAGGAATAAATGCGGTTTTCAGGGAGCCTGACTTGCGACCTGTCACTTGGAGTAACGCAAATGGTTTTCCATCAGCTTTTACGTGAGGTGGGATTCACTAAGGAAACGTGTGAGATTAGCTGGGAGGTGACAGAGTGGGATAGAAGTAGAACAAGGTTTCAAACTCCCAGTTTCAAACATTTTTAATAGTGGGTTAATGTCTCACACCTCTGCTCCTCTCAGTCACTGGCTGTGCAGCCACAGTGCCAGGCCGAGGCAGGAAGATCTGTCTTAAATTAAACTCCTCCCACCATGGGATAAATGAGTTCCCATTAGCTCACAGTTACCTTTGAATCACAAAATCATTAAGGTTGGAAAAGACCTCTATCATCCAGTCCAATCATTAGTCCAGCACTGCCAAACCCACAACTAAACCATGTCCCCAAGTGCCACTTTTACATGTCTTTTAAATCCCTCCACCACTGCCCTGAGCAGCTTGTTCCAATGCCTGGGTCTTCTCAGTGAAGAAATTTTTCCTGGTGTTCAATCTAAACTTCCCCTGGTGTAACCAGAGGCTATTTTCTTTCACTTGTTACCTGGGATAAGACACCGACCCCTGTCTGGTTACAACCTTTTTTCAGGTAACTGTAGAGAACAATAAGGTTTGGAGAGTGTCTGCTAAACAATGACAGCTCGGTGGTGGATTTAAGTGCCTTATTTTCTTTTTTTCTCTTTTCCCTTCTTTCTCTTGTGACTCAAAGCTGAGTCTGGTAGAGGAGGGAAAAGGAGTCTCATGGTGCTGCCTTTTGAAAGGCTTGGCAATGATATAAAGCTCAGTTGTTTTGTTTTGGTTTTGTTTGGTTTTTTACATGTGTGTCTGTAGTATTCTTTTTTTTCCTTTGGAGTTTTTTTTTGTTTGGAGATTCACTGGAATATTTTGTTTTCTTTTTTATTGGAAGTGTCTGAAAACCACTGGTCTCGTTACCTTCTGAAGTCAGTCATTTGGAGGGAGATCCAGGCTTTTGAAAGAGCTGATTTTCCTCAGCAGCCAGCAGTCGTTATCTCCAATTCCCAAACTGCAGCTCAGGCTCTGCAGTCACACAGATTGCGTGGGAAGGTGAAGCACTCACTGATCCAGTGGAGAAACTGCTTTTCCCTGTGCAGATGTGCACATATTGTCTCCCTTATTCTTAGATATGCTTATGAAGGCTTGCACATGCTTTTTAACTAAAAGCTCGGATGGGTGGAACTTGTCTGATTTTAACGGTATTTTAGCAGGTTTAAAAGAAAGAATTCAGTTTCACTGTTGGAAATGAAGTGACAGATGGCAAAGGAGCAGGAGGGTTAGCAGGGAGAATATTGTGGGAGTCTGTGCAGATATAAATAATAAGCTAATAAATAAGATGAAGGTAATAATACTTGTGAATATATATATAATATATAATAAAAAAGCACTCAAAAATCTGGAAGCGAGCTTGTTAATACTTCTCTTCTTTTTAATAATGATTCCTAAATGTAGCAAAGCACTTTTTGTGAGTATATTTGACAGAGGAATCACTGTGTGTTGCCATGGTGTTGGGTTTTCTTTTGCAGGGCAGACCCATGCATTTAAAAAAGAAACCTTTACCTTGTTGCTATGCAAACACGACACTGTGTTATTACATCCCCAGAAAGTAGAACAACAATATTGCAAGAAAGTCAATATCCTGATAAGATAAATGCTCCCTCTCTTTGCCCTTTCACTCAAATGCAATGCTGCTGTAATGCTTAAATCTGATGAATTCCCTGGAGGCCAGGCTACAAAATTTCCAGTGTACGTGTCATTTCTGTATAAAAATTACCCACTAGTACCCTATCCACAGCTGGATTCAGATCCAAACTCCAACCTTGTGATATAAAGGTTCACTCCCAAGCAGCAAAACTTGGCTCATGTTCAATGGGATTCTGTTCCAAGTGATTGGGAAGCATCTCTTGCTAAAAAAGGATCAAAGGTCCTTCCTAATTGTTGTGTTTATACTGGTCTGTACTACAGTTACCTATTTTATTCCACAGCAGCCACAAGGCAGGGATGGGGTTGCTGCCGTATCCATCATTTGGGCTTCCCCTGCCAGGCACTGAAACATGTGCAGTACCAGTTAGCAGCTGGTTCTGGCTAAATCCTGATGCCCTTTTTCCATAGCCCAGTTCTGCTGAAAGATAAAATTAATGATGCCAGTTTAGGCAACTTTTCCACTGGTTTATGTACAAGAGATTCATAATCACAGAATCATCACAGAATCATCAAATGGTTTGGATTAGAAAGGACCTTAAAGATCACCTTATTTCCACTCCCCTGCCACGGGCAGGGACACCTCCCACTGGACCAGGTTGCTCAGAGCCTCATCCATCCTGGCCTTGGACACTTCCAGGGATGGAGCAGCCACAACTTCTCTGGGCAACCTGTACCAGGGCCTCATCACCCTCACAGGGAAGAAGTTCTTCATAACATCTAATCTAAACTTGTTTAAAGCCATTTCCCCTTGTCCTCTCACTACCCATTTGTTCTGTAGCACTGTGTGACTCGTGCTGGGGAGGTGGATGGCTGTTGAAGTTCCTGGGATGGGAGATCAGTGGCTGAGCAGGGACTCTTTAGGCTCATGAAACTGAACCCCACCCTCATCTGGACTCAGTTGCATTATTGTATCTCTAAGCCTGCTCAGATGAGACCGTTATTTACCCTACAGATTTGTTCAAACTCTTAATTATCAGAAATGCAGAATAGCAGACACTGTACAGTATCCACACCAAGAAATCAATTTAGCACAGAGATAGAAAAATAGTTTTAAACCTAATCACAGGATAGTGCTTCCAGCAACCTTTTATAAGCAGAATACTACAGAAACTGGAGCATTTCTTGCTTTTCCCCTTTATAACATAAAGAACTATGTCATCCTATGTTTGTGATAATACAGGATTGTGTCACATTAGAATGTGTCTGCCAGGGCAGCCTGTCACAAAATGTGTCACCAATTAGCCCTGACACTAATTACACTTTTCCTCTTGCTTTGCATAGGGGCAATAACCAGGCCCTGAAGAAAAACATCCCACCGTGGTTTAGGAGCCAGTGAAAGCAGTGAGTGAGATTGGTTCCATAGCCAATGTCCTTTGATTTACTTCATTAACCAATGAACTAATTAAATTTCTTCCTCTTAAACACACTTTTCAAGAATCTTTTTTGGCAGTTAACTCTTTTTTTTTTCTTTTTTTTTTCTTTACCTGTAGGGTAAATGTTTTCACTGTGAAGTGTTTCTTTCTTGTTCACAGTTTCTCTGAAGTGTCTGTTCAGACACATCATCAGGTCGTTGAGCTGCTTATCTGTGTTTAAGTGGCTGTTTCGTTCCTGGAATAAAAAGAATGCAAAACTTAGAAATTGAACTTAAACTTCTGAACTTCTCTGTGTTTGGATCAACTCTCTTTACAAAGACGGACCTGAAATGACCTAATCATTGACATGGTACTTCCAAGAATGGTATCCCCAGGATCATGCCCTGTGGAAATTTCATGGTAGGAAACTGTTCTTGTCAGTCATTGCTCTTGGGAACTCAGAAATTCTGAGGGCAAGACAACAGCTTTGATTTCTCTCAGCTGAAAGCCAGGGCAAGACACAGCTTTGGTGGGGCTGGGCAGGCTCCTTCAGCCCTGAAGCCAAAACACTGTCAGGGAACTTTGTACTTCCAGGAATTCAGAAGGGAGACCTCAAAATGTGAATAGTCCTCTCCCATCCCAGCTGAACACCGGTGAGTGTGAATTCCCTGTGGGATATACAGTGGCATTTAATCCAAGGAGACAGTCCTTACCGTCCTCTTTTCCCCTACTCTGACATTTGCAGCGATCAACCATGCCCGTGTCTGGAGGTATATTCCATCTTTATAACTGATAAACAAGTTTCCAAAGACACCTCCTCCTGATCCAACCCCAATGAGATCATCAGGCAAAGAGGCATTTAGTTATGTTGCTGCCTTTACCACACCAGGTAGGATCTGCTTCACTGGTGAATATAAAACATACAACACACAACACAGGGGTTTTTTCCCCCTTTTTCTAAGTCTGGAGAGTTTTACTGTCTGCATTTAAACTAATTTAAGTGTCTGCAGATAACAAACATCAGAACATGACTGGCTTGCTGTGTGCCATGCATTGCAGTCACAGGAAGAAAAATAGCATTTTACTGCCATTCATGTATTAAGCTCTCTGATAATTTTTGCACAACATTCCTGTCATTTTCTACAAGAGTCACTCTATTGCTTTGCTTCTCTTCCTACGAGCAGCCTACCTTGAGCAAATTTTCTTTCACAAAGAATGCAAAATGCATAAAGTCCGTAGAGGCCAGTTTAGTCAGGTTTTACTCTACAGATTTCTTTTGTGGCACATCAGCACTTCCGATGATTGTAGCTCAGCAAAATCAGGGGGATGTATCATGGCATTTTCTCTGAGGTTGTCAGAAGCATCATCCAAAATCTCCAGACTACCCTCAGCTACACTGTGCCTAGAGGAAAAGCTTGCAGGTTCCTGAAGAGAAAAACACTCTTCTAAGCACTCACAATGTGTCATAACAGATACAGTATCCATGCAATCCTCACAGTCATCTGAGGTTGCCGATGAAGGCTACGACAGTAAAACAACCTGGCCGGGTCTCAGCAAGCACATACTGATGGCAGTGATTCCCCCAACCATTTAAATTGATTCTATCAGGTGATGCTTTTATTTTTTAATCCCTCTACTCATAAAGTTGAAGGCTGTTTATCAGAGTGAAACAGAAATACCACCTAACAGTTAACAGGTTTACCCTTTCTGTGGGAAGATTGGAGCAAGAAGCTCCTGATACTCCAGCAGCTGTGGGGAGCAAATATCCATCAGTGGTGATCAACCCACTAATGGACAGCATGAGTTTTTACAGTACTTGCATCTAATAGCTGCAGGCTGTAGTTAACTGCAGTTGTGTTTTTAAAAGCCCTCAAAACCTGACAAAAGAGATCCCTCGCCCCAAGCAAAAGGACCTTGGACTCTGCAGCCGTTTTGATCTTTATTATGTTAAGAAAATTTTTCTCCCTGGAATTCGGAAGGATATTCCTGGACCTAAGTGGAATTAGGCTTTGGGGAGCAAATTTCAGCACCATGGCTCTATTTACATGACCCTGTGAGCGGGCACAATGATTCATAGGGCTGTATGAGAATCATAATATCACAGCACTGGTGCTGTACATAAAGAGAACTTCCTTCCTCAGTCTGTACTCCCAGACACAGTGAACTTAAATGCCCTCTCCCTTCATCCTACAAACCCTTCCTTCTGCTGACTGTGAAGAGATCACATCAATTCTGCTTTTAGTGTTGTCACATGTGTAACCATCTGGCATCGGGACAAGTGCCAAAGCATGACTTGCATATTTGCTGGATGGGGGGACAGACGTGTTTAACTGTGAGCTGAGCCAAATTTTTGTTCTATGCACAAATATTGCTTCTCCCCACAGCTTGGAGAATGCAAGTTTTCACAGAGCTTGTTAACTCAGCCCTCATCCCCTGCATTCTGCCCCTTCTCTGAGCTGTAAAAAGTCTTTATGTTTGGCAGGTCAGTAAAAACCAGAGCATCATCCTCTTTATTTTATAGCCAACTTCATTAGGAAGAAACAGCAAGGACTGAAATACAGGGCTGTAAAAACCCAGCTTAGGTTTGTACCATAATGTAATTCAAGTAATTAGTCCACTTAAACTTTCTAATGCGGTCGCTTGGTTTCCAAAGTGCTAAAATGCTTTTTAATGGCTGTTCCACAGTTTTTCATTGGATTGGCACATCCTGGCTTTAGGCATGAAAGAACAGGCCATATCTTAATATCTCTGTTCCTTATGCCAGGATTTCAGATGGTACATGTTGACGTGACACCCACGGAGCCAGTTGAAATATGTCACTTTTCACCAGCTGAACCTTGTCGTGCTTTTCATTAACAAGTCTGAAAGATCTGAGCTGTACTTCTGGTTCACACTGTCTTCATTTTTGCCTAAATATAGGAAAAAAATGAACTAAAGAAACAGGTTCATAACTTTACAGTGAATTGCCTTGCACTTGTGTTGTGCAGTTCCTCTTCTTGTACTTAACAGATCCGAAACTTTGATGTCATGGGACCCCATCTGCAGAGCTGCCTCCAGCTCTGAGGACCCCAGCACAAGAAGGACATGGAGCTGTTGGAGAGAGTCCAGAGGAAGCCACCAAGTTCATTAGAGGGATGGAGTAGCTCTGCTGTGAGGAAAGGCTGAGAGAATTGGGATTGTTCAGCCTGGAGAAGAGAAGGCTTTGGGGTGACCTAATTGTGGCCTTCCAGTACCTGAAGGGAGCTACAAGAAAGATGGAGAGGAACAATTTACAAGAGTATGTAGTGACAGGACAAGGAGGAATGGCTTCAAACTGAAAGACAGTAGGTTTAGATTAGATATCAGAAAGAAATTCTTGAGTGTGAAGGTGGTGAGGCCCTGAGACATTGGGGGTGCCCCATCCCTGGAAATGTTCAAGGCCAGGTTGGATGGGGCTTTGAGTAATCTGGTCCAGTGGAAGGTGTCCCTGCCCATGGCAGGGGGTTGGAACTGGATGATAATAAGGTACCTTCCAACCCAAACCATTCTATGATTCTATGATCGTTAAAGTTTGCCTTACATGTATATTCCCATTTAGGCAGATTAAGGAGTTGAAAACTTGTTTTACCTTAATGAAGCCTTATTTATGCATCAAGGCCTTTAGGAATTACTCTCAGGCTCACCTCATGAGACTATTTTCTCGAATCATGTGTTCTATAGCTTGGAACTACAATCATGTCATTTGAATTTCAGTGTAGGACAGATTTTAGAAATATTTTTTTTATTTCTGAAACATAAAATATATTCCCTTTAGAATATTTGACTTAATTGGACCATGTATGCTAAACATTCTGAGGAGAATATTCATATTAGAAACATACAATTTTAGTTTTCTTCTTTGTTTAAGAGTTGATAATGAATTAAAGGATATGTTCCTCAACAAATTCCCTGAATTTCTTACGCTGTTTACTCAGAACTGGCCAGAAAAAAATTCCATTGTGTGGGGGAAGGGTGAAAAAAACAACAAAGCAAAGGCTTTTCAAAACTTTTTTTTTTTAGTCAGATTGAATCTCATGGCAATCGTATGCAGAACTTGATAAGAAATGTTAATGCACCCAAGACGACTTTCACAAGAAGAGAACTAATCAGATAAACATTTGCTGTGTCTGAAAAACACATAAAAGTGTTCAAAACATCCTTCACAGCCTTTGGAAAAGTATGTGTAACTTTTAGTCAAAATTTCATAAACAATTTGCATGGGATTCATGTCACCTTACTTTATCTACCAGGAAGATAAGTCTCCAGGCTAAACTGGACCCTGTCCCGAGGAGAACATTATCACTGCCATCACGCTGCTTTGGAGACATAAGCAAGACAGAGTTTGTGAGGAGAGGTAATATTTTTATTATGGCATTTTATGCAGTTGGAAAAACCTGAACAAATCTTTCAGTTGCTCATATTCCTCTTCAGGTCTGAAATCAAACATGGGGAAAGAAATGAACTTCTAATGGGTGATTCATCCCTCCCTGAGATAGAGAAGGTGACTCACTCTCTGTAGGTGCCTATTCATCTCTGTTGACCGCAGAAGGTTTCTGGTCAACAAGATAACAGTAAACACCTCACTTTGAGATACGAAAAAAAATAGATGATATGGGCTTTATCTTGTAGTTATAAGGGTTTCTTGTATGAATTTTCTTCCTTCCACTTTTTGCATTGATTCAGGTGTGAGTTCTGAGTATAATATTTACAATTATTCTTTTTTTTTTTAGATACTAGAAGTTCATACATTCTCCTCTGAAGTTCAGTCAGAGACATCTTGGTGTTCAGAGTGACTAAATTCTCCATCCCCAGAGAGGAATAGAAGCCTTTTTGTTCTCTCTAATATTTTAGAGCACTCCTGGGAAACATTTAGGGAACTTCAGAGATTAGAATATCTCAAGATAATATCTGGTTGATTTTAGTTGATGGCCAAATGACAATGTAGTTTTTGGTGAAAAATATTATAGAAAAAACATACAGCATATATTTAACATGTTCTCTTCAACTATCTGAGGTTCTCAATATATTATCCCATTTTTTCATATGGTATGAGGTTACAAACACCTTTTCTTTTTTATCTCCAACTGTACCAGTTTCCAAAGTCAGTACTTGCTTGAGACTATTCCTAGATCATTCTGATGAAGAAGGACAAGTGGTCATACAGGGTAAATAAATACATACTTGTGGAGGAAATTCCAATCTAACTGAATACTTCCCTAGTGTGTGAAGCTACAAGTAGGGCCACGCCAGACCAAGTGATAAGGTAGGAGGTATTGTCAGAAATAGTATCAGTTGTTCTGGGCTATAGACAGAGATAGAACCATTTTATCTCTCTGTGTGGTGTTGGAATTAGGAAAAGCAAGAGGAAAGGCAAGAAGACCTACTGGCAAGACCAAGAAAGAACAACATGACTCTCAAAAGGGACCAGAAGCATCATCCAGTGAAGTTTCCCAGAAGCATCTTTGATCACTGACTCAAGAACAAACCAGATGTGGTTTCTAGAGGCAGACCAGGCTGAACTGACTCAGCAGAAACTGGATATTGAAATGCAGTCCTTGAAACACAGACATTTCCATCTTGCCTCAATCAAGTTGGTTTTGGTTTTTTCTCCAATACTTATGACCATTTCTCCCTCTAACTGGTCAATGAACACTGACAACAAGAAGATCCTCTAAAGTTCCAGCACATTTTATTTCACAAAATGCTTGGTAATTGCCTTACTCTGTTTCAGATCCCTTCTAGGTACCTTTGCCTGCTCTGGACATGCTCAGCAGAGACAAAAATAGAAGCCTGGGGAGACAACATCACTCTGGGTGAGACTGAAGATGGGATTATATTTGCATAGATGCCACTGGAGAGGAGAGAAGCCAAAGCAGAACAGCCAGAGTTCTCTTTCTCCTCATCCCTCATGCAAGTCAAATGTGTCCACTCTTCCAAGCACGTTTCCTGGTGTGCATCCACTCCAGCTGATGAGGTTCACACCCCCTGACTAATGGGCCTGCTGAGAGCAGCCAAATGCTGCAGAGCATTATGTGGTTCACTGGAGAGCCAACACGGGCATTGCTGCCCATACTGGGCCCGTTTGTAATTTGCATAATTTCGTGACTGCTGTGGATAACTGCCAGGTAATTGCTAGAGGTGCACATATATTAGAGTCTGACAGGGGTAAAGATGATAAATTTGTGAAAAATTAGTTAACTTTGGTCTTGTGTCCTTTATAATCAGATAATTTGCTGTTAGTGACCAGATTCCCTGACTGTTGTTTTTCCTATCCCCACCCTTTTCAGCAAACTATTAGATCTTGAAATGGCCATGTTTTGCTTCTTCTGCAAATTTCCCTGAAATTCAGAGGGTGTGCTTTGCCAAGTGTTGCAGAGGCAAGTGAACCTACAGGGAAGGGATGCAAATTGTGGGATGCAGAGCTCTGCTGTGGCAGAATGGCTCTGTAGGTACAGCTCTGGCCTTACAATCAGCAGGGTGTTACTCCTGAGCTTGCTCCCTGTCTGCTTTGTGATTATTGGTGCATGCATTAACCACCTCTGGTTTTCCTCTGTACCCAAAACAGTAGATTTTAAAGTACATATTTTTCCAAGCTATCTTCACTGCCTTCATCTTATTTTCATCCTCTTCTTTTATTCAGTAGATGGTTTTCTTTTCCTCTTTCTTGAACCTGCCCTCCTACTATCACCCAAATCCCAGCGTAGTTGTTTGTACACTCCCTACAGGCACAAGATGATCCTTAAGGTCCTTTCCAACCCAAACCTTTCTATGATTCTGTGACTCAGTTCATCCTCTTTCTCTCAGCACAGCACAAACTTCTGTGGAGGCCACGCAAGTGGCCATGGCCTTCTTGCTCTTGGGTCTCACTATATAAAATAAGGACAGGACTAACTGTTTTTTCCCACTCATGACTTTATTTTCCATAAATTTCAGCCTTTTCAGGTTGGGAGGCCTCTTTAATGTGTATAATGACCAAGCCTTGCATATATTAATTTATTTTATTTGAGTGAAAACATCTTATGAAATATCTCATACTTTATATAGATAAAATTAGAGAGTTTGGGAGCTCGATCCTGTGCTGAGGAAACTTAACCTTTCTCCTTGTACACTCATTTACCCTTCTGTTATTATATTCATTTAAGACTATCAAAAAAACCCACTTTCTCTGTGAAGGCTATGAGAATATAAGGGAAGCGATACCAAAAAAATTAGATAAATGGAGAAAAAAATATGAGAAACAAGGCTTCTGGGTTTCTTGTCCTCCAAATTGACTTTCAGATTTGAATAAATCTGTGAAAAATCAATACCTAAAATCAAGTTACCAATGACCAACCTTAGATCCTCTTGGCACTCTTTAGAGAGTCTCTAAAAATGACCATTTTAATACATTTCTGGACAGAAAGAGATGTCACAGGCAACTAGAGAGTCTTGACTTACAGATCTACTTCTTGAAGTTCATTAAAGCTGAGGGTAAAGCCTTCACCTGTGGGCAAACTTTGATTACCAGAATTCGTTGTTCTTGTCCTTTATCCCTTGGTCAACAAACTGAAGGCTCTGCTTACCTGTGGTTTGGCATTTTCCAACCCCAT
This sequence comes from Corapipo altera, assembly GCF_003945725.1. Lineage (NCBI taxonomy): Eukaryota > Metazoa > Chordata > Aves > Passeriformes > Pipridae > Corapipo > Corapipo altera. The sequence goes on along the minus strand of NW_020884970.1, from coordinate 1,466,453 downwards.
TCACGACTTTGATCCCGAATACCAAAGTCCTCCAGAGCTAAGGACCTGTTTCCCTGCAGCCCACGTGTTTTACAAAGACTTAGAGACACATCTTTTTGTGTGTCAGGGAGAGGATTGTGAACAGGGCTCTCAGGGGGACATTTCTCTCTGTGAAACTCTTCGCTAGTCCACAAATCTCACCAGCACATAATGGGATACAAAATAATCACCCATATGTCCTGATTTTGGCTGGGATAGAGTTAATTTTCTTCTTAGTAGCTTGTACAGTGATGTGTTTTGGATTTAGAATAACTTTGATAACACACTGATAGTTCAGTTACTGCTAAGTTGTCCTTGGTCTTAGTCAAGGACTTCTCAAGTTTCCCGTGTTTTGCAGTGAGGAGCTGCACAAGGAGCTGGGAGTTGGCAGTTGACAGGACAGTTGACCTGAACTGGCCAAAGGGATGTTTCACACCACAGAACACAATTTCCAGTGTATTAAGTGTGGGGGGGTTGGCCTAAAGGGGTCCACCACTGCTTGGGGGCGGTCTGGGAATCGGTCAGTGAGTGCTGAGCAATTGTATAGCGCATCACTTGGTTATTTTTTATTGATTTTTATTTTTCTCTCTTTTTAATATCTATTATTATTATTATTGTGGTTATTATTATTATTTTACTTCAATTATCAAACCACTCTTCTCTCAGCCCAATCAAGCCTCAATCTCCCATTTTCCCTCCCCATCCCACTAGAACAGGATGAGAGGGAGGGAATGAGCAGCCACCTGCTACTTAGTTATGGTCTGAGGTTAAACCACAACACCATGGAGCAAAAAAAACCCCAAAAATAAAATAAAGACCTCACCCTTATATTTTATGAACTCTTAAGCACCAGCTTGAAAAACACAGAGGAAAGGCAATATGTGCCAAATACATAGTTAAATGCATGGGTTAAATGCATGTTCCACTTGGCTGATTGCAAAGTTGTGCCTGCTCTTATGGGTTCCTACCTGATTCCAGGGAATAGTGTTCTTCTGACCCAGCCAGACCATCCCTTGATACACTGACTTTCTGCCACACAAATATGCAAGAAATATATAATCCCTGAAATCAGTATGTGTGCAGGGCTAAAATGGCTGTTTGAAAGGCAAGGATATAAGAGAGTCCTGAACAGAGAAACACTGACCTGGATTTAGACACGTTGCTACAAATTTCTCAATGTCCCAGGGTCCAATGCTGACAGAGGTTTGGTGACCCTGGTGTCATGATTTGGGTCTACTGCACATTACCAGGGAGATGTTCTGTTCCTCAGATCTGGCCCTCAGGTAGACAAGCAAGAGGAAGAAAATTATTCTATTTGGAGTCATCTGTTTGGAGATATTAACTAGTAAATAATGCATAAGTTGGGATGATGTTTTGGCGCCACAGAGCTGTGTAGCTGAATGAAACAAATAAGAGAACCATACAGTAATACAGGATTTTACATTTGGTCCATTTCTTCCTAGATAAAACTAAATAAGTTTGGGAGATTGTAAGCAAAGACGAAACAGATTTTTGTTTGATTTGTTGTGTGTTTTTTTTGTTTTTTTTTTTTTTTTTTCTAGTTTCCCCAAGGATAACATTTCCCTAAATCAGTGCATGATCATTCCCACAAAGCAATGTGAGGGTCCTGTTCTGTCTGGGAGGAGGGAATCAGACCATGGTACGACTAATGGAAAACAACCCTCAGATCAACCATCCTTCCCTCCCTTTCTGCAATGCAGCTCAGTCATTTCTAAGTGACTTCAGATACCAGCAAGAATTCCAGGAAAACCTCCTCTGACTTTTAATTATATCTTGTGGTTTGAGGAAAACAGGGGGAGACAGTTGGAAGCAACAACATCCCTACCTTCCTCTAGTGAAGATGTAAGTCAACGTTTCTTTTATTACATTTGTTTTATGCACAAATAATCTAATTGTCTTTGCAAGGATTAACTTTTCATCTCCTTCTCCTGCCTTGGCAGGAGGGCTGAACCAGATATCTCCAGAGGTCCCTTCAAACCCTAAAAATTCTCTATTTCTGTGATCTGTGTTGAAGTCACCAATTGGCCCAAATGGACAAAGAATTTAATTTTCAAGCAGTTTTTCTAACCAGGAGAACTGAAAAACACCATGTTTTCTAAAGATTTTGGAACTGAGTCAAAATCTGTGGCAATTGTGTTACAATGTTGAGTAGCACCCAGATTTGGTTGATTTGATGCCTTTGAAGGCTGTTCTGCAAAGTTGCTGAAGTGAGCATGTTCCAGTATTTGGGTTTCATCAAGAAGATTTCATCTCTCTCTCTGAAGAATGTGCTGTGAATACCTCTGTCCCATCATAGAGCCAGGATTGCTTTTGTGCAGGGCACAGACCTTTCTTCAATCATAAACCCTCCTGCAGGTTCTTTTTCTCCTCACTGCCATCAGGGCTTTGCAGTTAAAGCACACCTTGTTTGTTATCTGTGGCAGCCACGGACCTGCTCAGAGTCAATGCCATTGACCTTCCCATGAGCAGTTTTCTCATATTTCTGCCTCTGACTGCTCTTTTGGAAGCCTCAACGATACAAGTGGTGACATAACAAGAGTGGATGAGCTTTTCTTCCAGGCAAAATGAGAAGGAAAGAGCAGAGGGAAGTCAGCAAAGTAAGACCAGTGACTGAGAGTGCATTTCTAAAAATGAAAGAAGTTCACTTCCCCAGAGTACATCAAGAGCCCAGACAGGACAGAGCATGATTGAAGTACCATCATTCACACAACTCATGGTAGCTGAGGCCATGATGTGTGTTCTGCAGAGGCTTCACTGGATATTAATTAGTTATTGATTTTTAGGAGGAAAATCTTTACTGTGATGGTGGTGAGGCACTGGCACAGGTTGCCCGGAGAAGCCCCATCCTTGGAAGTGTTCAAGGCCAGGTTGGACAGGACTTTGAGCAGCCTGGTCTAGTGGAAGGTGTCCCTGCTCATGGCAGGTAGGTTAGAACTGGATGATCTTGAAGGTCCCTTCTAACACAAACCATTCTGTGATTCTAGAATTCTATGATATGATAGAGTAGAAATATTAGCATGTTCATTAACTGAACCTTTTATGTCAGAAATTCATATCGATTCAAAAGAAAATTTGAACATTACTGCTGCTGGTCCAAAAAGCCAGAAAACTGCCTTCTAGCCCATTACTCAATGCTGCTGCTCACCTCAGAAACATTGGCTAAATCTTGTCTGAATGGATTTCATTTGGATATCCATAAACTCATACAGCTTGTAAAGAGAGAAAAAAGCTATTCAAATCCCAAGTATTTTGAAAATAGGCATCCCCTCCCACACCAGAATAAAGTATTCAGTGAAACTGGCCTTTTGTGGCAGATTTAGGGTCACAGTGAAAACAAAATCATCCCAAAGTCTGAGTCTAATGCAAACACTGTTGTCATGCTAAACAATATTTTTCTGTCGTTCTTGTCCTTTCTTCGTAAATAGTCACCTTTCACTACACTGTATCAATACTTATAAAATCTGATGGGCCTTAAAATGTGCAAAAAGGATTAAATTAATTGAGCAGAGATCTGAGGAGTATTTTACATTTTGTACAGATTTAATATGTCCCTCTGTGTTTAGTATCTCTCACCCAATACCAATCCACAAAGTTTCTATTGGAATTAATAAATCTCTTTAATTTACTTACTTAGAAGAAAACGTTTAATAGATACCACAGGAATTTTGCAATTTGCTCTATTTCTGATGCTGATTAATAGGAGACCCTGTAAAATGTATAAATAATTTCTAGTCTTAAATTAGTGTTCTCTCCTACTTAAATCCAAGGAATAGATGGAGGCTCAGAATATTTCATTATACCTGTTTTAGTCATAGTTATTTCTTGATTGAGCTTCATATTAAAAGTGAAATAGAAGCATATAAAAGGATGGAGATGAGAGTCATTGTCACTATCTCTAAAGGACAAAAGGGTGCCAGACTATAAAAGTATTTGAGCAATCTAAAGTTGCTTTGATTAAACAGAAGCATGAGAAATGCATTTAGGCTTAAACAGCTAAAATCAGAGGAAGTGGAAAACAATCTAATAAACTTAGTAGGAAGTGGAGTATCTTCTAACTCTGAGGGAAGGCTGACCAGTTATTAATTTTTTACAATGAGTTATAATTTAAAATAAAGTATCTAAATACTGTTCCATTAAAACCTAATTTGTCTTTAAGATTAACTGAAATATTTTTAGGTTTTTTTTAAGGAACAGCTGCTTTTTGTGTTGGTGCTTGAGGGCGCTTATTTGAGTCATTTATTGCACTCATTTTGATACTAGGGGCAACATTTACTGAACTTTAGATGAGAGGTAGGAAATCTCGCCTGATTCAAGGCCAGCCTAGACCTGTACAGACTCAGAATATTTATTGCACATCTTTAACTGAAACAAAACTGAAATCTGAAGGAGAAACCTATTCATGACATTAAAGCTGTGACTGTAACAGGCACCAAATTATCCTCTTGTTGGTAGTGTAAGAAAATAAGTGAAATCCTAATTCTAACTGTTAAAATGGTATTGAATTTTTGTCAGCTTTGTCCAGAACAGGCTCAGACTCTTTGATGGGGCACAAATGGGAGGTTTGATTACTGTTGCACAAAAAGAATTAACGTGAGGTTCTTTCTTTTCCTTCGAGGATTTCCAATTTTCTTCCAAGAACACAGAAAGGAAAAGTTATTTGGGATCAACTGTAGGACCTGGTAGGCCCTGATTTACTGAAGGTATCTGCTAGTTTCTTGGAGATAACACTCAGGATCTGCGATTTCCTCTCTCTTGAGGTGTCAGGTGCTATCAGACATGGCCAGTCAGTTTATTTCCAAGGAGAGGATGAGAGAGGGTAGGGGAATACACAGATCTTTCCAGTTGCTGTAATCTCTGTCAGCCTGGAAGGACTGCAGGCAATAAGTAGTAGGATAAAACATATATGGCTGCAGTCCTTAAAAGTTCTCCTTTAAGTAGACAACAATTCTTAGTAAGTTATTTAAACTTCCTCAGCGATCACACAGGAGGGATTGGTGGTTCCAGAGGGTGATTCATCTCAGTTTAGGATAAATGTCCAACATAAGTAGAACTACTGAACAGACCCATTATGTCTCTCCAAAGCTACAGAGGGACAGAAATAAGTAGATAGTTCAGATAGACAACTCAGCCTACTGAAGTTACTTGAGAAAAGTCTGCATCCTCACATGGATTTAGGAGCTCAGGAGTAACAAGGAGCAGAGGCACCTAGCTGCATTAAACTCACTATTACTCAGCAGCCAATACTTAATTACCTAAAAAAGGGTGTGCAAAACTTGCACAAGCATTTGGAATTTCAGAAAATAGGATTCTCCGGTTGAAGAACAGAACTAAAAGTATCATCCATACATTTACACAGAGACTGGTAGAGTGCACAAAAAACCCAAAGAACTTCATAATTCACACTGACTACAAAAGTTTGGACATGAGGAAAACTAAGGATTATTTGTGAAACCTGGGTCTTGAGATGTAATCTATTTTTCTGTCACTTCCAGTTACTTACATGTTTCTTTGTGTTCTTTTCTAATTAAACCCTGAGTGTAACAGCAGTATTTTAAAGAGTATTGAGGGCACCTGGAAATAAGGTCATGGTCAATATTCTATCACTACATCTTCTAATTAACCTTTTATTATATTACTGTCTGCCTTGTGCAAGGGTGCACCAAAAGGCACAGGGTCTGGGTCACCCCAGGAGGTGCTTGCAGGACCTTGTTGCACCAGGGAAAGGGCAGGACCATCCCTGAGGTCTCCAGAAGACACACAGAGGGTCTCCTGGGGCACAGACAAGAACTGCATTCACCCACCCAAATGTATCCTGGAGCTGCCCAGGTCTGTGGAAAAGCACACAGGGAGTCTTGGGCCACCCCAAAACTGGAGAACAGCCCATGGGCCGGGCCAGGGGCCACGGTGGCCCAACATGGGACTCCCAGCCCGTGGCAGAAGAGCCCAAGGCCCAGGCTGGAGGCGTATGGAGGGTACTGGGGACATTGTCCCTGCTGTGGCACAGCTTGTCTTGGCGCAGCCCTGGGGAACCTAAAGCTCCTGCATCTCAGGCCCATTCCTGGTGGGAGCCAGAGAGTGGACTGAGATATCCCTCTGCTCGGAGCCTCTGGCCTTACCTGGACTTCCCAGCCCACTGGATTCAGGCAAGGGCCTTGGGACAAGGCCCCTGTTCCAGCCTATGGCTCAAACAGGGGCTTGGCTGGGTTAAGAACTGGCTGATGGTTGAGCCCAGGGGTGCTGGGGAACAGTGCTGCATCCACCAGGTCATGGGTGGTGTCCACAGGGATCAGAGTTGGGCCCAGCCCTGTTTAATATCTTTACTGATGATCTCGATGAGGGGATGGAGTCTACTATGAGCAAATTGTTGGAAGACAGCAAGGTGGGTTGGACTGTTGATGTGCTGGAGATATGAAGGCTCTGTAGAGGGACCCAGACAAGCTGGATTGATGGGACAAGACCACGGGCATGAGGCTCAACAGGACCAAGTCCTACACTTTGACCACAATAACCCACTGCAGCTCCAGGCTTTGGGCAGAATGGCTGGAAAGAGTCCCAGCAGGAAAGGACCTGGGGGTGCTGGTTGGCAGCGGCTGAACATGAGCCAGTGTGTGCCCAGGTGGGCAAGAAGGGCAAGGACATTCTGGGCTGTATCAGCAATAGTGTGGCAGCAGGACCAGGGCAGGGATTGTCCCTCTGTGCTGGGCACTGGTGAGGCCACACCTTCAGTGCTTTGTCCAGTTCTGGGCCTCTCAATTCGGGAATGACATTGAAGTGCTGGAGTGCATCCTGAGAAGGGCAATGGAGCTGGGAAGGTTCTGGAGCACAAGTCCTGTGAGGAGCAGCTGAGGGATCTGGGAGTGTTCAGCCTGGAGAAGAGAAGGCTCAGGGGTGACCTTATCACTCTCTATAACTCCCTGACAGGAGTGTTCAGTTGCAGACTGTCAGTCATTCAAGCAGATGAGATGACAGTGCAACTCCTCAGGTGTTCTATCTGAGTGTGAAAAAAAATCAGTGCAAATAAAGTTATATGAATAAAACCTGAATTCCAGCTTCAGGTTTTATCTTTTAATTTAAAGTTAGCAGCAATATATTTTCATTTCACTATGTAAAATATATTTTGGTGGACATTTTTGGTCAATGGCAATATTATATATACTTTTAACTATTTTAGTTCTTGTTATATTAAGATTAGACACCCTGTTCCAGTGAGTGTGAAGACATTTCTTAGGTGACAGGATTACCTGATTTATCTCTACAGTCTCTCCACTTTTAGCACTCAGAATCACTGAAGTTATACCTGCATAAAGAGACTTTTCTGCACTGCTGTGGCTCTGGTCATTTTTGCTACTGAATGGCTTCATCTTAGAAACTTAGGCACTTTTCTGACTGAGATATTGCTGGTCATAAGGTGATAATGTGACCTCTGAGTTAGTCCTCTTACACACTCCAAGCTCCCACTTTATATGGCCAGTCTTCGTGAACGAAGATTTGGGAAAGGTCTTTACCCTTTGGGCCTGCACAGTGGATTTTTTTTTTTTTTTTAGGTGAGACACAGTGTGCGCTGAGCTGAGCCCACCCTTTAATCCTAAGGTTCATCTGCCGGGGCCGAGCAAGCTTGGACAGTGGCAGCGAGGTCCTCAGGACGTAGGTTTGTTTAGAGTGACCTTCCCTTAGATGGATGGCCTTACAGGGCTGACGAACTCCATCTGCCCAGGGGAGTTTCCCTGACCAGGAATCGAACCCGGGCCACAGAGGTGAGAGTGCTGCATCCTAACCACTAGACTAAGCTCCCACTTTACTCTCTAGGCATTGTGCTCAATCACACAAAGTCCAAAACTGGTAATTTGAAGATAAACAGGGAACAGATAAGAATGATGAGCTTCAGATGAGACACCAAACTACTGTAGAAAACTCTGAAGTCTTTATTTCTGCATAACTCTATGGTTTCTCTGGCCCATCCTTAGGATTCTTTACTTCTTGTTTACCTTTCCAGACAGCAGAGATAGACTTGGAAAATTTGCATAGGCAACTGAAAGCTGTCCAAGATATGAATCATTCTGAAGTGTAGATTCTTCTCACTTGAATTTAAATGGAGCACAGATCACTACTCCCTCTCACTAGGTGATTTAGTTTACTACAGGAAGTTAAATGGGATTAATCTGTGTCTGAATATTATTCTGTGTGCTGATAGAGTTCCAACAGGTTTTTGGATAGAGACTCTCATAAAAACTTGTCCAAATTTTCCTATGTCTAACATTTAAGAATAAAAATTCCTAAAAAACTCTGCATTTGCAGACTGGAATTTTAACTTCACATCACCTAGTCTACTGGTGGAGTCTAGTAGTCATTAAATTATCCTACTTGTGAACTCATAAAAAATAACAGCAACCAAAAAAAAATCTCAGCACCCACTGAGATTCCACTGTCTTCAGATTCGTTTGAACCTGACCATCAGTTCCAGGCCCTGCAAATGTTGGTGTGGACATAACACAGTCCCTTTTCTTCAAGCTCTTCAAAGAAAGAAGCTCAAATCTTTCTTTTGTGTTCCTCCTTCCAGTCTTTTTCCTTAACAGTCTCCATTGTGAAGAGGTCACTTTGTAATAGTTTAAATACTGCTGTCGTATCCTTTTATCCTTCTACTTCTCCTTCCAGCTCCGTCTCTCCCAGAAATATTGTACCTACCTACAAACTGCTGTTCTGTTTATAAAAAATCATTCAAGTAGATTAAATCAGTGACCTCTAGATCAACCTGTCTATCCCTTAGTAATACTTTTAGATCTTTTTTATATGTTTTTGTCCTCAACATTTACATGTAAGTGTTAATACTTTACTACTTACCTTGTTCTGAATGCAAAGGATATCACAGAGAATCATCACAGACTAGTTTGGGCTGGAAGGGACCTTAAAGATCACCTCATGGGTAGGGATCCACCAGATAATCCACCAGACCTGGTTGCTCAGGATCCCATCCAGCCTGGCCTTGAACGCTTCCAGGGATGGGGCATCCACAACTTCTCTGTGCAACCTATTTCAGTGCCTCACCACTCTCTAAGTTAAGAATTTTGTACACAGACATTTGAAATGCAAGTAATTTTGTCTAAGCTGAGAAAATCCTTCCTTTCTTCCTTTTCTCCCTTTTGTTTAAAGCCTGGTGAATCCATCAGCCTTTAGAATTCTGCATAAAAGAGTTTGCTATTGTTGCTGCTTAAATAGGAACCATTTAATCATTGACTCTATTAGGAGACTAACAGGAACTTGCTATTCGTTAATTTATTTGCAGACTTTTGCTCTTGCTAAGTGTTTTTGGTTTAGTGTTCTGGAACTAAATCATTAGCAAAGGTGCTCAGTAAGGCCTGGAGGAACAAATTACCTGTTGAGGTAATTTTAATGGTATTTTATAATGCTTTTTAGTTGTGTGTAGGAGGAGAGACTGAGCTGGGGGTTTTAGGACATTTAACCACTCTTGAAAGTGTCACTGTTTGAATGTATGGTCTCACTTAAATTATCTGAGCCAACATTTTCTAATTTGCATGACTAAATCAAAGTATGTAAAAAGGGCTTTTTTTTCTCAGGGGTTCGAAGGCTGCTGCTCTTACTTCAGTTAAAAAGTAATTGATCCTGAATTAAATGTGTGACTTGCAGAAGAAGGGACCAATGGTGCAATTTTTGTGTCTCTGTTGTGCCTTTAGTGTATAAAGGCAGTGCACTATGAGCTGTAATTCCTTCCTAAAACTCTAAAACCTACAAGATAACACTTTGATATTAAACATGTCCAATGTTAAAAATATTTCTATCACTTAAATTTGAATCTGGAATTCATCCAACCTTTTTCAGTTTTGAAAACTTATATAAAGCTGTTTCCCCTGTTATTTTTTTCCTTGTCAGATGTAATTGAATTTAGGATTCCTGAAGATGTTCTCATAGACCAGTCAGGAAGGTGGTTTCCCATGAATATCTTACCCAGTAGTACCAGAATTATAACTCTGTTGTGATTTCCATATCCAAGGGATTTAAGCTTAAAAAAACAAACATCTTGGTATGAAAAGGTATCTGTGCTAAAATTTAACTGTTTCAGAAATTCAGCTGGCAAATTTAAATGTGTCTGGACTGTTCCCATCCTTGTCTTACTGGCTTGTGGAGCCTCCTCTGCTTGTTTTCCCAGACAACAGTGATTCCATTATGTTACAGTTTTTACAGCTCTAAATCCCTCAAAGACATCCAGTAAATCATGATCTCTACACAGCAAAAATGGGCTGCATTTCTATATGAAGACAGAAATACACTTTAGGTACAGAAACTCATTAGACAGAGATTTAGATTTAAGATTTAAATTTAAGATTTAGATAGGGAAAATCAACCTGGTAGCACTGAATGGGCCACTGAGGTTCTTAGACTTGTAACAGGAATGTGTTAGTACTCTTATTTGTATTCCAGACTGGAAAATAGTTCAAGGATTGGTTGGATACATTGTTATAGGCTCATCTGAGTGAAAAATAGAGGAACAGAAATAATAGGAGGTGTCTCAGATTTTCAGGAAATGGCATGAATAGGGGCCCCCAGGGTGTTACATCAGTGTATTTACTATACAGTCACAGGCCCACTCATTAAAAGGCCATTAAGCAAATTAGAAAGTGGTAACCACTCCTCACAGCCTGTTGTTTATTTGCAGGTCAATGTAGGCTAATAAAGCTTTTTTGTTCTTCACAAACACTTCTCATGACATTAACAGATTCCAGTAAAAATCTAGTTCATTTATTACCATTTCAGGCTCACTGGAAGAGATAAATAGGACATTAAACATGTACAGAAGTTTAAATTAGCAAAATCCCATCTGTTCTCGTCCTTCCTCTAGAAAAGCAGGAGCCTACAATCCATCAGTCTTGTGGCACCAGCCAAGCAATTAAGGCTGCTGACACCGTCCTTTCAGAGTGACACGTTGGAGCTGAATGCAAAGTGAATTTTGGAATGCAGCACACGCTCCATGGAGGGAGGGGGGTGAAATCACACAGGCTTTTTCCAGCCCTTTTCCACCTCAATAGAACATTGAAATGGCAGTTGAGAAGCTGGGAAGACACTTTGGCTTACCCCAATATCCCAAATTACCCATTTTTAAAGATGAATCCAACTCTGCTGCAATAATAAGGACTCTTCTACGGAGACAGAATTGTGAGGTGAAGTAGTTAATATTCCTGACATTACAAACAACACACCAAAATTATCATATAAATGAAACCCACGTGTCAGGTATCACATATGAAGGAGGGTTCAGGGCTGAAACAACTACAGGAATGATTTTAAAATGGACTCTCATGGTGATTTACTACAAACCCCGCAGTCCTCCGTGGGATTATGCAAGATTTGAGCATGCAGCAAAATCTCAAGAAAAAAGAAAACATTCCCACAGTATCAGATCCTTGTTGGCTTAGTTTTCCTGACAGCTGGGAACTGGAATTAACAATCAGCACCTTTCCAGCACATGTGACAGCCTCAGGAGCTGAACTTGAACAGCTCAAGTGCTAATACATTTCATTTCAGTCAGGGCACAAGTAATGTCACATAGAATTATGATTTCTCAATTTAGGAACTTCTATTCAGCTTTCTATGGAAATTTTGCTATACTCAATTAAATAATCTTTTCCTACGAACAAGATTATGGAATCCTACTCCTAATGCAACTCTGTTAAGGAATAAATTATATCAAGATGATATAATTTGCATAGATCTGATTTGATTTAGATGGTTTAGTTCCTTCACTTTTCTGAGGGAGGACTCGAAATCTAGCAGGTCAAATGTCTGTCAGAGATTTACCTGTATGTCTCAGATGATGAATTAAATTATAAGTCTTTTGATTTTAGCACAAAACATGAGGAGATAACCTTGAGGCAGGGACAGGCTTAAAGGCAGAAGAGGACTGATGAAGGGAAAAGATGGGTTTATGGAGATCCATTTGGTCCAGCGAAAGATGATTTTTCTGGCGAGTAAAGTACCTAAAAATTAGTACTGCTGCTATAGGAAGAGATTGTTTCTCTTCTGAATCTGTATTATGATTTCCTCAACAGTACGGTCATGATATTGGTTCAGTCTCTCTAGCGTTTTCTACAAAAGGAAAGTCAGGAACAGAGAAACGAGAAACCTCTAACTGTTTCCGGATCTATCCTTTTATCCAGAATGATAATTCTGCTGTTTGGATCTTTCCCCCTGCAGAGGTTCCAACTATTTTACAGCCCAGTAAAGAGGGAAACAGTTCCTTCCTTATAACCCACCAAAGGAAAAGTCAAGATCTCATCAGTCAAAATTATTTTGGGCCACAGTTGAATTACCATTCAACTTAGTGAGGGTTACAACAGTGACATAGCAGTAAAGTGATGAGTAGATCAGGTTGATACTTAAGGCAGACAAGCTTTGACTCTTTGTAGAGGGAAGGGAGTGGGAGAGAATAGTGGGTATTTTATTGAAATAATTACAGAAGAATACTAACTTTGTCAACTTCACCCCAAAGTAAATAATAGTAAAATAACCATCATCCTTATTAGATGATGCATTTAATCTATATGCTCCAAGTGTTTTTCCTTCTTTGATAGCTTGGAGTGAAAATGATATCACTGTGGGATGTGGGAGATATGAATATTTTATTCATGCCCTGACAATAGATGTGATAATATCTCTGATGAAGGAAAAGGTAGAACTCATTTGAGGAGTTATTGAAACTTGTCTACATATGAAAAAATAACCCTAAGTTATATTCATGGCCACTGAAGAGCTGGAGTTTAAATCAGTTGTGTAAGCAGTGGCATCTAGTAATAATGCTTTAAGGTTCCTGAGACATCAGACAGATAAGGCACCAGATATTTGGGAGACACAAACCCTTTTGGACTACTAAATGGACTCCAAACCTGATATTCCAGGGCATCTCCAACAGCACTGATGCTTTTGTTGTGCTACTTTAATTGAGGTTATTGTCAACAGAACTGTTAGACTTTAGTGTGCAATTCAAGTCTTCCTAAGGTAGGTCCCCACACACTGAATCAGAGGAGTTGTACTCCTGCCATTCTGTTGACTCAATGTCCTCCAGCTACAGCAAAATCTCAGATAAGTTGGTTTAGCACAGGCATTCACACTGTAGGCTTCTGGATTTAGCGTGGATGAATCCTGCTAAGATTGAATTCAGGCAGTTTGAATATCTCCTTCTGAGTAATGGTCACATGGAGAGCTCAGCTCTAACACTCTCATCCTGGCTCTGACTTGATTATATTGGACCCCTTTGTTTTTGTTATTACCTGTTATCCTTGGCGGATACCCTGTGATTAATATGGAGAAGTGTAACCCTTGCTGTGATTAACTTGTCCAATTCTAGGGTTTGGCTCAACAATATCAGTTTTTCTGCCAGCCCCGAGCAAATATTATAGAAGACATGCTGGAAATGATACCATACCCCATAAAATACTGAGCTTCTGTTTCATATTCACATCTGAATTGAAAATATTGGTCTTCTTAGATAGACACTATATTTCTTCCTTCTACGTTGCCACAAGCAGGCTCAGGGAGATAATGACCCTGGCCTTAGAAGGCCACATTATTCACCTTGAACAGTAGCAAGTAATGGTGTTTCAGTGTGTTACTGTACTGCTTCCCAGGCCTCAATTACCTGGTAAACATAGATGGATGAGCAAATGGTCTTCAGTGTGAATTGATTCTCCCTCTGGAAGCTTTGTATGTTTGTGTCTCTGTGTGTTTAAGTCTTCCTTCTTCCTCTTGATTATTATAAAAAAAGCCCTTTTTCCTCCACATAATAACACAGTTCAGCAAGGAACTGAAAGATGGATGCCTAATCTAAGATGAATGAAATGCTAAAGGGAAAAGCCTTCTGATTATTTTGTGGAAGAAGAGAGAAATGATTGAGAGTGTCAGTCCCTCTTCTATTCCCCTGAGAGCACATAAAAAACATCCATAATCCCTTACATCATTGGAATGAATTCTTTTCTAGACTTTTTGTGGTATTCCCATGCACTTACAACCCCCAGAAAAAGAACTAACATAGTAAATAATGTTGACGAGCAAATTTGGAAGGGGATGCAAACATGGGAGTTCCAGAACTTCCATGCACTGTCCATTCCTACGGCTGCACCTATGGCCAGGGACACAGAGTCAAAGCCTGAGAAAGTGCTGGAGATGCACAGAGGAGACTAATAAGGCACTAAGTGCTCAGAGAACTGAAGTGCTTATTTAGCACAGGTTGGATGACACAAATGGCACCACCTCAGAATTAGGCTTGGCTCCATGCTAGCCAGGGATATTCCAAATTAAAGAACACCATTTCCAGTGTATAAACTGGGGGAAGTTTATACACTGATCATTGTTTGGGGATGGGCTAGACATCAGTCATGTGGTGAGCAAATGTATTGTGCATCACTTGATTATTTTTTATAGAGTTTTATTTTTCTCTCTTTTTGTTCCAATTGTCTCACTTTTCATTAAAATTATTGTTAATTATTGATATTATTATTATAGTTTACTCTATTTCAGTTATTAAACTGTCCTTGTCTCAATCCAAAGGTTTTATCTTTCTCCCATTCTCCTCCCCATCCCACTTCAGAAGAGGAAGTGAGTGAGTGTCTTTGTGGTGCTCAGTTGCTGGCTGGGGTTAAACCAAGGCGGTCAACTATTCGCTTTCCTCCTTCATAAGTGAAAATATGTTAAAAAGTATCTTCTATGATAGCACTTATTTTTGGCAGCTGGCCAGGGAGCTCTGAGACTGCAAGGCAAGGTCTGCATACTGTGAAAGCAGAACTGTGCATGCCAGCACTGTCAATCCTCTTAAAAACCTCATAATTCCCAGCAATTTTGCCCAAATTCTCACCCAGCCGACTCTCAGCCGTTATCTCCTGCAGCATTAGTTAAATGCCCAGCCTACTCAGAGGTTGGTTTCACTGTTATAACTCAATGGACTTTTCATCACATTTATTGCAATCGTCTCCTTTGGATTTTCTCTAAAAATAATGAGGGTGAAATTGAAAATACAATGAGAGCCCTGGTTATCAGAACATCCCTCTTATCTAAGAGCTCAGGGATCAGTTATATGACTACAAAATCTAGCACGTGTTGAAAACTCAGTGCATTTATTTATAACTGTGGGTATCTATATAAATCCCCTGGTTCCAATCATGCTCAGACAAACAGCCTGGGGTTGTATTATTTTATTTTTAAAGACATGGCTTGCTGTTCAAACACAGCCAGCAAAACATGTCCTTGCTGCTTAATTTTCCTCCTTAAACTGCTGGGAGTGTTTTAGCAGGGGTCATATTTTGATTACATTGACTACTAGTCGGATTTAACGAGAGTAGAAGGAAAGGAGAGGCTGGAGGGCTGTCTGGGTACATGTTAAAAATACTGAGGTGAAATATCTTTGCTCTCTCACTTTCTGTAGAGAAGGAAAGGAGCCCAGCACACGTCACATTAACCTTGTAGTGCTAATGACTGAGCTTCCTGCTCCTTCCTTGGAAGGAGAAACATCTTTGCCATAGAATCATGGAATCATTCAGACTGGAAAAGACCCATAAAATCAAGTCCAGCTGACAACACAGCATCATCACCATGTTCACCATTAAATCATGTCCTCAAGTGTCATATCCACACAGTTTTTGAACACTTTCAAAAATGCTGACTCCATCACTTCTCTGGGCAGCCTGTTCCAACCCCTGACAATCCTTTCCATGAAGAAATTTTTCCCTGAAATCCAATCTAAACCTCCCCTGGTGCAACTTGAGGACGTTTCCTCTCACCCTGTCACTTGTCATATGGTAGAAGAGGTATCCTCCAGTAGCAATGGTCATTCACACCTGTCCAGCACCACCAGCAGATCAAAACCCACATCTTTTTCTTCAGAATTTCAACCTTGGAAAGTTTGATTTCTAAAAAAATGAAAAAACTTTATATTTTTCCACATGAGATTAAAAATGCTGTCTAGTACCATCAGTTATAGTTCATTAATGTACAATATATTTTATTCAATACTTTCTGCATGATAGAAAGGACTCCATACAATGGTAATGTTAAAATATTAATTTAAAGGGAAATTTAAAGGAGTGTCTTCTTTATTGAAAAGAAAACATTTTGACTTTGTCAGAACTATAAGATGAAGTGATGATGGTTCATTTTATCATTTTCATGTTAAAAATGCCACAGAAATAGGACACATTTCTTTGAAGTGTTTAGATTAAATTGCATTTTCTGCTGAAAAATTGTCTTGTCAATTTTACTTGTGACTGCTTTTCCTGCTCCTTTTCCTCCTTTTGTCTTATGTGTGTAAGCTTCCCAAGCCATCCTTCCGGCATAAAACTATCCAGTTTTGGGACATACATTTCAGGGAGAAAGAGGAGTAGTTTTTAGTACCATTACTCATATAATGGCACATTACACTATGTGAGTACAGATTTGCACTATGCTCATACTCATCAAATTTTAACCAACCCAGGACAGATATAACAACTCAGACCCCTAATTTATAGGGCCTTGATATGGACCAGAAGCTCAGTCTCAAAATAATCATACAAACACAGAATTTGGGTTGGAAAGGGTCTTAAAGGTCATCCAGTCCCAACCTCCCTGCCATGGGCAGAGACACCTTTCACTACCCCAGGTTTCTCACAGCCCCATTCAACCTGGCCTTGGACACTTCCAGGGATGGGGAAGCCACAGCTTCTCTGAGCAACCTGTTTTAGTGCCTCACCACCCCCACAGTCAAGAATTTCTTCCTAATATCCCATGTAAACCTGCCCTCCTTTGGCTCAAGCCCATTATAATCTGTAAATAACATTGTTGTTTATAGCCACTTCAGCCATATGTGGAATATGGGCCAATTTCAGACAAATTAACAGAGAAGCAGGAGTCAAAAACATTATATTCTTAAATATTTTGTGAAAATAACTGAATGAAAGAGAGAGAAGTGTTAATGTCCCTGCTCAGAGAGAAATTGCTCCATTAACTGAACGCTTTGCAGACATCAAGGGATCCCTTCAGGATCCATAAGGCCAGAAGAAACCTTTGGCACTTTGGGTTTTTTATGAACCATTTACTGAAAACACATAAGACAAAACAGTTCCCCAGCTGCTTCTATTTATACAGCAGACAGGCTGGTTAATCCTCAGAGTCGGGAATGTCATATTTGCATTTCCATAGTTGCATAAGAGTATAATTAAAACTGAACTATAAAGTTAAACAATAATGTATGGCTAAAATTGCCTGGTATTACAAATAACATTCACAAGTTGGAATGCTAAGGAAGCCTTGGGGGTATCAAATAATCTCCAGGACCTGTCCAATATTTACAGCTCCACCAGACTCACCAGGATGCCAGTTCATTTCATGACATCTTGCCATGAGCAGCACCCTCTGTGCATGCTGAGCCCAAAGTATCCTCACTGTGGTGAGTTAAAGGTTCATAAGCAGATCATTATTTGTCTGGCCAGGGAAACAAGGTGAACTGTGCTGACTAAAAGTCATCCCGATGTGCCAGAATAAGAGTATGACATTGCAAGAACATGAACTCACAGAATGGCTTGGGTAGGAAGAGACTTTTAAAGATTTTCTGCTCCAACCCCATGCAATGGGCATATATATGATCATAGAATCATAATAATATTATCATATGATATAATCCCCGAGTTTGAAGGGACCCATGATGATCATCAAGTTCAATTCCTGGCCCTGTGCAGAACAACCCCAAGAATCACACCATGTCCCTGAGACCACTGTCCAAATGGTTCTGATCGAACCATAGGAAAATGTTCTGATTGAACCACAGGAAATGGTTTTGATATGAACCACAGGAAAATGAAGGTTGGTGGTCAATGAACTGCTAAAGGTTAGAAATATCTGACTATTGGAGCTAACGCATTTGTTCCCCAAAGGTAGGTTATAGAGCTTAACACATCATTTCTGGTTTTCCTGGAATATTCAGAGAATGAAGATGAATGGCACAAAGACACAAGAGGTGGTTAGAAAGGATAATATAAAGGCCTAATTTTAAACAGATTTTGTGCTCAGCAGCTGTATAAGCACTCATAGGAAATCCCATTGCAGATTTTGCAATGGTAAAAAATCAACAGGCATTTCTGGATGCAGTTGGACACAGTTCTCCTTATTTTCTGTACAAGTTTGTACCTAACTTTGGCATAAATTCCCAAGTGATCAGGCAGCAGACTTGAAATAAATTCAAGAATTTTACACAGTTTTACAGAAAATGAATAATTTACATGGTTTTACACAAAATGCATGATTCAGTCATGGAATTCGTTGCCAGAGGCTCTTATGTAAGGCAAATGTATACATAGACTCAAAAAGGGACAAATTCACAGAGAAAAGGTGTATCAGCAGTTGTGAAGTCTGATGATTCACATTCAATCAGCTTCTTGAGCAGGTCCAAATCTCTTCTTTGAGTAATATTAACCTATACCTGCTTTCTTTCTGATACTATTTCCATCAACATCTATTACATTTTTCTTTCAGAGCTTGAATATTGGGCAAGAGGGACTGCTGACTGATCCAGTTGAGCAGTTCTCACACAGTTTTATTTGCAAATGCAATCCTTGGAATTAAGAGAAAGAAACAATTTTATGAGCAGAGGCAGCATGACAGCACTACAAGCAATTGTGAAATGTTTTCCACTAAAAAGCTGAAAATTAAGAGCTCTGTTGTTTGCTTTCTAGCAACTAAATGTTCACATTTCAGTAGGAAGCTAATTAAAGAGGAAAAAAAAAATCAATCAAATGAGTTGGTGAAACAGTTGCTCTCCAAAAAACACACATTGTCCCAAAATAGAGTTTTTTTCTTGCATAAAATAGGAAAACCCAACCCAAACCAAAAGAACTATCATATACATATTGTTTTTCATGTAAATACCTCAGTGAAGTATTGACAAATTTGCACTTCACATCCCTCTCTAAATGAATGTTGCGGAAATATGCAAAATTAAATAGTCATTTTTTCCAGACAATAGGGAGGTGATCAGAGACAGGCAGAATGGGTTCACAAAGAACAGATCATATCTGAGTAATCTGGTCTCCCTCTCTAATGGAACCACTGGGGGACAAGGGAAGAGCAATGGATTTAATCTACTTGATTACTGTAAGGCCTTTGCCACAGTCCCACACAACATCCTTGTCTTTAAGCTGGAGAGATACAGGTTTGGTGGATGAACTATTCTCTGGATAAGGAATGGCTGGATAGATGCATCCAACTGGAACAAATGTCCTATGAAGAAAAGTTGAGAGAAAGGTGTCCTTGCCCATGGCAGGGGGGTTGGAACTCGATGTTTGTCAAGATACCTTTCAACCCAAGCCATTCTGTGATTCTATTAATTGGTCTGGTAGCCCCAAGGAGGCTCCAGAGAGTTTTTATTTGCAACCTTTCAATATAAAAAGGGGGGTTACAAGAAAGGCAGAGGCTTTTACCAGGTTCTCTAGAGACTGGAAAAGAAGCAACAATTTTAAACTAAAAGAGATTTAGATTAGGTATAAGGAATACATTTTTATGAAGAGATGAGATACTGGCACAAATTGTCCAGAGAAACTGTGGCTGACCCATCCCTGGAAGCATCCAAGGCCAGGTTGGATGGGCCTTGGAGCAACCTGGGGTAGTGGAAGGTGTCCCTGTCCATGACAGGGGGTTGAAATGAGATATTCTTTAAGATCCTCCAACCCCAACCATTCTCTGGTTCTATGATTCTAATACACATGTGGGAGGTTGAGGTTTTTTTGCAAGGGAGGTGACTTCATGTGCTGAATTAGAGTCATATTTACGATTGGTTATCTCTGATCACCTTCCTGTTGTCTCAAAAATTTGTGCATATTTTCCTAACATTAATTTAGAGAGGGACATGAAGTGTAAATTTGTTATTACTTCATTCAAATATTTACATGAAAAAATTAATATTGAGCTCCTCTGGTTTGGTTTGTAGCCATACATCAATAATTGTTGATGAAATCAGAGACAGTAGTTAAAATGTCCCAAAGCAAAAACTGTTCAAACACTTAATTAGGTCCTCTATATTTCCTAATTCCTAGTTAATATTTCTATACTACATAACTCAGAAGTAATTAAAAACCTGGCCTTCAGGACATACTTGACCCTTTCATTTTAAAAATCAGTGAAGAAGTGAAAGAAGCAGTAATAAGAAAAGCTGTAGTGTTTATGAAAGTTAATAAATAATGTATTCAAATAATATTATAAAAATCTACTGTCTTGCACAAAGATATGTATATAATTTCCACTTTGGGCAGCCAGAGGAGAGAGAGAGAGCAATGATGGTCATTGGCTCGGCTTGGGAAAAATCCCTTTTAAATAATAAAGTAGGGAAACCTCATTATGACAATTGACATGGGAAATGAGTATTGCATAATTCCCTTCCAACATAACACTGCCCCCAAAGGACTCTGGTGTGTTAATCCACATTTTCTTTACAGATGGGTTTTGGAACAGTTGACTTCTCTAGAGAACTCCAGTAAGTGACCCTCATTATGCTATAAATTTTTTTCTGGCAAGTCTTTATTTTCAGTGACCTTTGGGATATCTCAGGCTCTCATTTGGCTCCCAAATAGAATTAAATAAATGAAGGAGGTTCAGACCAAACATTTTATTCTACTGACTCTGCAAAAGAGCCACTGATCCCCTCAGCTACCTTTTTTTCCCTTATATAAGTGGTACTATAGAGTTTCTCCAGTAAAAAGAAATTGTTATTATTTGAGGTGCAGGCAAGGGAGTAGATGTTTTAATCACAAACAGCAGTAACCTTAATAGAAAGCCGATAAGATTTTTATTTCCTAGGTGGCTGGAAAAAAGCAGTTGGTAAGAGAGAACAAATTTTTAACAGTTTCTAAACTCTTTAAAACTTTTCAAAATTCAGCAGTCCAAAAAAGCCATCCCAGCAGCCATTCACACTGAAATGCCAAAGGCATTCATTGCAATTCTTAGTGAATCTCAGGGTTTAGGAACTTGTTCAGGACTTTTTACTTAATGCTGGATGAGCAAAGAAGCACAAGAGGTGCTGAACTCCTGCTGAGATGGAGTTTTACAGTGAACATCAGAGGGGTAAAATTAATAGTGTTGAGTGGCAAAGGGGATTCAAAGCTAAAATGGCTTGATGAAGCAGCAGAACTGTGAGGGCTCAGAGACCATACCAGGTAGGAATATCCAACCACCCAAACTGGTAACCAGTATCCTAAATTTTTGCATGTTTTACACCCTCAGGATCAAGCTAATGCTGCAATAAAAACAGCAGAAATTATTTTTTTTATTCTTTTACTGTATGGTCTCTCTGTCTGGTCCTCACTCTTTCTACGCTCTTATTCAGCTTCTATCTGCCCCATGCTTTAACTTGCCTCAGCATCCCAATTCCTGAAAAATATTTTTCGAAGAAAGGCAGTTTTCCCACCTCAAAGCCTGCAGAAACCTGAATCTGTGCCTCTGTGCAGAAAGCCAGGTTCCCTCCAAGATGAATTAATGTTTTTTATATACATAGACAAACATGGAAAACATGCACAAACAGGCTATGCCTGGGGCAGTGGAGCTGTTGAAGCTTATTTTCTACTTCACTTGAGTCCTAAATTCTTGGTTACCTAATAAAGCATAAGGCTTTATTAAGACTTTTTCCAGTGTTTGGGATTTTTATAAAGCCCCTTCTATATATGAATTCTCTAATTAGGGATGAGCAGATATTGCACCTTTCTCTGGACAGGGGCATTGATGGGATCTCTGTTCTCTCTTGTCATCTCTTCTCATGATTTTTAAACCCTTATGATTTTGACCCCTCTATGAAATATGTTTGGCTAAAACTGATGATTGTGAAAGTAAATTGGTCAAGAAGACTGAAAGATAAGAATTAAGGGTATTTTTCTAGCCTTCCTGTTGGAATTTCCTGATCTGTTAAGATCTATCTTTGAAAAAAATGTTTCTTCATGTAACAGATACATGAGCTGGTCATGAGTTCCAGCTGGAATCAGACGTGGAAGAAAAAAGCTAATACAGCTGGATTCCTTAGGTTATAGATTCACATGGTTCCATTAAAATCAATGGTCTGGGAGCTGCTAGCTGTGAAACCTTAATATAACTACTAACTCCCACATGCCAAACCATCTGACAAAGCTAAGGAACAATCTTTCTTTAAGATTTGGGTGTATTCCCAGCACACTCTAAGAAATAAAGTAAGATGTCTAAGTTAGTTGTGATCTCTGTCAGGCATCTCCAGAGGATAATTTAGCTGTGCTAAAACACCTGCTGGAAGTGCTTCTCTTTCTCCTCTGAGTATTTGGGAAACCTGGTAACTAATTTAGGCTAGGCACGTCAAAATTAGTTGTCCAAAGTTAGGTGAGATAACTCTCTCCTCAAGCAGTCTCTGTTTTATAACAAGCCACCTTATTATGCACAGGAATGCATATCCTTCAGGGCAAGAAATTCAATACAGGTACTAAGAACAACAATTTATCAGCCTGTTATCTGTGACTTGGAAGGAGTGCACATTACTATTTGTGTCTGAACTCCCCTGAAGGAAAATTTTATAAGCAATTTATTTTGTACAGGGAGAAGTAGTGTCCTGACACAGCTTGAGGGGATGACAAGGATCATAATATATAAATAATGCAATCTATAAAGATGAAACATTTAGAGGGATTAAAAATGCAATATAAGTTCAGAAATAGCCATTTTTTGAACATGAGCAGGGAATTTTGCATTCACCTTTTTTACATACACAGATCAAATGTGCAGGCTGATTCACCACCCAATTACTGTGGGTTTAGTCTCCTATTGAGTGAAGCCCTTTAGTATGTGCTGAAGTTAAGAAGTTATGTGATGCCGCTGGTGGAAAGAGGTTCTTGAGTGTTTTTACTGAATCCGACCTTGCAGTAAGACAGGTCTAAAAGGTGGTTCAAGAGGTCATGTAGTCCAGTCATGTTGTTCGGCCCGTGGACTGTGGCTTCAGAAAATTTTGTTAATTGGAAGGTGATCTGAAAAACAAGCACAACCAGTTTAAACACCAGTGCAGACCCTCCTGTGTGCGAGGAAGCAGATCGAAGGGAAAGGGCTTAAAAGTAATGAATGAACTTTCAGTAATAAACACATCCTTATTAGGTGGATGAATAAACCCCTTTGGCAACACAGTATAAAACAAACTCTTTTTCGCTCCCTAGAAAATATAATCCTCCAATGGTGTCACTGAACTCTTTCCCTTCCTGTAATGATCTCATCTATAACTAAACATTATGTTTATCAAATTCACCAGAGGTCAAGATTAAAGCAGGTTACAGGCAGCATTGCCTGCTACTTAACCATCCTCACTAGCTGAAAGATTTTATTTAGGTCCAACTAAACTTTTGCTATCACATCTTTTCTCTCGATTTTCACCATTTTTAGCAAAACCGATTCCATCTCTGTCAATGTTCCCTTGAAGGCCGTGTGCTGTAGATCTCTGATCACCCCCAGTGCTGCCTTCTGGGCCCTCTCCAGTTGATTTACATTTTTATTGAAATTCCATGCCCAGAAATGAATGCAGATGTTCACCTGACAGCTTTCCAGGGCTAAGCGGAATGGAAGGAGTAGGTCTGATGTCCTCCCTTCCTTGTGACACTCTGACTCCTGTCAAGTTCTTGATCCACTCTAATCCCCCCAATCCTTTGCTGACAAACTGCTGCCCAGGGTGTCACTTCTTTACTTGTATCCCCCAAGTTACAAAACAATGGGTATGATTCACTCTGTCATCATCAGCTGTAGAGTAGCTGGAATCCAGCACGTGGCATAATAAGCTTGTTGGTCTCAGTGGTCATCCTGGAAAGACTTATCTATTTTAAAGGGCAATACTACTCCTTCCTCTGACAGGTATCTTACGTGGGAAGGTTGTTTCTTCCTTGAGGAGTCAGTATTCATTAACTGTGAGGGATCCAGATGACCAAATCAGACCTGAGACTTCATGCTTTGGTGATTCACACAAGGTCAGAGTAAGTCCAAACTCAACTGTATTGTTTTGTTCTTGTCTCACTGAATCACTTTCTTTTTCTTTCTTTCTTTCTTGTACTAGTTCATAAAGGTGATTTTGAATTCTAATCTTGGTCTCTGAAGTATTTCTAGCCTGGCATTGCCCCTGAGCTTAGGAAACAAACTCCATTTTTAAGCAGCCAACAGAAGAAATGCACAATGTTAACTGACAGACCCAGTAGACGACTACAGCATCCATCCTTTCATTTGGATAAAGAGTCACTGCTCCCTTTTTTCACTCTGCAGCAGCTTCACAAAGGGTTCTGAAGGGAGGGGAACATTTCTCTGAGCTGATCACACAAGAAACAAAGGGTGATTTCCCAGGATATACCCTAGAAATGCCTTTGCTCTCCCCTCTCTCTGTCTCCTTGCAGTTGACTCTTGTGGCACAGGGGAGGATGAATATCATAAACATGGATTTAAGCACTCCATAAACAATGATATTCCTTTAATGGGGAAAATAATGGCCTCAGCACTGTCAAATGTATGTATTTTAAACCAGTCATATGACAATAAATCTCATTTTAGCACTACTGAAGTCTTCTCCTGGAATACTTAATCCTGGCTCCCATTGCAGCTCTGCCGTGGGAAGAGCTGCAAAGCTGGGCCCACAGGCAGCAGTCACAGGTCAGTGTTGTTCTATTATTCATTTTTAGGTAGTCAGTAAATTACAGAGAGGCGATAGATGCCCCATTTTATGAGGCAATAGCAGCCTGGATTTTAGCAGAGAACAAGTCACTTTGTGGATCTGGATTTCAGGCAATAAATCGAGGCCCAGTTGTTCAGCTATTATTTATATTTTATGGGTATTGCCAAATAATTCAAAAAACTGTGATTAATGCAACCCACTTCAGAACCTCTCCATTGTACCACAGCAAATTAGCAAGGATCTGTTTGAGTAGGGAAAGTTGATGTAGGAGAAATATCAATGCCCATTCCTTCTTTCTAAGGTAGTAGAACAATCTTAAATATCCAAGTTTCCTTCCATGTTTCTTCCTCTAAGGGTACTTGATCCATGGAGAGAGTGGTCAGGCACCTTCTGGGACTTGTGGCTTAAGGAATTAATTTTATTTGACTTTGCTGTAAGCTGTTTCTGCTCTGAAGGGGAAAATCATCCTGTTGCTTTCAGTGGCACAAAAAAGGTCAGCTTGTTTTCCTCAGACTTCCTCAAATATGTTTTCAAGTGGCATAATTCCAGCTATTCTCTTCTAGTAGAGCTTTTAAGTGGGGAGAGAAACAGAAAATTTACCCTATCACACACACAGAGTGATAATATCTTGATGATCAATCAATCCTGCTCCAGATGACAGCAATACCTGGATGATGGAAAAATAACCCTTAATTTACTGCTTGAAACTTGCAGATTTAAGATGAATTTTAGCAAACTGGTCCTTCGTCTGTAAATGTTCAGAGATTTCTGCTTGGATGTATTTTATGTTCAGTTACCCATTTACCACTGAATTAAACACGTTTTTTTTTCCACTTCCCAGTTGACCTCAAAATGTCCTCAATGCTCAGATATGCACAGATTTTTATCTGCAGGAAACGTTGCTTTAAAGACACTTTTCAAAGCTATCACATCTACTTTTTCCTTTAGTGAATACTTCTGAGGGGGAGTGCTATCAGGATTAAGGCTTGTGCGCTGACTGAAAATGCAATAATTACAGTCAGTCAGTGATTCCTTTCTCTTCCTTCTGTTCTTCCTCCACACGGACTCATAAATCAGAATAGAGAATTTCTTGAATTAAAAATTTCTCCATGTAAAACCAAGATCACTGAGTGTTTTTATGGTCCCTCCATGATGCTGGAAAAGTGGAGGAGAACCCAAATGGAGAAAGAACGAATTCAAGCACATCCTGTTGCATGGATCTTTGTAACTCTCAATGCCCAGACAAGCTCTGGAAAAAATCCATTGTGATTTCCAAAGTATTACAGTCACTTCACTATTTAAGCTGGGTAAGACATTCCTGCTTCAAGTCCATAAAGCAATTTATTCAGAAACTTTGCCACAATTAATCAGAACTAGATCAAGTGTCTGTCCCACATGACACATCCTCACACACTTCCTGAAATATAATAGAGGGTTAAAAATGTAGGATTAATTTTGTGAGTTACATATACGTGTACATATTTTAGATGCTATATAATTTTATATATTACATATATAATCATATATAAAAGTATATGCATTACATGTAAGCACACATACACATTAGATAATATTTTATATTTTAAATATAAATGTGATATTAATATATATAATGTATTATATTATACAAATATTTTAAGTAAGTGTTGTTTAAATATTATATATTTATTTTTAAAGAATCATGGTATATTTTTATTAGTTTATTGTCTATTAGATTCTGAACAATTTCCCTTACGGAATTTTATAATGTTTATTTAGGTGTATATAAAAATAAATATTATTAACACTGACCTTAAATTCCAGCACACGTTTTTCCTCTAAATAAGCTAAATACAACCATCAGTGCAGTGAAGCCCATGGCACTGAATCCTGTAAACAGATTTGAAGCCTTTAGCAGGGTAATTACAGTCAGTTGTTCCCCATTTCCTAGCTAATGGCTTAATTGAGTGCTGGGAACATGTGATACTTACAGAAAAAATTCATCATTCTTATAATTGACTTTTCCATATGACTCTTTGTGTCATTTTGTGTGTTCTCTTGGGCACAGAAGTGAAAGCCTCAATTTTTTTAAGTCTTTTCTGTGCCACATTCAGGTAACGACTATGAATTGTGTTCCTGTTGCAACTGAGTATCATTCTGTAGGATTACAGCATTCCTAAAAGTACAGATAGGAAATAAAATCACTAATCTACACCTACTAATAGCACAGCAGGATGCTGCTGTGAGAAAAGATTGGCATTTACTCTTCCTAATTTCATACCCATAGTACACATTAAGTTTAAGCTGCAGTACCAGGACTTTGCTTGGTTGCCTTCCTTTGAACACCTAAACTACATGTTTATAACAAGATAACTGTCCCAGAAGAGACAATTTTTCAGCATAGATATTTTCATTGACTCCCCCAAAATTTCAGACATTTAAACCATTCCTTTTCTCTTTTTTCCCCAATTTCTTTTTTAATTTTCTATCTTCTGTTTTTTCTTTCAGAATTTATTCAGTTAAAAGACAGAAAGTGAATAAAAAGGGTTTGCAATTTCCTGACAGAACAATTTTTTCCATTTGAAAATACCAGTACAACAACACATATAGGGAACTGTAACCATTATAGCTATTTTTTAGAGGTTATTACCTACACACTTTGTAACACAATTGGTGCTTTGACTATAATAGAGGTGTCAAGGATCCCAACCTAATATTGGTTAACCCTGTTTTTCCTTGTGGATTGGAACAGGTGACCTCACGAGCTCTTGTGTAACCTGAGTTAATACATATACCCAAGTTCTATCCTACCACAACAATAAAGCAGTTAAAATATTGAAATAGTTTTCTTTGGAGTCATAAGATTTTGATTTTTCAACAGATTACTTGCATGGAACTAAATTTGAAAATGCCCTAATCCTTGTGGTAGTCAAAATCCATGTTGAATAAGTTTAATAAACAAACCTGGTACTCTTTTATTCTCTCTGAGTATTATTCCTGGTATAAATAGACAGATGTCATTTAGCTTTAAAGGATTTAGGATATGGCTTATCATGATCTTTGAGCACATTCACAAGGAGGAAATCCGTAATGTTAGAGCACACTTTAACCTAACAGAATGCAGCAAAACCAGTGCACTGAATGGACATCAACAACAAGAAAATTGAAGCAGTACAAGGCAAATGAAAGTCAAATGCATGTTGCTGGCTTTCAGCAGCATTGGTAAGTATAATTTCCAAAATCTATGGGTTTCAGTATCATTCTGTGCCCTTAAACACAGATTGTATGTCTTTCTGTTTAAAAATATGTCTTCAACCTTAAACCCATATTGGTGAATTATAGTCAAGAACTACAGCATTTTATTTTTTTAATGTGTAGTATTTTTTTGCTGGATGATATACCAGAGTGTGGCCATTTATGATAATGGTCACTGTTGCCCTCAACAAAATGACCTATCTTTGAGACACAAATTCTCACTTGCTCAAACACATGGCACCCATTTATCCACCTGAAAAAAAGTTCATGCCAAAAGCAGAAAACTTAGTTTTTTGAGCCATTTCTCCAACAGCAACCTCCCTCTTTTTATAGCCTTTCTTCTGCTCCAAGTTATTATTATTCTCACGCTGCACCGTATTTCACACCACAACATGTTTATTGGCAGCAATGTGTGATGTCCCAGGCAGCACAGGAATCCACAATTTACTGACTCCCTTCCCCTCCAGTGAGCATTAAAAGATGTTCCAATTGATCTCAGGATGCTCCTTGGTGGCCTTTGGGCTAACCTGAATGGCAGCTTGTCCTCTTGGTACCTGAGGTTCGGGCTGAAGCAGAGAATTGAACTTGTATAAAACTCGTAATTCTTTGTGCTCATCCGGTACTTGTAGTTTCTGTGTGCCCTGCACAGATTGTGCCCACACTTAGGAAGAATTATGACTTTTATCCTAAGTGCCATCCTCGAACTATCAGGTCTGTTGCCTATTTATATAAATTCTCATGCAGCCCCTGCAGTCAAAATCAACCAGGACTCTGATGCTGCTTTCAACCTTCTATTTGCTGACAAATATTGCAGATGGTTTTCTCCACGACCACTTGGTCGAAATGGCTTCACAAAGGCTGGCATGTCTTGGATAATTTAAGGAGTTCTCTCAACTCAGGGTGAGCCTGTCTCAGTGATGAGTGAAATACAAATACAGGTTAGAGCTCTGTTCCCTCACCTCAGAAGCTCTGTCAGTGCATCAGGCAAGCTCAGAAAACAGTGCAGGTGACCAGGGTGTGACTGTCTGCTCTGAGCAGAGCTGAAGTGACCCCTGGACTCTTTTGGCTGTATCACCACTTTTTACAAAAGATCTATGAAGGAGATTAGAGGGATGGAACACCCTTCCTATGAGGAAAGGCTGAGAGAACTGAGATTGTGCAGCTCAGAGAAGAGAAGTGTTCAAAACCGGGTGGGATGGGGCTTTCAGAAGCCTGGTCTAGTAGAAGGTATCCCTGCCCATGGCAGGGGGGTTGGAACAAGAGAAGCTTTGAGGCTCCCTTCCAACCCAAACCATTCTATAATTCTATTACCTTAAACACATAGTACAAAAGTAGAGTATTAAATTTAGGTCCCTTAATCTTCACCTGAATCCTCCTAGAAGAGATCAGCTCCACTGGACACCCAGTGCCACTGGAAATACTCTACTGTATCCAGGGCATCTTCTCAGAGAAAGTAGATATGACCTGGATCTTTGGGAACCCACATCCTTGTGGAGAAGATGGGAATCTTGGCAAGGTGACCCAGGACATCAATGTGATCTACAAGCTGAGACTGATTCCTGTGACCAAATGTGGGCATCCCCTGTGAGATAAGACAAATTGCATCTACACTAATGACTTTATGATTATCTCTCCTCAACTATAAAAAGGAACTTGCTTCAAAGGTGATGCCCATAGGGAGAACACCCACACTAACCCTACCTTCAAACTCTCTTTGCAGTCAATGAGGAGAGACAGACACCTTGTCTGGGACTGGAACAAGTTGCCATCTGGAAGTATTTATCTTTATCTTCAGATAGAGCCTAGAAACCACACTCTAAATTGATACAACTTAGACTTCATCAGCAAAAATACACTTTTTTTCGTATCAGCTCTTCCTTTCCCAGTCTATTAGAAGGATCCCTGTCCTTAGTGTAGATCAAATCACAGTAACAATAGCAATGCAATTTATCAGCCTGGTGAATTTTAACATCCTAAATGTACATGTAATTTAAGAAGATATTGAATCTTTTTCTTCCCTAAATAAATGTTCTTAAAACTTAATTGTATTTCCTTGCATCATTTAGATTGAGAACATTGTTCAACATTGTAAATGGCAATGCCCTACCAGCATCTGGTGGTATTAGAGATGATGTGTATTAGAAGTGTGAAAAGACAGTTCTGAACAAAGGGATATATAATTTCAGATGGAGTGATTTTCTGAAATATTTAAAAAATCCTGAAAAGTTTGTGGAAAATTATGAAAGGTGTTTAACAACTGTTAGGTCATGGGGTTATTTAAGAGGTCTGTGTATGCAGCTGAACTATCTTGTCCAAAGAGCAGGAAAATCTATAGAAAAGTGATAGTATTAATTTAGGAATACTTTAAACTGGACACTTTTTATCTGTTGTGCTGATGTATCTGACAAATATTTATCCTTAAGCACAGGGCTGTGAAACAGTAATGAAAAACTAAGCAAAACAAAACGACAGCACCTGTCTTGGAGGAAACATCCACCTGTCCTTTCTTCTATTTCACTTTGCCTTCTCATGATGTCTACATCATCCCCGTAAAGAAAAAGTTATATTATTCTCATTGGGTTAATGGTGTTGTCCAATCTATATTTATCGAATCTATATTTAATTTTGTCATAGTATTCCCCAAAACTGTGATATTTTCAGCCAGACTCTATTCTTCTAAAACTTAGAATATAGATTTGTCTCTGGGAGTTTCAGAATCATTATCCTCTTACGCAAAGCAGGAGATCAATACCTTCAAATATTTACTTATATACAGAGTTATGTGAAAACGAGGAATCGTTGATTAGGATTAGATCAGTTCATCTGTTCAAATATCTTGCCTCAAATTTTGTTCTAAACCAAGGGAAGGATAGAAGCTTTTCCTGCATATTTGTGTGTTAAACACATGAGCTACAAATCTGTCTGGACTTGTGTAAAGTTTTGACACTGTCCTGCACAACATCCTTGTCTGGAGAGACATAGATTCGATGGATGGACCACCCAGTGGATAAGGAATTGACTGGGTGGTTGCACTCAGAGAGTTGTGGTCAGTGGCTCAGTGTCCAGTTGGAGAACAGGGACAAGTGGTTTCCTCATAGGTCAGGGCTGGGACTGGCACTGCTTAACATCTTTGTCAGGGACATGGACAGTGACATTGATGTCACCAAGCTGTGTGGTGCAGTCAACACACTGGAGGGAAGGGATGGTATCCAGAGGGACCTTGATAGGCCTGAGAGGTGGGACTGTGAAAACCTCAGGAAGTTCAACAAGGCCAAGTGCAAGGTCCTTCACCTAAATCAGGGCAATCTCAAGCACAAACACAGGCTGGGCAAAGAATGGAGGAAGAGCAGCCCTGAGGAGATGGACTTGGGGGTGTTTGTTTTTGAGAAGCTCAACATGACCCAGACATGTACCCTGACAGCACAGAAAACCAAGCATGTCCTGGACTGCGTCCAAAGCAGTGTGGGCAACAGGTCAAAGGAGGTGGTTCTCCCCCTCTCTGCTGTTCTCTTGAAACTCTACTTGGAGTGCTGCATCCAGTTCTGGGTTCTCCAGCATAAGGATGTGGGTCTGTTGGAATGAGTCCAGAGGAGGCCATAAAGATGACCAGAGGGCTGGAGCACCTCTACTCTGGAGACATGCTGAGAGAGTTGAGGTTTTTCAGCTCGGAGAGGAGAAGGTTCTAGGGAGAACTTAGAGCACCTTCCAGTACCTAAAGGGGCTCCAAGAGAACTGGAGAGGGACTTTGGACATGGGTTTGGAGTGAGACATCAAGGGGGAATGGCTTCAAACTGAAAGAGGGTAGGTTTAGATTCCTTATTAGGAAGAAATTCCTTACTGTGAAGTAGTGAAGCACTGGAACAGGTTGTCCAGAGAAGCTGTGGCTGCCCCAACCCTGGAAGTGTTCAGGGCCAGGTTGGACAGGGCTTGGAAAAACCTGTTATAGTAGAAGATGTCCCTGTCCGTGGCAGGGAAGTTGGGACTGGATGACCTTTGAAAGTCCTTTCCAACCCAAACCATTCTGTGATTCCATGGTTATCGTGTGAATTCAACAACTCTGACAGCAAAACTGTTTGTGCTCTGTTCACATGCAATGTTATAAAATAATTTATATACATATATGTATGTGTGATAAGAGTATCCCAAATTCTTCTTAAGTCTTAATAAGCAAATTACCCTGACAGTATCTCATACAATGAAATTCACAGTTCAGCTGTGCATTGAATAACAACTCTATTTGATCGGTTCTAAATTTTATAGCTTTCAGCCTCCTGGAAGATTTCCTGTTCCATATGTTGAAGTAGAAACACTAAACTTTCATTGTCTGCCTTCTGTGTAATATTCACAAGTGTATTCCATCATCCCCCCCCCCCTCTTTTTTTATCTTTTAGAGTAAAATCAGGTATAAAACATGTTTTTCAGAGTTCTCCCACCTGAATTCAGATCTGTTCTTGCATTTCTCTGTCCAGTGAATTCTGTATCATAACTAGACCTGTTCCAGAGTGGAGCTGCTGACTGCACTGTTCTCTTGTACTGGAATGGGCATTAGGTTTATTCCCCTCACTCAAATGAAAAGGAGAGACATATAAAGGAAAGTCCCATCTCCTTCTTGGTGGTCACTGTATCAAAATTTCTTTCCATCACTTCCTTATCCAAACACCCTTCTCTCTTTCTCAAGTACATTTACTTGTTTTCCCAACATTTGGCACTGATACAAGAGACTTAGGCTGTGTGTTACTAATCAAAGAGGGATTTTTTTTGGGTTATAGGGATCTGCATTAATCCAGTTAAAGAACAGTGATGTCAACAGACAAGGGGCAAAAAGAAGGCAAGATCACAATCTGTCTTGGTCAACATGATTCAGAGCAGTTAAACTTGTGATCTGAAAGCAGGAGATGTGATATTGTACCACCAGATGCTGGTAGGGCATTGCCATTTACTATGAATTCACAGGAAGGAAGGGATGAATTATTTGTCAAATTTAAATTTGGGGAACATTTTTCTGTGGAGAACGTTATAGAGACCACGGATTAGTTTCCTTGCAATTTCACAGGGATCTGAGCACACATCCTTTCAGCAACAGGTGGATTAAATCCACAATTTCTATTTTCTGCAACCTTCTTTGCAGGCATTGGATGACTCCTGTAACACACCAACTTCTACTCCTTTCTAGTTTTGGTTTGGTAGAAGAAAGAGGAAAAAAGTCTTGTCCAGCTGAGCTTTCTCGAGATGAAGGGCCTTGAATTACCTCCAATCTAAACAAACAAAAGGGGGATAAATTATCTAATTTCTTGCAAACTTCATATTTTATAGCATCTGAAATCTAAAGGGAGGAACTCTTATCGCTGTTGAGAGCTACTGCTTGATTTGTGGTCACAGATGTTTGTCAATTAAAGGGTTGTGAAAAATTGTGAAGTTTCTGTTTTTCCTTTAACCAACAGAGCTCAATCCTTGGCTGGGAAACAATATTCTCAACTCATCAAACACAGAGAACAAACATTAGCTTATAGCTTCTTAATTTCCTCATCAATAAATAGAAGATTTATAAGTATTAATTTGCTCCTTTTATGTCTGTGCTGTTCCCATGGCACAGGAAAAAAATGGGCACAATGTATCTGATAAAGAACAAGTCTGTAAGAGGTATGGAACACATTTGCATCTTGTTCCACAACATTTTCTCAGGAAAGCCATACGTCCCCATGCATTGCATCAGTTCTTGTCTACAGCTTCACTATTTCACTCTCATCTTAAGCAAGTTATTTGAGGTACAGCCAAGGCACACACAGGACACAGCCACACTTCAAGGAGATGGGAAATAATTCATATTTGAGTGCCTTCCACAACTGCATAGCAAAAACTTCTTCATTGCTTTTGAAGTGACTGTGATTGATGTTCTCCATCGTAGTAGGCCACGTTTTCAAGGTCGGGTTTTCAAACTCAGGTTGCTTTTAAGGCCAGCTTGGATGGGTCATTGAACTACCTGGTCTAGTGGAAGGAGTCCCTGCTCATGGCAGGGTGTTGGAACAAGATGTTCTCTAAGGACCCTTCCACTCCAGGCCATTCTGTGATTTATTCTGTGATTCTTGAACTCCACAAGCCAATATTTAGATCAAAAAATGCCCAGAGGTAAAAATAAAGTCCGAGAACAGTAGAGCATGAAATTATTCCACAAATGCCTGGGACATGCAGGGCTACTTTGACTGTGTAGCACATTCACTTTTCCAAATCATTGTCCTTCTAAACACAGTTTTCAGACTATATTTTCCAGTGGTGGCCACTTGACATCCTTCATTTAACAAGGTTTTCCATTTTTGATTCAATTTATCACAGCCAGAGGTTTCTTCTGTGCCACAGGGTATGGAGTCCATGAATCAACACACTTCAGGGATACTGGAATTGAGTTTAATAATTGACACACTGTAAGTATCCTGTTTGTTTGGGGTTTTTTACCTCATATGCTGATATAAAACACAGGGGTTTTTTTTTGTACATTTTCCTAAATATCTACATAGTCAAATACCTTTTTTCCCATCCTCACCTACCCAAGAAAATCAGTATTTCCTCTCTTCAATGTGAACTGCTTTAGGACTACTTAGTTAAAATTTCAGTGAAGATTTTATTCCAATGATTGTTACAACAATGCAATAATATTAGTGCTTTAAATTCATGCAGTGTTGATCCTCAGTGTCCTGTGTCTTTTGTATTTTTTTCTCAGTTTAGACTAAAGTGGTTTTATGCACATTAGAGTTTTACCTTCAAAGAGTTAACCAGCTACATATATTGAAAATATAACAATATCTCTATACCTCATTGATTTCCAGCAGTTGTCCCAGAATAACTTCTTAATTATTTCTCTAGAAATTATCTTGAAATCTAATTATAAGATCTAATTTGTTAAAGTTCTGGAGCCAGTATGACATTATTTTCCAAAATAAAATCAGGCTGGCTGGTAAAATTCTAATAACAGATGAACTTATTAGTGATTTCTCACTTGCATTAAAAAAAAAAAAAAGAAAACAAAAAATCCCATAATTATAGTTTTGAAACTTTATCTAAATATTTGTTGAAGAGTACAGTCCTCATTTCACATTGAAAGACACCTGAAAACAAATTACTGAGGGATGAATAGGAGGTTAGTTCTCAGAAGAGAAAACCATTAGACTATTATTCTTTTATATTCAAAGGCATTTCCATTGCTTAGAGCATTTCTGACTATACTGCTTGGCAATCCTTTGGGAATTTTCAGCTCTGCTTCAGTAGTGGAGAATGTCATCTCTGTCTAGTCATTACTCTGGTAGCTCAGTAGCTGATGAAATCAGTGAGAGCTGCTCTTCACAGAACAGAGGAGGTGCACACCTTCATGGCAGTTTCCTGAGGGGATGGACCAGTTTTCCAAGAAAGCTGCTTGCTATTCAAGTGATAAAATCTGGGACCTGCTGCCCATCATCACAAACCACTTTGAGAAAAGTGATCTTCTGGTGGGATGGAAGGCCCAGTGTTGTACCTGATGTTCTGGTTTACATATGGAAAATTACCACTTCCTTTGCCTTGTTTCCTGCACTGGAGTGGATACTTCTCTATAGCTGTACCTCCAGAGGCCAAAATCACCAGCTTTCTGTATGAGAGGAGTGAAGCTTTGCTCTGTACGAGAATATTTCCTCGAGAGGCAGAGGGAGGAACACTACAAAAATCATGTCTGGGTGACCTCAGCATGCTGTGTCAAAACAGCTACAGTGCCACAATGGGGCTTTGCAGGAGAGAGAAGTCAGGGGACACACACAGGTGGCCACATCATTATCAAATTTATCTTTACCTTCAAACACCAAACCACTCTGAGAGTAGGTCCATGGGGTGAGCAGAGCTCTGACAGCATTGTGCTGTGTCCCCCTCTGCTCTCTGCTGTGCTGTCCCTACTGCTGTTCCTCAGACTGCCTGTTCCTTGGCATAAAAGCATCCATGCTGTGTTGAGGAAGAGATGAACTTGGAATAAAACTACTTGTCCCACGGTGTGGCTTTGTGGTGATGCTGAACCCTCACACCGCTTTTCTTCACCCCCTGCGTGGAAGCTGGACCTGAGTAAAAAGATCAGGCTCACCTCCTACAACCAGTTCTGGAAGCTGGGTTGAAGTGATTGCTGGATATAGATCTGCAGTGTGGGAGAGAAAGAAAAAAGATAGCCTTAAAAAGAGTATTTTCCATCTCTTGTCTCTGTAAAGTCCTAAAATGCTGAAGGGGAATCTTGACACACATATCTGAACTCTTACATCTATAAATCTATGTTTCACTGAGAGGTGGTATTTGCTGTCTCTGTTTGTTTGTTTGGTTGGTTTTGTTTTTTTTTTTTTGTTTTGTTTTGGTTTGGTTTGGTTTGGTTTGGTTTGGTTTGGGTTTTTTTTGTGGATTTTTGTGGCTTTTTTTTAAAATTTATTTCTTATTTTTACATTTTCATGATGATATGTAACCAGGAACTGCTTTGACAAATTTGGGGATTTGAAGTCTATTAGCAAAAACCTCTCTCCTAACATTTAAAGTAGCCCACTCATTGGGACTCAAATGTTACTGTGTAGACTCCAAGTTCTGGAAAGAGGCAAAACCAGCACATTGAGCATACAATTAAATGGCAAAATATGTAATAAATTAGGAAAGTTTTCTGGTTTTTCCTCTTTCTACAAAATGGCAGCTGCTGATGCTCTCTTTTAAATGAAGATATATATACAAAGAAGAAGAACTTTATGAAATGACTTTCTGAACCTAAACTGAAAATGGTTATTTTAGAGAACTACCAAAGTATTTATTTTTTTGAGTGTCCCCTCATGACAACCTTTAGCAGGTGACTCATCACCAGAGGTCTGTGCTTCCAGCAGCATGTGAATTCCAGCAGATTGTTTTGAAAGAGCAGTAGAAGAGGAAGCCACAGTCATCATTTACATTGCTAGAAACATGTCAACAGGTTCACAAGTGAGAGTCCTTCTCAAGCCTTGGAAAGTAGGAATGGAAAAACTCTACCAGCTGGAATTTCAGTGCCTTTTATACAGTAGGAAAAAACCAGAATTTGCCCAAACTTTCTTGCTCCAGGCCCGCATAAATTACACAATGAAATACATTTTTTAACATGATTAAACATAAATTTAAGATGATGGTTTTCAATGATATGAAAATTGAGTCTTTTTTTCCCTACAAACCTTGATGTATTTTGGCATAATCCTTCACTTCCCTGAGGCTCCATGGAGTTACTAACATTATTTATTTTGTGAGGCTTCAAGCAATACAACATTTTCCTACATGTAGCACATATCCTGAGAAGACAACGAGCATCTCTGCGGAGATGTGAGTTTGTGAAGGGGAATTTCGTCCAAAGCCAATTGAGGCAGTGGGATGACAACCTTCCCCTCTAAGGTCTGGGTGATCTCTGCAATCACTTCAGGTCCTTTTGTGCCTCTCAGCCCAAAGTCTGACCACTGGATTGTTTGTGGCAGTGGCAACGAGATGAAATTCAAGTCCTTAATGAGAAAAAAAAGTATTATTTTATAAAGTTGGATCTTCCTCTAAATGCAGTGAAACTCTGGCTATTTGGCACTAGAATAAAGACCTTAATATCATTGTAGTGAAAGAAGTCTTAGTGATACCAGAGTGATTATTATTTGAATTGAGAAACTCCACGTTTCATGGGCACAGTGTCAGAATGAAGTGCAGGACACACTGAAATCTCAAGGTATATCACCCAGTTTTTGCAGGATTAGGCATTCCTGTGCCTCTTAAAGCATTACAGCTCTGCCTTTCAGGTCTTGAACTCTGAGTGACAGGTATATGTATATATATATATAGAACATACAGAATATCCTTAGACAGAATTGGAACCTTTGAGTGATGAAAGAACCACTCAGAAGAAATTTATAACACCATGCATGATGAGTAAGGAGGATTTTCAGGTACACAAAAAGCCTTCCATCATGAATATGAGGCCTTGTCCCAACTTAAGCACCACTGAGGCTGATCACTCTCTGAAATAAAAGCCATATTCTCCAATAGCTTTAAGTGGCACCAAGTCAGGGGATCAGAAAGTCAGGAATTTCCACTTTTGTTTAACCAGCAGGACTTTCTGAAATGGGCTTTTAAGCTTAGCTGGAATGCTTTTACAGAAAGATTTTCATTTTGTTCTGAATAGCCAAGGCATCTGTGCTTCAAACGCTTACTCCCTTCCCTGTGCATGGCAAAGCAGTTTTCAAAGTCCTTGACTTATTGAAAAGCTCCCTGCTTCCCATATGCACTGGAATGCTGATTGAGATGACCTTACATATCTGCAGCCCATCAGCCTTTTCTCGTTTCTCCTGGGAGGGAGACTTGTTTATGAAATTATGTTTTCAATAGCAGGAGCAGGCAGAATTCTGATTAGGGTAGCGGTTTGCCCCTTGGAAAAGGAGCAAGAGGGACACAGGAGCCAAAGTTTTAATTGCATTGGCAGTTTTCCCCATTTATAGAGTTTCAGGAGAAAGAAAGATTCAGGACAGAGTCCTGTGCAGGTGTACTGTGCATGTGCAGAGCTGGTGTGTGCTCTGGGGTTTAGCTATTGCAATGCACTTTATTTTTGGGGTGTGTGTATTTGTATTAACACAGAAAGCACCCCAGTGATCCAGTCAGGGGCTAATCACTTCTCTTCCAACACACAGCTCATAAAGGTGACCAACACTGTTCTTCAATACATTTCAGAAGAACATGGGTGACATAGCTGTGATGAAAACCCAACTCATACACTGTGCTGTGGAACAATTCCCCATTTCAGGATATTGTGGCTGTTAGGGCACCTACTCCAAAACAAATGTGGGACAGAAGGAGAAAGAAAGTGGTTCACAGAATTGTAGAATCAGAATCCCCTGAGATGGAATTGACCCACAAGGAACATCAAAGTCCAGCTTTTGGCCCTGGACAGGACAGGCCCAAGAATTACATCATGGGCCTGAAAGCATTGCCTAGATGCTTCTTGAACTCTGGCAGGATTGATGCTGTGACCACTTCCTTGGGGAGCCTGTTCCAGTACCTAATCACTGTCCTCTCTGCTATTCTGAAAAGAATTCAGAAAACCTTTTCCATCTGACAGGAGAATAACTATCAGTGTAGATTTGGGCATCCTGAGCTCATGATGATCATGCTCATCTCATTGCCTTGCTGGAACTCCAGTCCAATGGATTGGAAGGGCTGGAGCACAAGTCTGATGAGGAGCAGCTGAGGGAGCTGGAGGGTCTCAGCCTGGAGAAAAAGAGGCTCAGGGCAGACCTTATTGCTCCCTGAAAGAAGGTTGGGGCCAGTTGGAGGTCAGGATCTTCTCCCACATAACAAGTGACAGGATGAGAGGAAATGGCTTCAAGTTGCACCAGGGGAGGTTTATATTAGATATTAGGGAAAGTTTTATCATTGAAAGGGTGGTCAGGCATTGGAACAAGCTGTTCAGGAAAGTGCTGGAGTCACCATCCCTGGAAGTGTTCAAAGAATGTACATATATGGCACTTGAGGACATAGTTTAATGGTGAACATGGTGCTGGGTTGATGATCTCAAAGGTCTTTTCCAACCTTAATGATTCTATGATTCACTCTGGGAAAAATGGATACACTTTCTTCTGGGAGAGGTGGATGGCAAAACCACCTTGTGATGACCCATCTGGGGTGCATAAGTGAGAGGCTGAACAGGGT
Organism: Corapipo altera; assembly: GCF_003945725.1. Lineage (NCBI taxonomy): Eukaryota > Metazoa > Chordata > Aves > Passeriformes > Pipridae > Corapipo > Corapipo altera. The sequence continues at coordinate 1,426,825 of NW_020884970.1, read as the reverse complement.
CGTGAGGAGGGTTGGAAGCTCTTTACATACACCTGTCCTCTGTGCCTGGGCACTGGCAGCACCAGCGAGGGCATGGATCAAGGTTTGAGGGTGGGAATATGTTCACTGACAGTGTTGGCATCAGCCCAGTGATGAGGGCAGAGCTCTCAGACACCAGGTATCTCCCTTGAAATCCTAATGAATCAGCGAATTACTGCTGCAGTTGCTGTTATTAATGAAACATCAACAACTAGGTGTCATTAGATAAGGTCTGAAAACCATGGTGTGTTACACCTTGACATGAAAACTCCAACTATTTACAGTATATTTAAGATTCCAACATGGGGCCTAATGCAATTAGTCAAAATCATTTTGAAAATAACCAGGAATCCCTGAGGTGCCACAACAAACAAAAAGGAATCTAAGTAAAGTTAAAAAGATGCTATTAATGAGCCTACTGTGATGGAATGAAATAGAAGCTGTTACTCCTTGCTAAGTAAATGAAACCAAAGATACATTACTGATCCCTGCTATTAATTCCAGTGTCTTAATTCCTAATGGAAGTTTTCTGATTTCCTTTCCCAAAAATATATTTTCCCCCAGAAATTTGACAGACATCCTGAACAAAGTGCCAGTTTGCTTCAAACAGCTCTGTGCTTGGTTCCAGGTTACTCCATAATTCAGTCAGAGCTCATATATATTCCACTACCGTGTTTTTTTCCTAAGTTTTGAGAAACAAGGACTGTAATTTTGCTTTATAAAATTGGGTAACTGAAAATTTCATATATTTTAAGTAGCTATTGAGGAGGGTAATTAGAGAAAACAGTGTATGCTGCAGACATTTGAGAGAAGTCTAATGGATCAATTTATAGGAAACATGATTAAGGTAATTAAATACTTTACAACATGTACTGCATTTGAGATTCTTAGTGTCTTTTTAAGCTTTCTATGCTTAGTGCGAATGTTTTGGGATTTTGTTTTGCTTTGTTTGGGGTCTGTTGGTTTGTTTTTGTTTGGTTGCTGTTTTTGTTCTCCAGGTCTCTGCCTCAAGATGAACAGTTTCATCTTATTTGATTGTCTTTTCAGATTTTCACCTCTGAAAATGGTAACAATTTTCATCAGGGAGGTAACGGGAAAATGCATTATTTTTCAACATTAAAAGAAAAATAAAGCTTTGTTTCACCACTAACAGGTTCTTACAGTCTCTGTAGGGGTGTGGAATTTGGCAGGAGTCTTGCTGGTTTCAAATATGTAGCTTTTACCTGAAATTCCACAGAAAATTAATTATGTTCAGACAATTTCTTAGCTCCCCATGAGCAGAAGGAATCTACCAGGTGCTCCATTTCCACTGAGTCAGTAAATCCCCACAATCCCCTCATTGAATCAGTGAGGTCTCAGGTGCCCTTTTCACATAATTCCTACTAGTAAATTCCTAGTAAACCGGAAAGGACTATTTTTCCAGTGGCTTGTCCAATAGTTTGATGGTACTCAGCTCTTAGAAAAAGGAGGAAAAGACATGAGTGGGAAAAACAGAACTGCAAAAGAATTGGTTAAAAAATAGGAAAAAAGGTAGAGCAAAGGCTGAGAGAAAGGAGAGAGTGTAAGGGGGTAGAAATAATTTAGATACTGGGGTAGGAAAATCCTATAATCTGAGAAGGTTTTGGGACATCACCTACCTGGCACTGGATAGAGGTGTCCTCAACTACCATTCCTTTGCCACCAGAGGAATGGATGTCAGATCCAGCCCATGGACATGTATCAGTAGGTCTCTAGTTGTGCTGGGAGCTCAAATATGCTTTAAGATCTTTTCTGTAATCAGATGGCTTTGCAATTTCTTCCACAAGATCCCTGCTACAACAGAAACTAATTGGAATTTGCCTTTGCATTTACCAGGCTGCTAAAAACTCTGGAAAACCAAAGTGTCAGTGTCTCAGGCTCACTGTGACAGAACAGTGTTGTGTATTTATAAGTGTGACATTAATGACACCCTCCCCACTACTCTCCTCCCCCATGCCCACAAGTGATCTGGGAAGGTTAAGTCAGGAATAGCTCTGGGAAGCTGCTGAGTGGAAATGAATGGAGTAGGAATCCACACAAGTCTATTCAGTGAGAAGGAACCAGGTAGGTGAGTCTTTGCCTCCTCCTTGCTTGCCAGAGCAACCCTTCACAGTATGCGACTGGTCACGCCTTTAGTTACAGAAACACTTGGGTCTGCCAGCACACAAGAAGATATAAAAAAATCCCAAATATCCCCCTAATCCACATCCTGTATCCCACACTATTTTTCTCTTTCTTTGGCTCTGCACTGTTCAACTTGTCCTAAAACTCTGCCTGTTCATTGATCTGCTTTTTTTGACCTGGGAACAATGTCCATGTCGTCAATTCTGGCTCAGGATAAAGTTTCTCCCCACTTCAGTCTGCCAGGAAACACCCTTAGGCCACAGATTCATGTGTGGTGCAATCTTTTCTCAGTAACTACCTCCTCTGGAGTGTTATCTGTCTTCCAGTAGAATGAACTATGTTTCCTGGGAGGCTGTAGATCTTCCAACAGAGTCAACTGCCTCTCAGAGTGGCTTTCTGTCTTCTAGCAGGGCGTGTGGGACAGGTTTGGTACTGAGATGGAATGGTGAGCACAAGGTTGAAAGGGAAGAGAGGATGCAGTGGGAAGACACATCGCTTTGTTTTCATATTAGCCACCACCCACAACTTCTTTTTTTTTGTTTCTCTTCTTTTTTTTTTCCTCACCAATGTTTGTGTTCACAAAGTTTGCAGCAAAGCAGGAAAACTTTTAAAATGTAACTCACTCATTTCAGAGAAGCTGCAGCTTCTTGCCTTTCTCATTTCATGATGCCTTTGGGGAGAAGGCTGGTTTGAGAGCTCTGGTCTCACACTGAGTAATGAACTGAACTTGTAATTTCAACTGTCAGCGGGAACCTGCTCTGACTCCCATTGATCCCTGGATCCAAAGATGCCATTGAATAGCCTGCCTCCCTCTGCACCCTTTTTGTCATTTCCCATGAAGATCTCCTCCTGGGCATGTGCTGATCCTTTTTCAATCACAAGTCCTCCCCAGTTTCACTGGTTCTTCACATACAAACATCAGGGATGTGCAAATGATCTCATACCCTGATATTTTTCCCTTAATCTGCTCTTTTGCTTTTCTCATGCAAGAAGTTCAACAGCTTTGGAGCCTGTCATCCCAGAACCTGTTCCCAGTGAAGAATCAGTGATTAAAGCTTGATGCCATGGATCTATTTTTATGAAATACCTCCTTTAAATCCTCCTATTATTGTAGGAAAAACCTCCATTCCAAAGCCATTAACCTGATCATCAGGAAGGGAATATTCAGGGACAAACACTCACAAACAAGCTGTTCCTGAAATGGCTCTCCAATTTATCATCCCTGTCTCTGACTGGGAGCCTGTATTGACTGGGTATAATCTGACAAGGTAACAAAGCTACTGAAATAATGCAAGTACAGAAACATGAATCCATGTATTATGCTGTCCAACCACATTTCTGTTTGTGTGACAAAATCCAAGATGTAGATTGGCTTTTTGCCACTTTCTACTCCCTGTAAAATTACCTCATGGGCTGTGGGCAAGTAGATGCTTCAAGAGTCTCCAAATACCAGAATAAAGGGAGCAGAGACCAATGATTTTAGAAAGAATTGTGTGTAAGAAAAGGTCCAGAGTAGAGCAACAAGATGATAAAACCTCAGAAACAACTTGGATCTGAGGAATAATTGAGCAGATTAGGTGTCTTTAACCTGGATAATAAGTGAGTGAAAGGAAAGGTGGTATAAGACTGCATACATATGAATGGTACACAAAGGTTTTGGTAAGGATGAGGGTGCAGACTAAAGGTTGCTCTGTTTCTCCAGGCCAGGGAAAAAGTGAGTCCTGTGAAAGAATACCCTTGGTTTGCCTGATCCAGGTCTGTGATACAGGCAGAACTGAAAACAAGTCATAATACCTGTGAAAGAGGTTTCATTATATAGTGACTAGTTCTTATTGATTTCATAACCAGATGGAGGAGACATTTACTGAAATGTAGATATTTCCAGTGTAGGTGGTTATATCTGAACTATGTCCTTCCAAAGCTGTCTAAAAAGTTAATGGAGAGTGAGTCAACCAAGTGAAGTCTAAGACATGTTTCATCTCATCTTAAAATAGATATATGAAATAGATCAGATTAGAACTCTCAACAGGCCTGTTTTGTTCCATGGGCTGTAGAAGAGAGACTAAGATTCAGGTGTAGAAATTTGCACAATTATTAAGAGCAGTGAGATCAAATTTTCCATTGTGTCTGACAGCTCTGGGGGTTGATTTCTGTGGCTTTCATGGGCTGCTGGACTTCAGCTGTCCTAGAATAGAAGAGGAGTTGTGGAGACACCAAAACTTGAGATATTCCCTTCACTCTGAGATGTCCAGTTCAATGTGGAGATGGTGGACAGTGAGTGCTGCTGCATGGCTACTGCACCAAAAATGGACTGTAGACTATGATGGACTGATCCAGGACTGATACTGTCCTGGCTGAGCCTGGGTAAAAGGTTGTATCCCTCCTTCTATACTACTTTCTTAACATCATGTCCTTCTTAATGTCCTTCTCTGCAAGGATTTATTGCACCTTCAGCCCTGCCTGTGAAACTTCCCATGGAGTCACTCTCTGACCAGTTCTGTCAAAAAGGCCCAGCTCAGAAACCCCAGTAATTAAAATTATTGAATCAGAGAACCATTTACATTGGAAAAGATCTTTAAGATCATTGAGTCCAAACATCAACCCAGCACTGCCAGGTCCATCACTAACCTATGTCCCTAAGCACCACATCCATATATTTTTTGAACACTTCCAGGGACAGTGATCCATCACTTCCCTGGGCATGTTCCAATTCTTGGTCACCCTTTCAAGAAGGAAATTTTTTCTAATATCTAATCTAACTGTGCATTGAGGCTCAGTTGGCTGGAGTGAAACTGATAACCACTTATCCAGGTTCAGATGCAGCATGGCAGCATCTCTGATTTTCGAGCAACTTGTCTGTATTTTGTGTTTTTTAATGTATGTGTGAGCACAGCTGAAAAAATTAGTTAAAAGCAGTATCAGCACCAGAGGGAAGTGACCATCTGCTGTCTTGAGAGAGAAATCTGTCTTGAAAAAGATTATAGAAACTGTTTTTCCTTCTTCATATGTGTGCTGGACAACCTGAAAACCACAAAAACCAAATGTGGTTCTTGAGTACATAATCCTGGTAGGTAAGAAATGTATTGTACAAAGTTATATTGTGAGGGCTTGTGAGAAAGACTGAGATTTTTTACCAGGCCTTAGGCAGCAGAGCAGGGGACAATAGTTTTAAACTGAAAGAGGGTAGAATTAAATTGGAGATGAATAAGAATTTTTTAGGTTGAGAGTGATAAGGTCCTAGAACACCAGAGAAGTTGTGGCTACCACATCCCTGCAAGTGTTCAAGGCCAGGTTGGATGGGAATCTGAGCAACCTGGTCTAGTGGAGGGTGTCCCTGCCCATGGCAGGGGGTGGAATGAGATGATCTGTAAGGTCCGTTCCAACCAAACCATTCTGTGATCCCATAACTCTACCCTTAAATACCTTGGCATTGGCAAAGTCTGTGATACTGGGATTCTCCCAAAGAGACAACAAATTTGCTAAAGAGAGGGTATGTAAGATACTGAATAGTAACTGTGAAATGTCAGCAGAGTTGCTGTGTCTAATATCAGGACAGTTGAGCTTTACAGCAGGACCCAGTTCTGAGAAATGATTTCTGTTTTGTTTTAGGGCTTTCCAAATAGGATTGAGTTGATTCAGTTCCTGAACAGGCCAGGACCTTAACAAACAGGAACTAATAAAATCCCAACCTTTCTGTTCCAGAGAAGACCTACTCTATTTTTGGTGAACATACCTGTTAATAATTTCTTATCATTTCATAGACTCACAGAATGGTTTGGGTTGGAAGGGACATTAAAGACCATCCAGTTCCACCCTCCTGCCATGGGTAGGGACACCTTCCACTAGCCCAGGTTGCTCAGAGCCCCATTCAACCTGGCCTTGAACACTTCCAGGGATGGAGCAGCCATAACTTCTCTGGGCAACCCGTTCCAGTGCCTCACCACCTTCACAGTAAAGAATTTCTTCCTAATATCTCACCTAAACTTGTCCTCCTTAATCTTAAAGCCACTGTTCTTATCTGTTAGTCTATGACCAGTGAAGAGGAACAGATGATAAATATCTAAATTTTAATTCATTTAATAGACATCATTATGTGTTCGTTTCAGTGAACCAAGTACTCAAGTTCCTCAGTATCTGAAAGCTCTCCCACCCTGCGTTGGAACATTTTGAGAATGCAAATATTGCAGCATTAGGGATCAATGACGTACTGCACTGACTGTTCCCTGTAAGACATTCTAATGATGGATCCCCAGCAGGTTCTTCATTTAATTCATCCTGTTCTGAGGAGGAGGAATCATATACTCTGAGACACTTTTAAAAATAAACTTCCAATATGCTGAAGCCTTAGTGCCTTTCCAAACTTTGAAATTAGGAAAGCTCTGTGCGAAATAGTGGCGCTCATATCTGCTCTAAAAACCTTCTCGCTCCTCAAATTAGTCAATAATTGCAAAGCATCACATAAAATCACTACCTGCTCTTTATGACACAGCTTCAAAACAAAGCCTTCAAACCTGCCAATTTGTGTTAATGGATGACAAATGGAACCACTGGGGCAGACTTGGAGCTGGTGGAGGTTTCAGTCGTGCTCTACTGATTTACACCTACTGAAGTTCTCTTCTCTGTACCACAGATGGGGTCCAAACTTTTCTGAACATGTCTGGTCTCTCTGCATTACTATTAACACCTTCCCACACTCCAGAGTGGGTGTTTGAACCCCAAAGTGGATCTCTGTGCTTTATTACCCCTAATAGATGGAAGTAGGTGACTGTGGTATTTGTTCCTGACAGTCTCCAGAGAATACATAAAAACCAGCACCTCTGGTGTTTTGGGATATTCATTCTCAGCATGCCACAATCACAGAATTGGGGATTTGTTTTTTTTCTATTCTATTTTTTACTTGTCTCTTTAGTTTTCTTTCCCCTGTGCCACTTTCCTTCGATGTGGGGAGTTTTCCCATCCAGAGAAAGGAATTTAATCTCTCATTACAAGATGTGATCCAGATTGTGTTGGATTTCAGCATAAATTTTCAGCTGGGTTTGGTCTCTGCATAGATTTCTAGAAGAAGGTGATAAGAATAGTTTAAGACCATATGTTGCTACAAACCAGAAGAATTAGACCCAGCCCAGGACACAACTGTGCTCACAGGATGTCGGTTTAAAATAAAACCTCAGATATAGCCCAATCTTCCATACAATTTACATATGAAGGACAAATTAACAACACAAGCAACATGGTTCCAAAGAGTTTGATTTATGTCTAGAATCACCTTTAAATAACTCAGGGACAAGCTGCAACTACTGATGAGCATCCCTTGAGAAGACCAGAATTTTAATTGTTGATTGTTAACCATAACTGGGCTAATGGTCACTACATGGGGAGCAGATCTCTTGAGGAAAGAGGAATACTGGAAAATTCAGGCTCGTGATACCTGCATGTATTGGAATGATGTGTTCAGAAGCTGTTGCATTTACTGAGAGTTTCATCTTCCTGAAGCAAAACAATTTTTGGCCTGGAATCTGTGGAGTGCTTTGCTAAAGAAAACACTCATTGGAGTCTGGTTTCTGCTGTGTGAGGGGGACATTTTAGAGTTAAGGGACCATCTTAGTGTCATTCCTTCAGGTTTCCCCTCTGTCCCAGTTTAACTCCAGCAGTTTATCCTGCTTGTGCAATATATGTTTAACTAAACAGGTGTCTGACCAAAATAATCCCTAAAAAATAATTATGAACCACTCTGTAGATCTTAATAGACTTCGTGCCACTTTATTTTAGCAGTGAATAAATGTGTATGCAAATTGTTATTATTAACAACCAAACTCAAATCTAGCATCTTTTAATTAAGTATTAAAAAGCCTAAAAATGTTTTTGGCTAATCCTTCTGTATTTCTTCTCTTTGATTTAGAGTTTATGATTCAATCAGGCATAAAACCCTTCTCATGTGTCTTGTTCTTGTTCTGCTCTTACAGAATCCTGGAATCATCAGTGTTGGAAAAGAGATCATGAGACCAACCATTAATGCAACACTGCCTGGTCCACCACTAAACCATGTCCCAAAGTGCCACATTTACATTACTTTTAAATCCCTCCAGGGATGATGACTCCACCACTTCCCTGGGCAGCCTATTCCAATGCCTGACCACACTTTTGGTGGTGGAGAAATTTTTCCCAATATCCAATCTAGACCCCCCTTGGAAGGGAGGAATCCATGTTCTTCCTCTTCTTACCCCCATTTAAAAGGTCTGGAAATAGTGAAGTTGCCTAGAAAATTCAGTATTATTTCACACATTACCCTCTGTAGAGCTGAATCCATTTCTTTTTCTGTGACTGTATCATTAACAGTAAAATATTTTGTATTTCTCTCTGTGTATATACAATATAGATATATTCCCCAGCTCTCTGTAGAGTTACAAAAAACCTCCGCTTGCCCCTTGTGACCTTGTCACTACAAATTGCTTTTAGATTCTGTGCCATTTGAACAAACACAGCAATTCACTTTCATGTTCCTGCAACTGCTAAGAAATAAAAAAAAAAAAAAAAACCCAAACCAAACCAACCAAACAAACAAAAAACACAAGAAAAATGGAAAAAAAAAGGTGCTGGAGTATGCAGTGCATGTCCAGGCTCATTCTCACTTTGACACACATTTTCCTTACCTCTGTTTGAGGCTGAAGTTCAGGGAATTCATGCTTCTGACATGCAATGGTTTCTGTTCATTCACGCTTGGAAACATCTGTTCTGCTTGGACTCAAAGGATGAGCTGAGCTGTGCTTGGAGGAGAACAGGGATGGTTTTGCTTCTGAGTGAATTTATTTAGTTGAACTGGTAAATGAAAGGGCACTGGACTGAGCAGTTACAACACCAGACTGAAAGCAAGGCCTCTAGGGTTTCAGCTTTATGTGTAGCCACCCCCTTGGACATATTTGTAATATTATATTAGGAAATTAGGAATTAATAATATAATATTATGAAGTATTAAGGAACAGGTTGCCAATAGAAGCCGTAGCTGCCCCATCCCTGGAAGTGTTCAAGGCCAGGTTGGGCAGGACCTGAAGCAATCTGGTCTAGTGGAAGGTGTCCCTGCCCATGGCAGGGGGTCAGAACCAGATGAACTTAAAGGTCTCCTCCAACGCAAACCATTCTGTGATTCTAAGACAGAGAGGATGGACCCAGACTTCTCAGGGCTGTTCTGAGAAAGAACCAGAGATAAGGAACACAAGTGGTCACAGGAGAAATTTCTGTTTGATATAAGGGAAAAATTCTGCACAAAACACATAGTCAAGTGTTGGAACAGGGACCCAGAAGGCTGGGATGCCATTTTCCTTGGAGACTTTCAAAACCGAGCTCACGAGGACCTGAATGATCTGACGTATGAATTTAACCAGGCTTTCAGTAGAGGGTTGGTTCAGTCATGTCCAGAAGTCTGTGCAACTGGAATTATTTTAGAATTCTGTATATTAGAAATTTATACCTTTGCTTAAAAGCACTGCCTGTTGGGCAAAGTGGACTTCTTGATCAGCCTAAAACACTGTGTTCAAAAAGATTTTACTAAGAACTCATTCTGGAATTAGACCTTCATAGCCCGTGACATCAAGAGTTCTGACAGGCACACATTGCTTAATTTAGGGAAGAGATATTTGGAGCTTTACACACAAAGTTATAAAGATGCATAGTTGTCATAATATCCAAACTTTTGGATACAGTTGCCAGATACTTTATGTGTTTGCTTATAATGCTGAAATACATAGTCCATGTGAAAATGAAATTATCACTTGTGTCAGAAAAATTTTTGTTTGGTTGGTTGGTTTATTGTTTGTTTGTGGGTTTTTTGTTTGTTTGTTTTCTTTTTTTATGATTGTTTTTGGTTTTTTGTTTGTTTGTGGTTTTTAAATTTTATTTTATTTTACATTATAAAAGCTTAGGTGAAAGTGAGGAAAGAAAAGCTTGGGATTGCAAAAAAACCCAAAAAAACAAAAGACAATTCTCATACTCTTACTGTTCCCATATCTGGAAAAAACAGGGCAACTATGGAGAAAGTGGACATGGACAAGTGTTTCTAGCAGTGGAGTTGTGTCAGGGATGTGACTTCACAGCTCTCCTCTACATTGCCTTGGATTTCTTTTTACTTTTCCCTACATTTTTAAGACTGTCTCTTCACTAGTTGAAAAACTGCAGTTTAGAAGCCCTAATATTGTCAGGGTCTGTTTGAACTGGCTTTAATTAAAGCATTAATTAGTCTGCTAGAGAGAAACAACTTAATAGCAGAAACTTAATAGCCATATGGGTGTCTGTCCAGACTTCCCTGCTCTGCATGGACACTCTAGACTGGAACCCCTTTGGGGGGCAATGCTTTTCTTCTCTGTCTAGTGCTGACAAACCATTGTTTCCTCATCTAGAAAAAAACCCTTGTTTTTCTGGCTACATCAGTTTCCCTTTTCCTGTTTTTCTGGCCAGATTTTTTCTTCTAGGCTCAAAGAGATGAACATCAGGTAGTGAGTCTTTCCATTTTCCTATCACAACTTAAAATATTCCTGGTCTCCTCCTGCGATTATACCTTCCTGCCTCAAGCTACATTCCCAAATTTTTTTTTAAATTTCTGACCTTTTAGCACTCAGGGGTTGCTTAAAAGGGTGAACTTCAACTCATATTTTTTGACTGAGAGGTACAGTGCCAGGTGCTTGAGTGATGCAGTGCCAGTGCAGATGCACCCAAGAGCATCTTGTGGCTCATATCAATATTCTGTCTAATCCCATATTCTCTGTGACAGGGGCAATAGAAAATGATATTTAGGAAAAGCGAACATGTCTGGCTACTTTTTGTCATTCATTCCCCTTGAATTCTCTGAACATGATGTATTAAGGATGCTGGAGGGTCTGCCTAATCTTTTTAGTATCTATTTATGGACCTGCTGTCCCTCAATTTATTTAATTTCAGTTTGAACTTCCAATCCTGTCTGCCTCTATTCTGTGGCAACAAACTACAGAATTTCACTATCCATTGTATAAAAAAGTACTTTGTTTTACCAAGTTTACCTTGTTTTATTGAGTGTCCCCAGCTCTAACGCTGTGGGATTTGTCACATTCAGCTTATCCACCATCTTCACAGCGTTGTAATGTCTCCCTCATTTCCCTTATCTGCCTTGTCTTTCATAAAGTGAAGGATTCCAGGCTTTATAGTTTCTCTTTTTAAGGCATCTCTCTCTGTAAGGCTTCATTCCCTTTATCATTTCATCTACCATTCTCTGTGCTTGCCTCAGCTTCACTGAGATACTCAGATAAGAATCAGAGATTGACAGAAGAAAGAGAGGGAGAGAGTGCTCCAGGGAACAGATGGGAGATTCCCCAATATTGAAGACATCCCGATGCAGGTTGTCCCCCTGCAGCCCATGGAGAACCATGGTGTAGGAAATATCTGCTCTGCAATTCTTGGGCACCCCATGGAGGTGGATGTGCCCCGGTGGAAGCTGCAGTCCATGGAGAGCACACAAAGGCTCCTGTCAGTGTCTCGCAGAGAGGAGCCCATGTGGAAGCAGGATTTATGGCAGCACCTGTGACCCCGTGGGCAGTTTGTTCCAGAAGGACTGTACCCTATGGAGATTACCCACACTGGGATAGTTCTTGAGGAACTGAGGCTTGTGGGAAGGACCAGAGTTGAAGAAGTTCATGAAGGCCTATATCCCATGGGAGGGACCCCACACAGGAGCAGGGGAAGAGCACGAAGAGGAAAGAACAGTAGATATGAATTGACCACATCCCCCGAGTCACCATTAGTCAGTAAATGAAGAGTCTGGAATGAAGGAGTCAAGTTGACCCTGGGAAGCAGTGGAAATGAGATGAAGGTGGCTTTAGTTTTTCTTTACTCTACTTTTAATCGGCAATAAATGAATCTTTCCCAAAGTCAGACTGCTTTGACCATGGCAGTAACTGGTGAGGGATCTCCCTCTCGTTATTTTGACCAATAAGTTTCTTCATTTATTTCCTCCCTCTGTTCTGTTGAGGAGCTCAAATGAGGGAGAGACTTGCTGGATACCTGGCAGCCAGATAAGGTTAACACATGAACAGTCTTATCCACAGAAATCAGCCTTTCCTTAGGTGTGTCTAATCTTGAAGGTGCTCCCAGAGCAGACCAAAATGTTTTGGAAATCGAGATTATTTGAATTTTCATCCATTTCTTTAATTCCAGTGCCAAACCAACAGGATTCTATGTCCTGAGCACTTGAAGGAGCTGATGATTAAGGATTTAATGAAAATACTGAGGGAAAATCAGACTTTAATGCAGACAAGCAATGGGTAATGTAATGTGTACACCATGCAAATTGAGAGAGGAACTAGCCATGATCAACCAGGAAATGGAGAAAGATCACACTGTGCAAAAACAAGTCAAAACCCATCTTTTATATTCCATTTTTCTCCTGTTTCTTTCTTTCCATCATCTATCCATTGCACGCCCTTCTTTCTTCCAAGGCTTACCACCGTCTCTTATTCAATTTTTTATTGTAGGACAGAAATGTATTTTATTACAACTTGAACTGGTTAAATAGGTCAGAGACATAAATGAAGATATAAATTCTAACACCGACTCACCTTGCAAAAAACAGGTAATTTGCCTCTTATTCCAAAGTACTTAACACCTGAGGATTGTTCTAGCTTAAATTTTTATATTGAAAAGAGACTAAGCTGGTAGCCCTTGATACAAGCTTAATTCAGCTTAATTTAACTAAAACCTGTTAGCTTTTATTAGCATTAACCTTTGACTGTGTTAAGATAATTAATTGAAATATGAATGCATGGATAAATCTCTGTGGAACAATGTTTAAAAAAAATGAAAAGGAGATATTTAACCTTCCCTAGTACACTAAGAAAATGTCCAGATTGTGGTACCCCTAAGTGATCTCTGAATTTCTTAGGAGCAAGGAAATACTTAATGGCTGTTTGTGATGGTAAGTGAAAGAATGACTACTCTGTGCTGGACCAGATACCACACATCAAACTTCTCCTTTCCTGTGAAAATTTCCATGAATCCAAGTAAAGCACAGATTATCTGGCCTCTCAGTTTGAGCTACAGCTCTGTATGAAGGAAAAAGGCACCAAAATAAGTAATTATTTACTAAGACAACTGCTTGGATTAAAAGGTAAACTCTGAAATTTGTTGAAACTATTGTAAAGGACTGGAAAATTTTGCTAAGGAAGGATCTCTCCACGTGTGCCCTCTGCTTATACTCACTTTCTAAAAGTAAGCAGCTAAGTCTGCCTGGAGATTAGATTGGGTACATCCGCAGTCTTCCTAGGAATTCCTGGTATTACTCCAACACTGTGAAACTTTCTGTGCCTTGACTACCCCAGGACCATGTCAGGGGTGGAAGCTCGAGCAGAGAAGAACAGACCCTCCAGACTGTCACACCCATGTGAGAATGGAATTACTCCTCAGTCTCGACTCAGGTGTGAGTATGAAAAGTGCTCAGAACTGTTGAGTCCCAGACAAAGTCCGAGACAACATTTAGAGACAGTTCCCCATTAATTTAAGACTGGGGGGCCTTGTGTGTCACTGCAACAGCTCCATTTTAACCTGCACCCTTGATTTTTCTTCTGGGTTACTAAGAATATTGTATGTGGGACGGGGGGAACTGAAAACCTCCCTGGATTTTACCATCCACCCTAGGGGTGAACAGGCTCCTCACTTCTCCGTGGAGGGTGGAGAGGTGCTATAAAGTCACATCCCTAAGTTTCTGCCTATATTTGCTCTTTAGATACCTGCCTTGCTTTTTGAAATATTTTACAGAGAGTTTATGGAGTGTTATTACTAATATTTTTCTTATCTCTCTGTCTGTAATACCAGCTCCTCTTACAGCCTTGAAAACTGCACACAGTTCCAGGAAAGAAAAATGTTAACCCATAACTTTTAGAAAACACTAAAAAGTGGATGGGGCCTCATTCCTCTCTCTGCATCTCTAAACAAACTGTGTAGCTACAGAAATAGGGGTGCTGGATCTGCTTTTCTGTACTTCCTTTCAAATTCTTTTCTTTTGGACTTGACCTGTTTCTTTCTTTCCTTTTCAATCTCATAACTCCTTTTAATTTTTTTTTTAACTCTCAGATTACATTAATTTGCCTTATAAGCCAATTTAGGTTATTTGTCCCAAAATTGTTGTGTGGAATATAATGACATTTCTGCACACTCTTGGTGTGCATAGAATTTCATTACATGCTTTATACATGCAACATTACAGGTAATTTTGAATCCAAGGCCCAATTCAAACCTTTTTGTCATTTATGATCCCTTTAAAAAGCAATGTGGAGTTTGATTGAAAATGACAAGGACACAAAACTTTAATGAAAGTGCTTTCTTTTTCATTCTTTTAGCCATCAGAAAGTCAGGGTTTAAATAGATTACATCTCCCAGTCTAAAGTTCTGATTTAAGCAGTGGCTTTTTTCCTGCATGTGGTGGCTACTTTTGAGTATTTTCATTGACTGTTTTCTCTCACTGTCCAAACCCCCAGGCTGGTTCTTGGTAGAAACACAAAAACGCCAGATACCTCTTCTTTAAAGGTATTCACAGATAATCAGTGATTCAAATCCAGAGCTGAATCAGATTTAAGGAAAGGCAAGCTTAAAAAGAGACAGGAGTGTCAGACAGATCAATGAAGATCTGGTAGTCGGGGAAAATGAGAATACTATGAAAATCAGAAAAATAGAAAATGTTCAACATGAAACTCTCAGTGGATGGGAAACTGATCCTGGCTATGAAGACATCACACCTGTCCTCAAGGGAAGGATTGTCTCTGGCCCATTCAAGGAATGTGTGCATGACTTCAGAGAAATGTCCTTCTCTGTGGTGGGGCTTAATTTCCTGAATGTGAAGCTGAGATAATAACAATAACATTTCTTGTTTCTCCTAGCCATGTTTGTTTGAGTGTCTTTAATTACAACACATTCAATAACACAAAGTGCCACCGGACTGCAGCTTCTCTGGGAAGGAGCAGGGAGATTCTTCTGTGTTGCAGAGCTGGTAATAATGAGTTATTTTAGTTGAGTTAAAGACACAGTAAACTTGATCTCTGCTTGGAGGACTTTTTACCAAATTCTGTAGTGACAGGACAAGAGGAAATGGTTTTCAGCTGAAAGAAGGCAAGTTTAGATTGGACACAAGAAAGAAATTCATTTTTTGATGAGGATTGGTAAGACACTGAAACAGATTGCCCAGAGATGTTGTGGAAGCCCCATCCCTGGAAGTGTTCAAGGTCAGGCTGGGTGGGAGTTGGAGCAACCTGGTCTAGTAGAAGATGTCCCTGCCCGAGGCAGGGGGGTTGGACTAGATGGTCTTCATGTCCAAAAAAGAGCTTTGAGTCTGGTAAAGGCTTTAGAGAAACAGTATTACAAGGAGCAGCTGAGGGAGCTGGGGGGGCTCTGTCTGCAGAAAAGGAGGCTCAAGGGAGATCTTATTGACCTCCGCAGCTGCCTGAAAGGAGGTTGTAGCCAGGTGGGGATTGGTCTCTTCTCCCAGGTAACAAGTAGTGGGACAAAAGTAGATGGATTTAAGCTGTACCAGGGGAGGTTTAGACTGCATATTAGGAAAGTTTTCTTCACTGAAAGGCACTTTAACTAATTTTAGTTAAACACTAGGACAGCCTGGCCGGTGCAGTGGTGGATCAGTATGTGTATATGTGGCACACAGGAATATGGTTCAGTGGTGCACTGGACAGTGCTGGATTTATGGTTGGACACAATGATCTAAATGTCCAGCTTAAATTATTCTGCAATTCTCTGATTCCATCTTTAATGGTCTCTTCTAACCTAAACCATTCTATGATTCTACAATTCTATGACTTCTTCCTGTTTGTTTTCTAGAAAATTAGAACAAAAATCTCCCATTCTGCTTTACTTGCTGGCCTAAATCTCAGGCTGACATTGAGACAGGATTTCTGCTTCTGTCATTTCAGTCCTTTCTCTCTTTTTAATCTTCAGAAGTTACCACCTCACAGAGCATTTCCTGAATTGTTTCAGCAATGAAAGAGGATTTGGGGGACATGGGAGTGGCCACAAACATGTTTGTGTGACCATGTCCTGCCTCTTTCAAAGTTTTTTGGTTCCTGGCAAGGAAATAGGAGGGATTTTTTTCTATGTGGAAATAGTCAGTGGGGATTATTACTTAGCATTCCCAGAAGTCCCAAACATACACAAAATACACAAAATAGGGACACAGGAAAAATTAAAAATTAAGCAGAAAAGACTTTGGTGATGGTGTTGTGAGACAGAAGCCTGGACAGAAGAAGATAATAATATTTACTGACCCCCAAGGACTATATTTCAATGAATGCAAAGCTCCAAGAGCAAGTTACCAGTAGCAAGACCCACACCAGAGTATATATGGAAAAGCTGTTTCCAAGGGAGCAGTTTTTAAGCTGATTTAAATCTGCATAATTCCAGTGAAATCAAGACAGTGAGAGACTGAGGAGTGAGAGCACAGTCTTAACCTTCTCTAATGAAAAACTAGAACCATTAAGGTTGGAGAAGACCTCTAAGATCATCAAGTCCAACTGTTAACCCAGCACTGCAAAGCTGAAATAAGCTCCTCTGGGTTCCTGCAAAAACTGCAAGTGTTTGGATGCCTCATCCTGTGTTTAAAAACCCTCTAGACCTGCTTTATTTTTCAAAGACAGCACATCCTTCAGGAGCAGAGAAATCAGAATTAGGTGGGGGAGCAGGGGCAGAGCCCTGTGTCTAACAGGCATCTTGAGGTCCACTTGTTGCAATTTCAGAGCATGAAAGAAAGGGAAAGGTCAGCTTAATCCTAAATCTGTGTCCCTGCCTTACAAACAGGCTTTCAGAGAAGGAGAGGAGGGTACAAGTGCTGCTTTCTTCCCCTCCAGTAAAAAATTTTCTGTAGATGAGAGCACAGAGGATGCAGGGCCTCTGTCAGCTCTTCCTCCCTATCAGAATTGTGCTGACAACATTTCACTCTTAAAGATATTGATTAAATCATTTAAGTTTCCCCCGGCTTAACTTTCTTTTAATATCTTTCAGCTTCTGATGCGCTTCCTAACTCCTGAGCTTCAAGGAATAGGTATTGTAGCATCAAATGTAATGTTCAAATATCTGGAACATGGGATTTTCCATACTGGATCAGGCCATGAAGTCACATTAGTCCCCAGCCTGCCTGATGGCATGACCATTATCTCAATGCAGAGCAGGCAGTAACCAGGCAAACAGTCTAAATGCTGAATTTTCTTCTTGCCTGAAAATAGCATGGACTTGCCTCTGGGCTCTGAAAGTGGAAAATATCCAAAATATCAAGTGATATTTTCCTACCACTGCTTTTGAATTTTTGTTATTACGAATCTTCTTGAGTAAAAAATTTACACTTCAGAGTGCAAAATTAAAAGCTTATTAGACTGAATTTTATATATATATATATATATATATATATATATACACATATATAACTCTCATATTGATGTTTCAGTAAGCTCCTATTTCTTTGAGTAATTTTTGTGTTGGCTCCTGAGCTCTAAAGTTTTTAAATTGCCATAAATAAATAATAATACATAGTGTGTGTATGTGTGTATGTTCTTACCACAAAAACTCATGTTATGTTTCCCAGTTTTAAAGCCAGTATGTAGTATCCCAGATAAAATATATCTCTTTACAAAGAGGTAACACAAGACCTTTGCTCTTCCAGTCATGGTTTTTGAGGGATTTAAGCATTTGCTTTTACAAGCTGTGGGGATTGAACAAAAATGCAAGAGGACATTTAAGTGCTCTGTTAGAAGTTGAAATACTGATTTGATGTCTCCAATGTAAGCAGGCTTAACAAGAAAATCAATGAACTTATAAGAGATTAAGACAGTCTAGTGTTTATTTGTCATAACTCTTCTCTTTCTTTCAAAAATTTTTATCAACAAATCAAGCAAAAAAACCACACTCCTTTTCCTGTGATAAATATTCCCAAGGAGAGCAAGTACTGGGAGGAGACAGTGGGAACTAGGTGGATGATCTTTAGCAATTATGATCCAGGAAACTTTCTTGTCTCCACAAAGCCTCAATGTACAAGTCATTCTTGTATAATTTTGTTTGACCCAGACACAGCCCCGTTCTGAGGGTTTCAACAGTCAGCAGTTGTTACCTCAGTGCAGGCACTGACCACGTGCACGTTCTCAGCACCCAGGAAATCTGAAATAAAACACCTTGGTTTGAACCTCAGTGAGAGAGAATCAAACAGAGTGAGTCATGACACTCTTTACATGGAGCAAGGAGTGTGATTTATCAGCTATCCAGGCTCAATTGACATCCAGAAACTTGTTGAGCTGTGGTTACTTGTTTGAAGCATTATTATAATTCAAATCCAAGTGCTCTAGCACTAAAAGAAAAAATGACGTGGATATGAGAAAAATCCTTTTTTTTCCACAATGAAGACCATCGAGCAGAAGAACAAGTTGCTAAAAGAGGTTTTGCAGTCTCCATTGAAGATTTTCGCTGCTCAAAACCCTGAGAAGCCAGTTCAGATCTCATCACTGACGTGGTTTGAGCAGGACCTGTTTGCTTACAGAGGGTTTTTAGTTGTTATTGTTGTTGGGTTTAATCTCAGTGATGCTCTGAGAAAGGTACTAATAGAAATGGTATGAACCTTCAAAGTTAACTAAAGTCAGTAGAGATAAATAAACTTGCATGAATTGAAAGTCTTGCCCCTTAATTTAATTTTCATATGCAATTATGAAGTTTTGTGTATGTATATTGTGTTGCTATATTTTTAATCCTTTCTTTTTTTGAAAAAAAATTGACCTGATGTGTTTTCGTTAAAATGAAATATTCTTTTTCTCTCAATACGAGTTTTTGAAAAGCCTATTGATATTTGAAGTTACTGTCTTTCTTCTCTATTTTTAATTTACTTAATTTAGAAGAATGAATAAAAAAATAGCAAGTTTTAACTCTCTTTCTTGAGAAGAGAATTATAATGCACAGGACATTTATTCAGTCAAATATTGACATCAGCTAAAGCCACAATTAAGAAGAAGTGGCTACACATGTTTTGGAAATTTCTTCCCTGATGGATTTTACCTTTGTCGCAATTTTGTTTAAATCACACGAAATAATTCTGGACTGTTTAAAACATCAACAGGCAGAGAGGTTGGTATTAATGGTATATGATGGTGCAGCACTTAAAGTCCCTTGCTGCACAAATGGGATAGAATTGTTGAATTGCCTGTATTTTGCCAGGTTCTGCTCTAATCCCTCCTAATATGAACCAGATATTGCCCTGTTAGGTTTGAATCCAGCCCTCCTCTTCCCTTCCAGAAGAGGCTTATACAATTCCTCTTTGCTTAAAAACTATCCTGATTTTGAACCCACAATTAAAACCCCAGCACTTCATGCTCAAAAGCTGAAGAGTGGATTCCACCATTCTTCTTTTCTATACCCATGATGACTTTTCAATTAAATCCTGCCCAAATTCTTCTGGTCAAAAGCGTGTGGACAGTCTAAGTCTGATCAGCTGTCACCTCCTCTGCAAAGCTCTCCAACAGCCTCCTCTCTTCCTATCTCTCTCCCATTCATTGCATTCCTGTCCCTTTCAGGATAAGTTCTGTGATCCTATGGGACAATTTTATTCACTGCAATCCACTGGCATTAAGTACCCTGAGGCTTAAGCTTTAAAATAAAATATGTATATTCAAGCTGCACACTGGGAACAGCTTAGATCAGTCCAGACTGATCAAGTTCCATTGCTGATGATTTTATCTGAGAAAATTAAATTTTATTTCTTTTGAATGTTACAATATGATGCACTGAATATCTTCACACCTTTATTATTTCCTTGATCCACAAGTCATGACATATTTTTTTGTTCCTACTATTACTACTCCCACTTGCTTGGAGAAGTAACATCTTTTCTCCATGCAGTTTCTCCAGGCAGCGTCAAGAATGATGCCTGGAGTTGTTTCTCTCCCTGAATCCTTTTCTTTTTCAAACTCATCAAGTTTCATGCACTGAACATGAGATTTGCTCCCCTGTGCACCTCTTACAGACAGACTCTGCCCTTCTTCTGTTCCATGATCCTGAGGATAGTGTCATGTAGTATCTGGGATCATTTTTGATTATAAGAGTCTCACTTTCCAATCTGTTCCATGTCTTTAGGAGTATGAAGGTCTTTGAACACTCTGCCTTCCCCAAGATGTCCAAAAGAAAGGAACCCTTATTTTGATGAGTAGTTGTTTGACAATGTCAGACTGGTTTATTTGGCAAAATCCAGTAGTGATAATGGATTGATTCATTTCCATTCTCCCATCTGCACCAAAAATACCAGTACCCAGGCAGGAGCTGGGATATATTATTACGTGAAGCTCATGGGACTCCTTCAGTATGAAAATTGCAATACAAATATATTATTTCCTATCTCAAAATACACCTAAATAGTCCCACACTCATCACTACAATATATGAACACCTCTGGGATGATATAATAATGTAATAGATCTAAAAAAGGCAGTGTAATTATACCTCTGCTGCAATATTTCGCACATACAGACTACTCATAATGAATACTCTTTTACTTACTTTTGAAAGGATCTGTTTTCTTCAGTGAGAGATGGTGGGATAATTTATAGACAGGAGAGCTTTTTGATTGGGGAAATTATTAGACTTTAAATGACGAGCACAGTGTTTACACTTGAGCAATCAATTGGCTCCTTGCACCTTATTACAATTCCTTAACAATCAATGGAACCATAAAGTCATAGAGATGTAGAATATCCTGAGCTGGAAGGGACCCACAAGAATAATCCAAGTCCAGCTGCTTGCCCGGCACAGGACAAGTTCAAGAGTTCCATCATGTGCCTAAATAACCTGAATAACCAGTTCAGACTGGTTTCTGATTGAACAGAACAACTTTAGTACCTTTCTGAAGTTGGACTGTCGTGCATTTTGGATTTTCCCTTCAGCACTGCACGTGAAGCCCCAAGACTGTACAAATTCCACGTGGCCTGAAGGCACAGTTTTATATTGTATATCTCCTTATATATAAATATTTACACATACATGTTTTAGTCACTAATTGTAACAAAAAGGTGATAGTACAGCACACACACCAGTCTGGCACTGCAGTGCTAAAGGGAGCACAACAAAACTTGTGCACCTTAAGCAGAAGAAACAAAAGAGTGTCCGAATTCCTTAGTATATAAATATGTGCCTGTTGCAGCTGCTTACCTGGGAAATGTTTTATAAAATGAAAGGAAAACTCTTCAATAAAAGCTTAAATCCTTGTTCAGGAAACTATTGAATAGGGGGATTAGTTTTTGCATATATTTGAGTTTAGCTGCCTTCAGGAGGGCTGAGAAACAGTCTGCAATTAAATAAATGTCATCATGGTAAAATAATGCATCTCTCTAAATTGGGAAATATGAAACGATGGCTGCAATTGATTGGACTCCTCTCAAAGGTCAAATACTGCCAAACATTGACATTTGGTTTATTTTCTGTTGTTGTTTCTTCAGTTGACTTTCCTTTTCGCAACACAACTGTTAAAAATTTCTTTGCAACGTTTTAATTCACAAATTTAATTATAGTTCAAACACCTGCAAGCAGTTACTAAAATTTCCCTTTAACCATATTCTCTTATATGATCTTCACAAACACACACACACGCAAAACCCTAATTAAATTTTGTTTGTTTTCATGCCCAATTTGCAATTTCTGATTTCCCCTTTCTTCATTAATTAGATAAAGAAAAGCCGAAGGGTTTTAATTACTCCAGATACGTGCGAACACATCTTCATTTTCAATTAGAGGTGAGATAGGATGTTTGAAGAGAAATTAACACAGTAATTTTTTTTATTATTATCTTGACAGAAAACACACATATCATGAGATGCTATCAGCAGGCCTGTTTGCTCTTCTTGGGAATCTCTTGGCTGTGTAATAAATGGAAAGAAATTCAATTATAGGAGGAAGAAATGAAGGCCTAAATCTCCAACCATAGCTGTGAATGCAGCACCTCTGGCTTCTTTTAGCAGGATCATTCCCAGTTAGGCGCATTCTAATTTCACTAGTGGATGTTACTGGAGCTGTAATATGGCATTTGGTGTACATACCCTGCAGTGAAGAACACGAGGATTTCACGGAGTTCAAAGTCAGGTTTAAAATATACTGGTAGTCCACCTTCCTAATTTTATGAGCAAAATATGTATATGAATGGATATGAATTGCTCATAAAAGATCTTTCTAAAGGGAAGGAAAAGTCAATGGGATGATAAATGCCAATGAGTAGAGAATAAATATACTGGAAAAGACCACGGGCAAAGTCCATAATAACTCACTGCTCATAGCCAGTACTAAAGAAGTGAATGCCTTGGGTGGGTATCTACCACACCTTTGTTAAGAACAGCTTCTTAAATCACCAAGACATCACTGCACAGTGACTCCTCTGAATTATTTGTCAGGAATGACAATACCTCTGCCTTGTCTTCTTGTCCTCTTATTCTGTGTACTCTACAAAGCCTTTCAAACCTGTCATTTGTTCTCTGCTCTGAATAATGTAGAAGTGAATGTCTAAACCAAAGTTGTCAGAAACATTTAGAGATGAATAAACTACGACATACAGGAAACTATTTGTGTATGCCATGGATTAACTTCACCTGGTTTTAGGAAATTGCAGATGTACCCAGGGTATTAAATACATTTTCTTCCTCATAAATTATGTAAAGAAAATAACACCAACTTTAATAGAGACATCTCTCCAAAATGAAGCAAGCTCAAATCACCAACACTGCCACATTTGTTCTATTGTTGTTAGGCCAGAGATCTTTTGGAACTATGAAATCCACATTGGCTTTAGATTTGCAAAGTCACAAGTGTAAAGGAAAATCATACACCCTGTCATTTCAGCATATTACAGCACTGAACTGGTGGTCTGCTTCAAAATTATATAGGCTAAAACTCCTTCTAATATTTGGAACAATCAAGATATAGAAATTTATATCCAGTAACACATTTATTAGGTTTTTATTGTCACTGCAGTCTAAAAGGATTTAGGATTTATGAAGTCTTAAGGATAACACCGGTCACGACACAAAGGCTGTGGAAATTTAACAGTTTGGGCACTGACCCAAGCAGGTGAAATATATCATTGACACTGTTGATCTCAATAGTCCTTGGCAACCTTTGGGTCTCATCTACCTTGCAGTCTTCTAAATAACAGCAAGGCAGAGCTCCAGAGTCAACCCAGTCCAGGACTATTTGGGAGCTTGGATGTAGGCACCATGTTGAAGGCTTGGAGAGTTTAATAGTGTGTGTGTGGTAAGACTGTTTGAGGGGATATCAGGGCTGGAGGCTAGGCCTTGGAAAGTCCTTAGCTGAGCTACAACTGAGGTGAGGACAAACATCTCATTCTATGTACCTTGGACACTCACCTTAAATCATGGACTCATGGGATGGTTTGGGTTGGAAGGGGCCTTCAAGATCATCTTGTTCCAAATCCCTGCCATGGGTAGGGACACCTTCCACTGTCCCAGGTTGCTCCAAGCCCTGTCCAAACTGGCCTTAGACACTTCCAGGGATGGGAAGTGAGAGTCCCCTACTTTGGGGAGTGCTTGGTACTGTCACCTGACAGAGGCAGGATCCTCTGTGGTTTGCTCAGACTACCAGGTGTCTTGGAGGCTGAGGGATAACAAGGCAAGTAATGCCACTTGTAGGATTCTTTGTGTCATCTTGCACAAATTCTTCAGACTTTTTGTCATTCATTTTCCCCAGTTAATGAGAAGGGATAATATCTGGCAGATTTTGCAAATGTCTGGGTTAGAAGGGTTGTGAAAGGGGGTTTTATTGTATCTGTGATCACTGCTTTTTTAATGGTTTGAGTTTTTAAAGCCCTAAGTTCCGGTAGAGATAATTAGAGCTTTCCCAGATCTAGTTCAATAGCAGTGTACTACAAGTCCTAAAGGCTGTTTTTTCAATGGGGAGGGTATTTTGCCCAAATTTCCTTCAATAGTTCTGAAATCTATATGCAGTCACCTAAAATACGTGTCCTGGTTTTGAAAGAACAGGGCTTTCACCACTGCTGGTTAAATGAACTTCTGAATCCTCCGTACCTTGGGAAATGAGATCATTTGTTTGTCAGGATTTACATTGGTTTTGAAGGATCAATGAAACCAGGATTTCTGGAAGCCATGAGTGATTTTTGTGTCCCTCCATTGTAAAGTGGGTTATTCAAACAGAGATGTGACAAAGGAGTTTGAATTCTGAAAGGTACCACACAGTAACCCTAAGAAAATCAGGTCTTTTTAAGGTGTTCCAAGTCAGACATGCAAAAGGAAAGGTCACATTTAAAACCCACCAAAGATACCACAGGTAATTATCACCCTCAAAATTCTCCAGTTTTAATTAGTAGAGAATGAATTATTCCACAGAGGGTGAGTTTAAAAAAAAAGGAAAAATAGATACAGGGTGGGAGTGATAGAGGAAATTAAACTAAATTTCAGCAATACACAGATACTAGTTCAGGTCCAGGAAATATAATTATTTCAAATCAGACTCAAAGTTAATGATAACAACACAATGGAATTTGGTTTTCTATAATAATTTCAAACCAAAGGTATTCAGAAGCTTCTTTTCTCTTTCTTCTTTCTAAATTTATTTTTATTTTTAACAGAGTAAATACATGAACTGCATGCTTAACTACCATTGAATGCTGTAAAAAATATTTATGAATTTATTTGACAGTCAACAACATGGCCTGTGGCAATTAATATTTTTTATTTACAGAACTCAGTGCTTATAATGGACAACTAATAGGCATGCTTAATTGGCTTTTAACTACTGGTATCTTGTTAGAATATTTTCCTGTTTGCCCAATGGCAGCAACATTCCTGAGGATTTCGATGTGAGTTTAATGTGTTGCTGGCTTTTAATTACATTTTAATTGCTTATGCAAATGCTGCTCATTTGTATGGCAAACCAGGGTCAGTAACAAGGACAGTTTGGGCGCGTTTCTCTACTCAGTGCCTGCACTCAACGCACTGGAACTTCTTCCTGTTCAATTATCCTCAGTGTGGGAGAACTGGCCCCTTTTCCAAGTCCTTGTGGAAGAGTTCATGTCAGGAGTGCAGACATCCTCACTGGTGCGTGGTGATCCAAGCTTGGATTGAATTGTCACTCTAAGAATTGTTGTCTTTGCAGGCAACAACCATAAAGCAAAGTTGGAATCCCCTGGAGTTACCAGCTTGTGTTTAAGGACTGACTTCACTGTTGCTGGTAGATGTGGATTTCTCATTCCTGGAAGTGTCCAAGGTCAGATTAGACAGGGCTTGGAGAAACCCGGGATAGTGGAAGGTGTTCCTGCCCAGCGCAGGGGGTTGGAACTGGATGAATGTTAAGGTCCCTTTCAACCCAAACCATTCTATGTTTCCATGAAAAATGCTGGCCAGGCAAAGGCAGAAACTACCATTGAGGTTGTATACTCTGTCCTCAGAGCTGAAGGGTCTGGTACCATTATTTTATGGCCTACTTCTCTCTTCTCTTTCCCTGCTTTCTTGGAAATAGGAATATCTCTGGAAAGGACCCAAACAAACAACTGTGCAGAGTATGTTCCATAAAATCATTGAGGATGGAAAAACCTACAAGATCAACAAGTCCAATCTTCTACCAAATATCTCCATGTCCACTAAATCATCACAAAATGCCACATCTAATCCCCTTTTTTGAAGTCGCCAACCAGTGGAAGCTGAGTTATGTCTCCAGAGCCTGTTGAAACAACTCAAAACTTTGGACACAAAGCCAGAAGAGAGAGAATTAAAGTTTCTTGTGAAGCAGGACAGAGATTTTGGAATCTGAATCAGGGATCTCCATAGCTATGAGAAGGTTCAAGTGGAACAGTCATTCTGCCTCCCACTCTCTGAAGCAGGTAGTCTGTTCCTGAGAACAGAATAGTCAAAAATTCCTCCAAGGGATCCATCAGCAGTGATCCTAAGTAGTTGAAGGAGAGAGTGACCTGTTCTGATGTCAGTAGATGGCACTGTTTCTATGAACTACTGACAAACACACCCAGAAATGCAGCTGCATCTCCTTTTTCATGTGTTCTACACAGGGAGAAAAAAAACAAATCAAATAAACCAACCAAAAAGAAAACACAAACCACGCCCTCCCCCAAGCAAAAAAAGAAAAAAAGAAAAAATCAATAACAAAATAACATTTTTAAAGTTTAAAATTAGTACCCTGAAGTTTGGAAATGCCTGAATTAATCTAAGGTTGCTCATTATATTTTATCTTCCCCTTGCAGGCTGCGTTCAGTGAGATACTGTCTTCACTCATATGCTCATGTTTTCCATTTCCAGGGGACTGCTGCCTTAGTTAATGCAATGAATAGAGTTGATTTGAGGATAAGACAACTGTATAGGATAAAGAAGAATATCCTTTATGGAATTCCAGACTTCAGTGGTTTTGTGTATTGAGGAATGGATGGAGGCACCGCATTTCTGCCTGAGAAAGGGTGTGTGTGGATGTTCACTGAGTAACACCTGAAGAGAGACACCCTTATAGCACCTTCCAGCACGTCCAGAGGATTTACAAGAGGGCTAGAGAGAGACTTTTCCCAAGGGCATGTAGTTATAGGAGAAGTGGGAGTGGCTTTAAACTGAAGGAGGGTAGATTTAGATTAGAAATTAGAGAGTAATTATTTACTATAGGGGTGTCAATGCAGTGGCCCAGGTTGCCCAGAGAGGTTGTGGATGCCCCATCCCTGGAAGTGTTCAAGGCCAGGCTGGATGGGGCTTTGAGCAACCTGTTCTAGTGGAAGGTGTCCCTGCCAATGGCAGGGGGTTGGAACCAGATGATCTTTAAGGTCCCTCCCAACCCAAACTACTCTATGTTTCTGTGATAAGAGGGAACTTGCTGCACTCAAAGTGAGCTGGATGGACTGTTCCCTGGTTATCAGACACACTGATGAACATCTGGAAATACTCAAATAACCAAACTCCTAAAATGCCTGCAGGACAGAACTTCTGCACAGGCCAAAAGTGAAGATATATTGGAGGAGCATGTCTTGATCACATGGACATCCCTCACAGCATCAACAAATGAGATCCATCTCATTAAGATATCTGTGGCATGGCTTTAGGGTGCCTCATTTATAGTCATTTCATGTCTTTTTAGAATGTGAATCCCTGGTTTGTTTTTGAAGCAATACAGAATTGCAGAACAAACACATATTGAACATCTGTCCTGCATCTCCCTGATCTTGGGGTTTGGTGATGCTCCTATTTTTGTCAGATTTGTTATTTGTCATTTTTGTCTTTTTTTCCTAATTAGTCCTCATCTCTCCTTTCTGGCTCAGTTCCTGGTCTCTCTCCTATCCCCCTGCTAAATTCAATGTCCCATTTCCGTATCAATGCTTAATCTGTTTTTTCTCTTCCCAGTGAATTTTCTCAGTTTTTCATTCCTCTTCCTCCCCAACATCCCTCATCCTGTTATCTGCCTGTCTTAGTCCCCTCTGTCCTACTAGATGCTATTTCACCCTGATAATTAGCCTCTGTTGGACCTCTTATTTGCAACTTATCCTTTCCAAAACTGGGTTCACTTCCAGTGTGTTCCAGCTTTATGTCTCCACCCAGCTCACCATCCCCTTCATCATCATACTGTTGGATGTATTCAGTTTAATTCTTCCCAGTCTTTCTCATCCTTGTTTGTTTTGTGTGTTTGTTTGTTTGTTTGTTTTCCCCACTCCTATATAACCAAGTTTCCTCCTTTCTATGTCTATTCCCTGTATTTCATGGAAATGTGGGAGGACAAATATCAAGAGAACATGAGAAGCATGTCATTGGTGTCCCATGAAATGTCCTTTTTCCTGACTTGAACAAGTGTCTCAGAAATACATGAACAGTTATGTACAAATTTTCTAGGAATATTAAAGGTAGATAAGTTGTAAGAAAAATGTTTCCCAAGTGAGAAAGTTAGACAAAATACCAGCAATCTAAAATGCAACTTAAAATGGAACAAGACAAGCTGCCTTATTATAAGTAGAATTATAATTTTCTAGGGGAAATGGTAACTTCTTGAACTTAACAATCTTCACAATTTCTTAGAACAATTTGTGGTGAAAGGGAAGAAGCAAAACCAAGGATGACACAAGGACAGATAGAAGGATTTTCTCCCGCCCTTCCCCAAACCAGTTGTCATTCTGACTCCTGTAAGGAGTAAAGTCACTTCAAACTCAACATTTCAGCCTCTGAGGTGTCACACTGGAAATACCTCCCTGCTTTAACCTACACAGTGAAAAGGAACCGGAAAGAAATGAGTCACTTCACCTGCTGGTTTCCAGCACTGACATTCAGGGCTTTCTCAGGGACAACAGTTTTTCTAAAGAACATGTTTGTCTTTGGCATCCACTTTGTGATTTCTAGACTTGCTTTGAGGTGCTGGCAGCCCCTCTGGGAGGTGTTTCTCTGTAGAGCCACTCACAGTGGTCTGGAGTGATCCCAACTGTCCTTGGAGCCGCTGACAGATCCCCTTTGCAGTAGTGCTTGAAAGCTGTCACACCTCTGCTGTCAGCCCCTGTCCTACTGATTTAATGAAATCACAGCAAGCAAAAGAAAGAAAAGACAAGATAAAAGCACTTCACTGGTAACTTTGAATGTGAACTCCTTTGTTTGCCCACAAAACAGGAGCTGAGCCAGTGACACCACACAGGTTTGCACTGTCTGTACTGAGAGAGGACACCCTCAGGCTCAGTGGAGCCCTGGAAGAACCTGAATCCCACCTGGATAACATGCAGAAGCCACCACACAAAACATCTGATTGAAATTATCAGTCTGATTAATTGTCCTAGAAACAGCAATTTTGACTGGAGAAGATTGAGCACAATCTGGGGAAATGACTTTTTTCTGCTTTCACGTGAGGGTTCAGCTCTAGTTTTCTCCACTAAACTCAAGGGAAGTTATTGCTTATATTTATGTAAAAGTAAGTGGTCCAAGGAGTTATCAATCTTTATTAATCTGAGCCCAAATCCTGGTCCCAAAAGAACTCTGGGGCTCCATATATTGTACACATGATGCACAAAATTATTGGGAAAATGTACTTCCAAAACTTCTTAGTTTAAATAGTGCTTGAAAGTTTTCTGGGGCTTAATAAGTCCTCCAGTAGCAGTGGAATAATAAAAGAAAAACCTTTGGGATCATTGCATTTGAATATTACAGGGGCCTTTTTTACATTTTTAATGACAGGCTGAAAGAAGACAAAGCTCTGTATCTTCCTCCTTGCAAAGCACTTTGTAATCTATGGATTTAGAGAGCTACTGCAGAACTGAGTATTGCTGTTGTCACTGTGGGTTGCTACCAGGGAAGATATTATGGAACTGATCCTTTTTTATGATGTTGTACTCAATTAATACCCATTCTAGTCTTTCTCCTTCCTGTGTTTCTACTTCTGTATGTTTTAAAAGAAGGTGGGGTCCAGGGAAAGGGAGAGGCATTTTCCCTGGTAAATCAATTAACTTCTCCAATCCACCAAACTGTGAAAAAATACAATAACTCTATTTAAATGTTCCATTAGGGTCCAGTAACAGCTCATTAGATTATACAAGGTATGTGTAATTGCCCAGAAAAGATGCACTACCTTCCTCCAATGCTTAATTTAATCTCCTCTCTTTACATACAACTATAACCACCCACTAAACAAGATTCATGGCCTCCTGCCCAATGGTATGTGCGTGTGAGTCTGTGTTTTAAACACAAGAACGTGTTTAAAACTCAAAACTGGCTTTATTTGCAGTTACTTGCTAGAATTCTACCAAACAAGGCTGTGGAGGGCAGGCATCGTCCTTACAGGACATTTTCAAGTTGATTGGAAATACCTCGCTGTATTTTGTGTTTGCTGCATGAAGTGATTGTCTCCCTGTGCTGGGTACTGGTGAGGCCACACCTCTAATCTTGATTTAAGTTTTGGGACCCTCACTACAAGAAGGACATTGAGGGGCTAGAATGTGTCCAGAGAAGGGCAATGGAGCTGGGGAAGGGTCTGGAGCACAAGTCTGAGGGAGCTGGAGTGGTTCAGCCTGGAGAAAAGGAGGCTCAGAGGGGACCTTCTCACTTTCTATAACTACCTGAAAGGAGGGTGTAGAGAGGGGAATGTCGGTCTCTTCTTTCAGGTAACAAGTGACAGGATGAGAGGAAAAAGCCTCAAGTTGCATCAGTGGAGGTTTAGATTGGATATTAGCAAAAATATCTTGGCTGAAAGTGTGGTCAAGCATCGGAATAGGCTGCCCAGGGAAGTGGGGAAACCACTATTCCTGGAAGTGTTCAGAAGGTGTGACACTTGGGGACATGGTTTAGTGGTGGCCTTGGCAGTGCTGGGTTAATGGTTGGACTGGATGATCTTCAAAGTCTTTACCAACCTTAATGATTCTCTGATTCTACATGAGATCTGGAAGATACCAAGCTCTACTGGAGAAATCCATGAAAACAAGGTAACTGTTTTATGTATAAGTCTACTGTTAGATTTTTATGTAATACATGTAATTTGGATTTGTTTTTTTTTGTCCTAGCTGCCATGGTAGATGGAGAGACTTTAATTTCTCCTACACAACCTTGGCTTTACCTCTTTCTGGGTTCTTCCCCTTAATATTATAACATTAATTATTAAATATCCTTCCCGTCTCCTCCAACACAGAAATGAGGTCCCCATGACGAGCTCTACCTCTGTTCACTTCTGCAACCTTCACAGCTGAGTGTTTGAGCATCCTGGAGTCCTCAGGACCAGGGTAGTTCACACTTCCAGGCTTGAGAGTTACAACAATTCCAGGCTTGAGAGTTACAACACTTCTTAAACCCTGATCCCTCACTTTGTGCCAGGGGAGATTGTTTTCATGGAAAGCATTGGAACAGGCTGCACGTGGAAGGAGTGGAGTCATCATCCTCAGGAGTGTTCAAAAAATGTGTGGAGATGATATCTGAGGACACAGCTTAGTGGTGGACACAGTTTAGCAGGGAACAGGGTGAGGGCTAATGGTTAGACTTGATGAACTTAAAGGTCTTTTCTAACCTTAGCAATAGCATGATTCCATGATTCAATCTGAAAGGGATCGTTGGGATAAATTCCTGATTTTCCAGTATTAAGAACTCTTTCTTCATCTTCAGGTGGATCAGGATAACAGGTAGTATTTTTTTAGTTATAATTACTATTATTTTCACTTTCCTGCAGGTGAAAACACTCAACCAGCTTGCCCAGAGAAGTTGTGAGTGCCCCATTCCTGAAAGTGTCCAAGGCCAGTTTGGCTGGGACTCTGAGCAACCTGGGATAGTGGAAGGTTCCAAACCCCTTACGACCTTTAAAGTCCCTTCCAATCCAAAGCATTCTATGATTCCATTAAATCTCTCCCTGGAAAACCTCTTTTCCTTTGATCAACAGATAAGAAAAGGAGAAACAGTTAAAGCTTTGAAACCTCTCTGTTCCTGCAAGAGCTAGACATTAGACTATTTTTTTTTAAGTAAGCATATTTTACTAAAAAAGAAACTTCTCCTTCACCCCCATGTCTCCTTCATATTTGCTGATAACTATAAAAAAAAAATTTTTTTTTCTTTGTAAAATCTCATTGGCAAAATTTCAAGTGGTCAGAGCTCCAGGCCAATGAAAGAATTTGGGAGGGATATAACATTGTGTTTCAGTCCCAGTTCTCTGAAAAGTGTCTCCTCTGCTTCTCTGCTTCATTCCATGTTTTCCCGTTCCTGATACAAGACCATTTTTCTTTCTGTGCCAACCTGTACAGCACATCAATCCTTATTTGGAACTCTTGTGATTTCCAGACTATTGGTTTATAAGAAACAAATAAAGGTTTCAAGTTCTCCCTGATGCAGTATCTGTTGGACAGTCACTGACTTTGCTGGGATGAAAAATGTTAAAAAGGCACTGGGGCAGAAAATACAGCACTTTCTGAAGTGGTATGGTGGGCACGTGTCACACATACAGCTGGGGATGGGAAATTAAAACAGACTGGAAAGCACTGATTTACTCTCTGCAAAAATAATCCTGCGGAAGCTTAAAGTCTTCCTACAGTTTATCGTGTAGTGATTCATCCTATGAAAAGTAGTGTTTCACCATGAAAAGTTTCTTCTGGGTGGATGAGATTTGCTGAAACAAAGTGAGGCACCTGGACAGTAATACAGGCTTCAGTTGAATTAAGGCAAAAGGGACTCATCTTGCACCTGGAACAAAAATAAACACTTTCCCAGACTCTAACTGGGAATATTTTCAGAGACCTCTGACAATTTAATGTGCAGGTTGTATTGAGAGGTAAGACATAAGGAGAAAGCTGACTTATAGAGCCTTATTTTTCTGCCTGGGTGCCTCAAAGATTTCATAGAGTTCAGTGAGAACAAATGTTCTTAATTCGCCAGTCAAGATTAAAATATTGGAAAATGGGGAAACATATTGAAATAGACTCATGAAAAGAAAAGGCTTTGCTGTTAAATAGTCTCACAAAATGAGCTTCCTGGTTTCACAGAACATTTTTATTTGACTCCAATAGAAGCATCTGGTTTAGTGTTGGTTTAGAGTTGGTGAGTCTTTAAGTAAATTTCAGAAGGAAAAATCATTTCAGAAGTAAATTACTGAAGAACTTCATTATGAAAGTTCTTCCCTTCCTGCCTTCTTGTCTCCTTCTCTTCCTTCTCCTCCTTCTCCTCCTCTCCCTTTATTTCTTCCTCATAATTTCTCTTCCACTTTTTCCTTTGCTCTTTCTCTTAATTACTACCGTCTTGTAAGATCAGCACAAAACTTTGCAACCAACTAATACGCAAGAGTAAAATGCTCTGTAGTGTCTTGTGGAAGAAAATGAACAATCTCACGAGCAAAATCAAAAAATGAGTTGGTAAAATTCATACAGAAAAAGCAGGGAGGTTCAGTTCTTCCTAATCTCAGGTTTGTATTTTTCTGCTTCTCTTTTTGCCATTTCCACACAACATAATAAAGGACAGAGACCACTGAAGTGGGGCATAATTTTGGAAATCAGTCTTTGCTTGTCTACTCATCTAAACTTCCTAAAAGTTTAGATGAATAGACCAGAAGAGATGAATGTTAGACACTTCTACATGGAAAGCGCTTCTGTATGAAGATGGTGAAGGGTCTAGAGGGGAAACCATACAAAGAGCTCTCTCTGGTGACAGAACTTGAGGGAGTGGCATGAAACTGTGTCAGAGAGGTTTAGGCTGGATATTAAGGAAAAGATCTTCACCCAGAAGGTGGTTGAGCACTGGAACAGGCTCCCCAGGGAAGTGGTCACAGCCCCAAGCCTGACAGAGCTCAAGAAGCAATTTGGACAATGCTCTCAGGTACACGGTGTGACTTTTGGGGATGGTCCTGTGCAGGGCCAAGAGCTGGACTCGATGATCCTTGTGGGTCTCTTCTAACTCAAGAGTCTATGAATCTATGATTCTATGTAATTCTTTACTAGAACCCTCTTTAGGAGTCATTTGTGCCTAAGAAGTTATCAATCACAGTGGCAACCCACAAGGCTGTCAGGGAATTTCCATAGGAACCCTTGGAGTGGTTTGGTAGATCATAGAATTATAGAATCCTAGAATCATAGAATCAACAAGGTTGGAAAAGACCTCTGAGATCATAAAGTCCAACCCTTCATCCAACACTGCCATGGTTCCCAGATGCCACATTCAGTCTCATCTTAAAAATCTCCAGGGACAGATAATCCACTACTTCCCTGGGTAGCAGGGAATGTCTGATCACTCTCTCTGTAAAAAATTTCTTCCTAATATCCAACCTAAATCTCCCCTGGTACAGCTTAAGACTGAGTCTTCTTGTCTTACTGCTGGTTTCTGGCAGCAGAAACCCCCCCCCCCCCCCCCGACTTCCCCCTCCTTTCAGGGAGTTGCAGAGAGTGATGAGGTCTCCCTAGAGCCTCCTCCTCTCCAGGCTGAACAACTCCAGCTCCATCAGCCTCACATCACTTGTACTCCAGACCCTTCCCCAGCCTTGTTGCTCTTCTCTGGACCTGCTCCAGCCCCTCCATGTCCTTCCTGAGCTGAGGGCCCAGAACTGGACACAGTACTCCAGGTGTGGCCTCACCAGAGTTCAGTATAGGGGTAGAATCACTTCCCTGGACCTGTTGGCCACACCGTTCCCGATCCAGGCCAGGATCCATTGGCCTTCTTGGCCACCTGGGCACACTCTGGTTCATGTTCAGCTTTCTGTCCATCCAAACTCCCAAGTCCCTTCCTGCCTTGCTGCTCTCCAGCCACTCTGTCCCCAGCCCATGGAGCTGCCGGGGGTTGTTGTGGCCAAAGTGCAGGATCCGGCACTTGGCCTTGTTGAACCTCATCTCATTGGAATCAGACCATCTCTCCAGCTTGTCCAGGTCCCTCTGCAGAGCCCTCCTGCCTTCCAGCTGATCGACACTCCCCCCCAGCTTAGTGTCATCTGCAAATTTGCTGATGTTGGACTCAATCCCCTCATCCAGATCATCAATAAAGATATTAAATAGAACTGAGCCCAACACTGATCCCTTGGGGACACCACTAGTGACCGGATCCCAGCTGGATGCAGCTCTGTTCCCCACCACTCTCTGGACCTGGCCCTCCAATCAGTTCTTAGCCCAGCACAGAGTGCCCCTGTCCAAGCCACGGGCTGCCAGTGTTACACAGAGACTTTACCTGGGAGGAGTTTAAAAAATAGCAGGAATTTGAAGATTCAAGTAACATGTACAGAGAGAGATAGGAGAAGGTAAATACAACTTCCATGAAATGTGCGGATCTGAACATGTTTCTGTCCTTGGCCCTGGAGAAGTGAAGTACAACCAATTCGGATTTCTTTTAAAGGTGGAGATACAAATTGATTCAGGAAAGAATTCCTCTTCCAGTCCATGTTTAAGGCCACTCTGGAAATCCAGCAGAATCAGGCAAATGCCTAATTGGTAATTTAGTGAATGAATGTCATAACAAATAACAGGATAAATATTGGGTTTTTTTCCTCATAATTGAGTTATTAATTAATAAAATAATGTAAGTCTCTTTAGTAAGGTATATATATGACTCTACTTCTTGTAATTGATCTAACTCTCACCTGACCTCTTTGAAAGGCCAAGGCTACTCCTGCCAGGGTCAAGTGTCTCTTGGAGTTTGATACTGGTTAAAAAAATCACTCAATTTAATCCTAGACAAATGTAAACCTAATATCCTGTAGTGGATGTTAGTGGGGTTGCTTCACTCCAGCCCAAGTCTCATCAGAAGTAATCAAGCACAGCAATGGAGAGATTGTTCTTTGTAAGACAAGCGACAAGCAATCTCTGAACCAAAGTTATATTTCCATACTTGGTATAAAAACACAGTGATGAAAAAAATGATAAATATTGGGAGCACAGTGGTGGCAAATTGAAGAGCATTAGGAATTAAATGGTGGTGAGAAATGCGAACTGACACAATTTAAATGAAATTTTAAATACGGGTTTATTCACTGCGAGAGGTGTTTGGACATAAACCATTTCTCTCATCTTATTTGACACCCTCCTCCCTCTGAAAATGTTTGAGAATACTGCTTTCCAACTCTATGGGAGCATGAAAATGCAAAGGCAGGTGTGTTCACGGGAAAATTTCACATCTGTGTTTGGTCAAAATCTTCTATAACACCTCAGCATCTTTATCATCCCTCAAAGTGTGAATAAGTGATATCTTCCTTTTTTATTTTCCTTCTTTTTTTTTTCTTGGTAGAAAACAAAACCCATACATGAAATATGACTTGAAATATTCTGTGACCTGGCATGAACGGACAGATGAACAAACCATCTTATGGGAGCAGTTTTAACAATTACTAAAACTTGTACCAATTTTTCGTAATAAATCCCATCATCTACTACTAATAACGCTAATACAGGCACTTGTGGTAATAATAACCCAAATTTAATAACAAGGCAGCAATCATAGTTTGCTCTGTGTATGTGTTCCAACCACTTTACATACATTATAAAGTCATGGATCATTTGAGAGTGCCTGAGGGAAAATAACATGGTAAATGCTGTATAAGTATTATCTCCAAGCATTGAACCCGTTCTCTATGAGCTGATGCCACGTTCAGCTCATATTAAAGCTTAACTCGTAAAAAAAAAAAACAAGAACAAGGAATTTTAAGCAGGACTTGCTTTACTTTGGGTGTACATCTGCAATTCTCACACATAATTAGAGCACAGAAATGCCACGAGTGACCCCTGTCTCATCAGGAATTCAGACATCACGATGTTGAACATGAAGCCCTCGCAGTATTACTCCCCAGCGAACCAAGTGCAATATTACAAATCTTACTAAAGAACATTGTTCCAAGCGTAGAATACCTCTGAGACAATTAAATCACCATTTGTGATGAGAAGAAAGAAAGAAAAAAAAAATCTAAGGATCAAATAAACCATTTGAACTGGAACTTCTTTATCTGTTTCATGTGGGCAACTTGTTGCATGGGTGGGAGAGCTCAGGGACATCAGAGAGGAGAGCAGCACTTCCAGGGCTGTGCTCAGGTGACAGCCCTGAAGGGAGATCACCTGAGGACTCACTGAGAAATGAAAATTTCCCTTTTTAGCAGCAGTGGAGAGCAGGGAGTTAAATTTCTAAGCAATTTCAAGCATGCAGCTCAGGTCTCTCAGCCCTTTGCTGGGTACATCAATCACGAGAATCAGGTACTTAAGTCAGTCCAATTATTTCAGTTGATGTCCTTGAGCTTGATTAAGATCTGAATTGTGACTTCATGTATTGTCTGCTCAGAGGGGGAGCATTTAAACAATCAAGACTGGCCTCAGAGAACAAATAGATGATATTATGAGAGTGGAGACTTTGCAAGGCCTTCAGAGTGGTCTTAATGCTGAGGCTCCAGAGCACTACCTGCTGAGTACTCTGAGAACTCCTCCAAAAAGGCAAG
The DNA here is from genome assembly GCF_003945725.1 of Corapipo altera. Classification (NCBI taxonomy): domain Eukaryota; kingdom Metazoa; phylum Chordata; class Aves; order Passeriformes; family Pipridae; genus Corapipo; species Corapipo altera. Next base: position 1,389,790 of record NW_020884970.1, on the reverse strand, counting down.
GATTCAAAGGGAAGAAAACACAGCATTTCCCACCTTGGCTGTTAGCTGACCTTCTGGAGTGGGGGATATGAGTTTTAAGCCCATAAACTAACAGGAGGATACAGACAGGAGCCTGGGGGAGTGCTCTGGCACAGAGCAGCAGTAGCAGCATGGAGTTTGCATTTGAATGTGTTTTTAAAAAGAGCTCATGACTGCATTTAGTGAGGACCTGGTCTTTACTGTGTCTCAGCTGTGTTCTGAGGAACTCTGGGGTGCACAAGTCCTGTTTGGGATCTGACCCTTTCCTTTCCATGAGTAATCCTTCTGTTCCCTTTCTACGAAAATTATTCGAACCAGAATTTATCTCTGGACTGAGGTGTGGAGAGTGTTTGCACTCTTTCTCTCTGCAGTTTAAAACAAGCTTTGTTGTTGTTTCTTCTTGAGTGTAGATGAGGACACAGAGGGTAAACAAGATTTGTGAATGGGATTGGGACTTGCTGACTGTTAACACACTTCACATTCTAATTTAACTAAACCTTGCATTTTCTGAATGGCTGCAAAGATGGTCTCTCTCCAGTCTATCCAGGTCTTGCTCTCATATCCCAGAAAATTTAACTGCTTTGTTTTGGTGTTTTGATTATTTGTTTGTTTCTTTTTAGTTTTGGTTTTGTTTTATGTTAATCTGAAAACAATGTCTTGGAGTTCCCTGAAAGTTCCAAGAAACTTCATCCATATCTGGGGTGGAATTCAGATGCCTACACAGAAATGTCTAGAGGCAATTTAAAAGCCCTTGGTATCTGCTCATAGACATGAGTATGGAAACTGCAGTGCTGCCTTGAGTTTGAGTTTGCAAGTGGATGTCAGGCAGGATACACTGAGACATTTCAAATGGCACCAAAAAACAGTGTTTTGGCACTCACGTTAATTTCTTGGAGGAACTAAGACACAGAATATAAATTTCTAGTTGCTTAAGGAAAAATAGAAATTAAACTAGTATTTCCAGTAAAACAGGTGAATTATTCCTGTGGCTGTGTGATTTGTAGGAGTCACAGAGGACATATATTTAAGGAATCCCACAACTTTGCTATTTAAGATACTCATTTTAAAAGTGGCTAAAGCAGACACAAGGGAAAGGTTTAATTCCCTAAAAACCAAGTAACAACTAGAAGGGTGACCAGAACTACTTGCTCTGTTTTTCTTTGTACACATAACCAAGTTTTCCCAACTCAGTGCAAATAAATATACAATATTTAAGTTCATTAAAGACACATTGACACAGATACTGCCTCCAGAGTGTGGCATGTGACCTTGTTGTGATCTGTGACCTCAACTCTGCTCTCTCACTTACTGTGGGTTTGGGTTCAGGGTCGTAAGTTATAACCTCTACATGATTGTGACCTTTTTTTCCGTGAAGTAGAAACATTTCAGCCAGGTAGTGAAATACTTATTTGTTCGTTAAAACAAGACAGGTACGAGAACAGGGTTATTGGGGAGTTGTGTGGTAATTGAAGGAGCTTTTCCCATAGGATTTATTTGTTTCTTTGTTTGTTTACTGTTACAGAAACCTTTTGCCAGAGAAGAAGTGAAAGCAGCTTGAAACAAAGAGCTGGAGTGGGGTGAGCATTCCTGGAAATGCCACAACCACTTAGGATGACAAGGTCAGTTTATATGTGCTCCCTTTCTTCTGTTTGTGCTCTGATCTAATCAGCCGAATCCAGGCAAGGGGAAGGAAAACATCCCTGCCACAAACACTCAATTGGTGAACTCCTCCACTTTCTCTCAGCCAGCAAGGATGTTCTCTGAACTGATCAGGACTTTTCCAGATGCCAGGATGCATGTTGTCATTGCAAGGCTTTAGTTTCCTTTGGCCTCATTTTGAGGGGGAAAGAGAGGAATGGGGCAGAATGAATGGAAACATGAGGCAGATAAGGAATACCCTGTGAGAGTCCTCAGTACTTGACTGCAATCTTATTTTCTAGAATTCAGAAGATACTGAGGTGTCTGTTCAGGTTGTGGTAAAACAGATCTTGCTCCTATTTTCATCTTTGTAAAGCAGAGTTCTCAGAGAATCTCATGTCCAACCATTAGAAGCAACCCAGACTCATACTGATTCAGAGCTCAGTTCAGGGGAATTTTGGTCCCTATGATGTCTGGTGGAATTGATGTGGTTTCCATTCCATATGGAACCCACCCACCAGGTGAGTTTTAGATTGGGTATTAGGAAAAATTTATTTACTGAGAGGGTGTTCAGGCAATGGAACAGCTTTCCCAGGGAAGTGTTGGAATCACCATTCTTGGAAATGTTCAAAACATGTAAATGTAGCACTTGGGGACATGGTTTAGTGGTGAACATGGTGGTGCTGAGTTTAAAGGTGGACTTCTGATCTCAGAGGTCTTTTCCAACTGAAACAATTCTATGATCCTGTATCCAGCAGAGCTGGGATCACAGTCTTTGCCTGAGAAGACCACGATGAACTCCCAGTCTGATATTTGCTATTTTACATTAGTCATAACTGGAAGAAAATAAGGATATTCTGGGTTGAACATGTCATTTACAACATTTAACAGTAGTTTATTTGTATAGGTTCCATAAGTAAAGAGGAAATGAAGTCTCAGACATGTATCTCTTCCTTCAGGTAAGCACTGATTGCATCAGCTCACATCCTTTAATACCTCAGCATGAACCTCATGGGCCTCATCATTAACACCATACCATTAGCTTTTTTTTTGCATGGAAGGGGACACACCTCCCAAATATTTGATCAACATGCTGCAGAAGTTTGAGTATACATCCACACTATTTTTTCCCCACTCAGGTCTTGGTCCCCTCACCAGATACACATCCTGTATGTGAGTTCACTCAGCAGTAAATAATTTTCCCCCAAAAGAAGAGGGGGAAATTCCCACAAAATTCCTACTGATTGTGGGAATAGGCAGCTCCACAGGCATTATGGTAAAGGTTGTACCAGCTGTAACTCACAGAACCTTGTAAAATCCTCCTGCTGGACTCCCAAATACCCAACAGATGCCTTCATGCCCTGCTCTAAGGCAACACCTTAGAACTTTTTATGTTATGCTTTAATAATGTCTCTCTGGTGGGTTGTGACATCCTTTACACTATTTCAGACACTTCAAGTGGGGAAAACACAAGAACTTTATCGTTCTACATCACCACTAGAGGTTCATCACCACCTGAGGCTCAGAAGAGACACTTGTCTGCATGTCTAGGACTTATTTTATTGGGAGAGAACCCAAAATCTTGCATTGAAAGACCACATTTTACCACTAGTAAGCTCACCTGAACAGGATAAACTGAGAGAAATTGCTAATGCTGATGTTGGAGAGCATCTCTGCAGAAGACTCCTGTGCCATGCTCTGGGTACTGCTTGTGCTACAGTAAAGACTGAGCATGTCCAACCCACAGAAACTTTGTGATTACAAACAGTGACAGGCACAGAAACAGTCTTGTGAACAGGAGAACTGAATGTCCCAGGAAGACCCAGAAAACCTGGATCTGAATGTTGGAGCACCATCTAGTGAACACAGGAGCTCACCTTTATTCTGTGTTGGTCTATCACTCAGCAGAAGAAAAAAGTATGTGGGGAAAGGTCAGCATATTCATGTTCTGTGCTGACTGCCATGCTTACACTAACTTCTTGTAAGTTGTAAATATTCAAGAAGAAGATATTGTCCTCAGGTTTTTTCTTCTGGATATTGGAATATCTTACAGAAATCCTCTCTTCTTGCTCTACAGAAAATATTTAAGAAGGTTGTCTACACTCTGATGTCAGCTGGTGGCAATAGAGAGGCCTCTGGAAGAAAACTGGTAGGACTCTAATACTGAATGCAGAAGCTAATGTACAAATGCCAAAAGAGTGTTCCCTGAGAGAAGAGAGACCTTTGTACTCATGAAGAATTTCTCTGTAACTCTTAGATGACCAGATTCTGTAATTTCCTGAAAAGTGCTAATCCGCAGGGTTTTCTCCTTTTTTCCCCCCTTACCTTGGAGATGTAGGACTTCATTCCTTATTCTATTTAGGTTGGAGGTGAATTAGGTTAATGTCTTCTCAAAATGTGAGCAACTTTGGATTTACAACACTACACTGAACTGGATTTACCTTGTCAATCCTTTAAAAATACCTCCAAGCCAGTCTGTGCCTCAAGAAGAGTATCAGAAAGTTGAGCTTTACAACCTCTTCCAAAATATACAGATCCTACCATCCTAATAATGCATTCTTGTGGCAGGACTTTCTACTCAGGTCACAGAAGCCAGTGGGTTATGATAAGGAGGTCACCAGAGTTAATCAGGAAAGCAAAGTTGAAAAAAAGCCATAGAGGTTTTTTCTAAAGGAGCCTTTTCCTCACAATTAATTTATGAATACTTTGTCCTCTCCTACACAAACACCTTAATGAAAGGTGACAACATTGCACTTAAACCAGTGGAGCAAGAGGTAGGGTATGTGTCTTATTTGGAAGAAAATAGGAAGCAAGTGAGTAGCAGAAAGTTGAACTTTACAGCCTATCCCAAAACATGAGGATGTGAAAATGTTTGTGCATAAAAACATGGTTCAGCTACTGTGGGAGGTGAAGAACATCAGAAATTCTCAAGATGATGATGAAAGAACTCTAGTACAAGGAATGGGGTTCATCTCTTACTTCAGGGTTGAGATTCACCTTAATGAAGGCACTGATGGCACAGACTTGAACAGCTCACCTTGGGCTCCCTTGACAGTCAATAAGAGTGCAATCAATAGAATAAATGGAATTTATTATGTGATTTGTGTCACCTCACAGGGACATTTACACTTGGTCATTTGAAGCCTAAGTAGCACAAATCCTGCCACCAAGAACAGTACTGGACAACTTGACACTGCAGAGACAGATCCTTATATTGGGAACTAATAAAATAATAATAATATTGAACTTAGACTATACCTGGATAGAATATCAAGAAATATCTTGGTCTGTATATAAGCTGTGCTTCCTTTCTCTGCTTGACAAAATTTTAAGATCCACGTTTTACAGAATATTTGCTAGCTTTTTGCTAGTCTTCTTTCCTTAAATAAGCCCTTTTTGACCAACTGCTGATGACTTCCTCTTGTTCATTGATCAAATTTCACTGAATCTGAAGATTTTTTTTGGTCTCCTTCACTACTTTTATCATAACCTCCCAAACTCTTTGCAGTTCAACCTGGCTCATTCTGCTCTCACTTTGTCTCATGCCCTCTGTCTTGTGAGTTCAGATCATACTGTGTCAACATTTTGCCTTTTTATCTTACACTCCTGTATCAGAGAACCACAGAATGGTTTGTGTTGGAAGGGACCTTAAAGAACATGTCATTCCAACCTGCCTGCCATGGGAACATCTTCCACTAGACCAGGTTGCTCAGAGCCCCATCCAACCTGGCCTTGAACACTTCCAGGGATGGGGCAGCCACAGCTTCTCTGTAGAACCACACCTGTTCCAGGGCCTCACCACCCTCAGAGAAAATAGTTTCTTCCTAATATCCAATCTAAATCTACTCTCTGACAATTCGAAGCCATTCCCCCTTGTCCTATCACTCCAGGCCTTTGTAAATAGTCTATCTTCATCTTTCTCATAGGGTCCCTCCAGGTACTGGAAGGCTACAGTTAAATCAATCCTAAACCTTCTCTTGTCCAGGTTGAACAATCCCAATTCTCTCAGCCTTTCCTCACAGTAGAGCTACTCCATCCCTCTAATCAGCTTGGTGGCCTCCTCTGGACTTTCTCCAACAGCTCCATGTACTTCCTCTGCTGGGGACCCCAGGGCTGAATGCAGTGCTCCAGGTGAGGTCTCACAAGGGAAGAGTAGGGGGGTAGAATCCTCTCCCTCTCCTGCTGCCCACACAGCTTTGGATGCAGCCCAGGACACGGGTGGTTCCTGGGCTGTGAGGGCACGTTGTCACCTCATGTCCAGCCTCTCATCCACCAGCACCCCAGGTCCTTCTCCTCAGAGCTTCTCTGCCTCTGCTCATTCCCAGCCTGGGTCGATATGGGGGGTTGCCCCCAGTTGCACTGGGTTTTTTTAAACCTCATGAGATCCCCGTGGCCCACTTCTTCAGCTTGTCCAGGTCCCTGTGGATAGCATCCCAGTCCCTCTGGATCATCCTGAATGACTTCTTTTCCATTTGATTTCATGACAGAGCTTCCAGTCCTGAGCTCCTTGTTAGTAAAGAGTCCCACAGCACCACTGACCAGGGCAACTAAATACAACCCAGGGATTTCCATTAGCCATTCCAAGTCATCATAAACACATCAGTTTTATTCATAGTTCTAAGGTCTTCATAGCATTGTTGTCCAGATGACTCATGGGATAAACAGGGCCATATTTTAAGCTCTATTACAGCTCTAAAGAAACTAAAATCTAATTAGAGGACAGTGAGTTATCAGCAATTTGGGCTGATGCTGACAACATATGACAGTAAAGAGATGGTTTTGATTGACCTGACAGAGAAGAGAGGATCTCTTTTATATATATTATGGAAATGCTAGTAGTAAAATGAGAAGGAATAAGAAGAGAGACCTCCCTAATGTCCCAGTTTATAGCAATTCAGAGAGACACACTTATGAGTCACATTCATTGGAGTGGGGTGGAAAGAAACAGCATTTCCTGTGCCATTTGTGTATTTTCAGCTCTCCTCTACAATACTTAAGTTTTCTGCCTGAATAAATCATTTTGGAAGTCCCAACAGCAGGAGAGTGATGAATGGGAAGGCAGAAGGAGAGTGAAAATGAGCTAATCTCCCCAACACATTAGAATAATAATTCTTTGTCAGGCCTAACATTCAATGAAAAATGACTCTTGCTAACGCATTAGTCTGGAGAGGAGGTTTTGATAATACAGTAGTGGAAAGCAAAGTTTCATCTCTGAAGTGAAGGAAAGTGAGGGGATTAGAGGATCACTCAGAATAATTCAGATGCAATGAAATACAGTTCATGGCAAGAGCTAACACAACAGCCCCAATCAAATCTGATTTAGGCACAGTTAGAAGTAGTGCTCTAATTACCAGCAATTGATTTAACTAAAGAGTTTCCTGCAAATCTGTAAGAGTGAAAAAAGGGATTTATTTGATTTTTTTTTGCTTTTACAATGAAAACCATGCTTTTCCAATGGTTTCTACATTCCAAGGAAAAGAACTAATAGTTCGACTGGGAAGTTTTTACAGAATAAATCAAAGATATTTTGCCATAAGCAAACCATCAGGAATGGAAATACTTTTCCTAGAAAGTGGCTTGGGATTGTATGTGAACAAATGTGTCCTCAAATGCCAAATCAGTGCTACAAAGAAGATAAATGGGGTTCCCATACCATTTTTAGCTACTTTGGAGTTCTTTATTTTCAGGTAACACAAATTCATGAAACCAGGTTAGGTGTTGAGACAACTTCCCTGAGGCTCAGTGACTTGAGCCTGGAGTTTGTCATTGCTGACACAAAGTGCCCCGAGTTGCAGGAATTCCTCCAGGAAATATAAAATATCTACAGGGAGACAGGCAAGAAAACTAGAGGTCTAATTGTCCCCTTGTGTAGACAGTTTAAACAAACATGCCTCCCTCAATTTATGGGAGCCAGACTGATACTGCTGTGTGTCCTCACTGTGAAGGAAAGAGTGAGTCTTTCAGAAAGGAATCAAGTAGCAGACATGTGACACTTTCACTTCCATCCTGAATCAGAAACAGAGTGGCCAGCAGGACCAGGGCAGGGATTGTCCCCCTGTCAGCACTGGTGAGGCCACACCCCAGGTTCTGGGTTCTGTTTGGGGCCTCTCACGATAAGAAACAAATTGAGGGGCTGAAGTGTGTCCAGAGAAGGAAACGGAGCTGGGGAAGGGTCTGGAGCACAAGTCTGATGAGGAGCAGCTGAGGAAGTTGGGGGGGCTCAGTCTGGAGAAAAGAAGGCTTCAGGGAGGACCTTATTGCTCTCTACAACAGCCTGAAAGGGGAGTGTAACGAGGTGCGTGTCATTCTCTTCTCACAGGTAACAAATGACAGGATAAGAGGAAATAACCTCGAGTTGTACCAGGGGAGGTTTGGATCAGATATCAGAAAAATTTTTTTCATTGAAATGGTGATCAAGCATTGGAACTGGCTTCACAGGGAAGTGGTGGAATCACCATCCCTGGAAGCGTTCAAATAAATACAGATGCAGTGCTGAGGGATATGATTCAGTGATGGCCCAGCAACCGGGTTAATGGCTGGACTCAATGATCTGAGAGGTCTTTTCCAAACTTCATGATTCCATGATTCCATGATTCAATCCCAAATCACCTAAAGACACAGCATATGTATTGTGGGTGCCTAGAGATAAATTATGCCCTTTCCAGTCTTGCCTCTGGATGCATTCAAAGTTCAGAACACTCAGTAACCTGTTGAAGTATCTTTTGTTTTTAACCCTAAACCTGGTAGGAGCTGATGTGAATATCCTGAAAGTACTTTGGGCTTTGAAGCAGAAATTTTATATACTTGTAGCATTAGTTGACATGAGCTGTGAGAACACAATAGTACTTGGTGTAAAATGTGAGAGGGTATTTCCTGGGTACGTCAGTTCATGGCGATAACAGGATGGTCTTCAGGATGTGTCTTCCTGAACTCTGTTTTCACTGTTATTATAAGTTGTATGAGTGTTGATGATTTCATCCTTGGGAAAGGCAGTTTTTGCTCATCAACCTTCATTCCAGATTGGCCAAGGTTTCTGTCATTGGAAGTAATGACAGACAATCTACATTCAAACAGTTGCTTTGCCAAAGTGCCCTCTCTGAATAATCCAACTGCCAGAAGTCACACACAAATGAAATCATTTCAAGGCTTACATTAACCTTAAGTGTTTCCTTTTAAATGAGTAGGAAGGTAGGAAGAAGGGTTGGGCACCTCGACTTTGAGCACAAGATGAAGTAAAGATCAAGATAATTTCTAAATTGTTCTAATCTCATGCCTCAGTGCTTTAAAGGAGCCCTTTAGAGTCAATTTACTCTTTGATCATTGACTAAAATCTAATAACTGTGGTAGCAAATGAGGTGTGAAATGCTGTCAAAATCACTTCAACAATACCTGTGTGGTACTAAACATTTTCATCTCTGTGGTAAGACTTTGTAGAAAAAGCCAGAGTTTATCAGTTGATGGCTTTAGAAATCAACATGTTTTTGCATTGAAAAACACTTGCATTGTCCACCAGGCATTTTATTTGGAGTCCAAATCAAGGGAAACTCCTACATGGTGACAAACACATTGATGGATATCGATATTCATTTTTACCCTCCAGAATATTATAAATAGTAGATAATGGAACAATTACAAAGTTTTGTAAATGTAGTATTCTTTTTACTTACAGACTTCCAGAGAGATTTTAAAAGTTGATATTAATAGGCCAGAATGTTTGCTTTATTTTTTATCTCAAGTCATTATTTAAGTGCTTTTTTTTTTCAAGGAGATATCAGGTAATGGACTGCAAGTAGCAAATTCCAAAATTGGCTACCGAGTTTCACTCTATAACTGGAATTATCTCTTGGGGCTGCAGCAAACAATGTGTGTGTCAGCTTGGATGTAGCATAGAGAGAAGATTGATTTTTGTATTCAGGAGTCCTACATTCTTTGTTCAGCTTTTGCCTCAAATTTAATGTGTGACTTAGTGCATTCTCTGATATATTCAGTCTTCAAAATCTGTGCAACCTGAGGAATAACACTGTCTGACAATGTTCTTTTGTGCATGAATTGGATGATATGTGTAAATACAGATGGTTGCAGACTTTCCAACAAGTAGTACCTTAAAATTAAAAATTTCATAAAAGTCCTTCAAGTTTAAAATTGCCTTTTTTTTTATTAAAAGTAAAATCATATTTTTATTTTCTTTTCCACTGAACTGAAATACTCTCTTCTTTCTGAAGAACCAAAATAAAACATGGTAGAAAATTTACTTCCTTTTCCACTCTTTTCTTCATTTTATATTTCCCCTTCTTTTATACAGGTCATTAATACTTTATACCTCTTTCTGAATTACTATGAGATCTTTGAATGTGAGGCACAATGTAAGCATGAAGTACCAGCTCATGTATATCACAATTACAGTCCCAGGCAGAACTCAATAAGCAGAGGGCATATCTGATAATGTCTCATATTCTGTCAGAATAAGGAAAAAGTACACAATAAAAAAGCTTAGAGGTGACCCACAGGGAAAGTAATAACTTCTAACAAATCTGGCATTTGTTCCCAGTAGAAAAATAATGAAGGAAACTGAAAGATGAAGAGAAATTAAAGGAAAAAGTTATGTCTTGTAAAATATTTAGAGAGACAAGTTCAATTGCTAGTGAAGACAGGGGCATTTTATAGGACCAGAATTGTTCTCTTAGTCTTTGGTTTCTATTCAGATAAAGAAAGGAATTACAGGATGTACCAAAGGCATATTTCTCCCTCTTTGTCAGCAAAGGCAACAGAAGTTTTGTGACTGAAATTGAAATACAGCTATTTTTTTTTTTCCCTCTTCTTTAGGTCACCTCCATATCTGAATGAATTTAAATGGCATTGTTTGGAAAATGCTGAACAATGTATTTCTTTTTGTACTGGACATGTTAAAATATGTTTATTCTCTATGTCCAAGTAAGATTAGAGACCATTGCCACTACATCCTGCCCGGTGCCACTGACACCATGCGGGGTGATGGTAGATCAGGCTGCCTTGAGCAACGGCAGTGGCACAATCGAGTGAAACCCCCTGTTAATCTTTATAGCTGTCATTATTGCTGTTGTTGTTATTATTATTATTACTACTATCCTGGAGGAAGGTATACTGAGCTAAGCACCCTGTCATGCTGCTGTTGCTGGTATGACTCTCCACACACCCAGCAGCCCAGGAGAAGGTGGCTGTGACACTGCTGTGACACTGCTGTGACACTGCTGTGACACTGCTGTGACACTACTGTGCAAGTCAGCTGCTCATTTTATGGTCTGTATTCCATCCCATGAAGCTCTGCCAGCACTCACCCCGTTTTGTCATTCCTACTTATATCACCTTGAAATGGGGCTTTGATGTTTTGCCATCCCTGTTGTTGGTGCTTTTTGAGATGGATTCAGCTCATGCTTTGCTTTTGAGCAGCTGGCAAGTCTGTTCCATAGAGCTGTGGTTGCACTGGGGAGAAAAGACCCTTTAGGTCAGTCTGTGCTTTCCTGTCACCTCCCTGTTGCTCTCAAGAGCAGGTCCTCTCCTGTTTCATTTTCCCAAGTGGTTACACTGCCACTGCTTCTCCAGTGAAGATACTCTGTGGTCTTCAGATTCCCATCAGGAACAATTCCCAAAATTTAGGTGACATTTTCTCTGTTCTAGATTCCTATTTCTAATTCTATTTCCACTCCCATTTCTATTCTTATTTCTATTTCTATTCCTATTCTTATTTCTGATGCAGGAAATTTATTTTTAATGCAGCCAAAATAATTTGTGTTTGTCTCTGGTGTGTTGCCCTTTGATCTGAGTTGTTCTCAGTGATTAATCCATTACACATACTCAGGTTGTGATCTTGTTAAACAGTTGAGCTACTGTTTACATATGAGAATGAGAATAGTTGCCAGATCTTGGAATGTGGGTACAGTTTCTTACAAGCCTCTGTAAATATATATTCCAAGGTGGGAACTATTCATTTAATCTTTTCTTGAAAAGACAACCTCTGTTGTTTTCTGATTACTTTTCTTTCTTTTATTTTTTCCTAAAGTCCCTTTTTTGATCTTTTTATCTTTTTTTTGGCAGGCAGAGGTATTTGCCTCTAATCAAGAAACTCTTTCCTTTTTTGTAGTCTGTTCAAAAGTTCATAAAATGGTCCTTTCCTGAGTCAGATCAAAATTAAAATCTAAAAAAATAGAATGAAAAATACCACATGAGCTCATTCTAATGATGGAAGTAAGATCCACTAACACCATCTGACTGTTGCATGACTCTTATTTTTGTTGCTGCCCTGGGGGCCCATAAACTTCCACATCTGCTCTTTGCTTTCCCTTCTTAACCTTCTGAATTCCTTGGATGGTTCATCTGTCCTGCTGAAAACTGAGCGTTCACCTCCTGTATATCCATTGATCAACACAATTGTCCTGTTTACTCTTCTTTCTCTTCCTCACAAAGTGAAATAGGAAATAAATAAAACAGAAATCGCAGAAATTTGTGCATTATTCAATAAATGCCTCCTCATAACCTGACACACAGGATACTTGGCAGTGTGAATATATTTTGACTATAAGGTGACAGTGAGACACTTTATTAAGCATGAAATATGAGTGCTCATCATGCTTCTCTCATGCACGAACATACAGCCAGACAGTCCTGTGTCTCTGAATAATTCATCTCTCTCTCCAACAGACATTTAGTCACCCAGCCATGCGTTACTGGCCACTGTTCACATTTGTCATGTGATGGTTGGTCTCTTTCTGAAGGTCTCCTCAAGAAAACCACCTGCCGTTGCAGTGTTTCACTTTATTATGATCTTATTTTTGTTTTACCTGTGTGCAGCACTCTGAGTTTGCTTCAAAAAGCCTTGCAGGAGGTGAAACTTCCCACAACCTGTTAGGGGATTGAGCTCATTTTTCTACCATGACTGTGCTTTTGTAAACCTGTCGAGCTCGTCAGAGCGTGTGGAGAGGATCTGGGATGGACTTTAGTTCCTTGAGAATTAATTACTTTGTCCTGGCAGTTTCTCTAGCAAGGGTTACCTCTTCTCTTCTGAGATTAACTCTTACAATAGAATGTCTGCTGTTACAGGCTGAGAATTATTGCCTGCAGAGTTATGGATGTTGCTCCAGAGGAGCCATGGAAGGGTTAAGGCAGTGGCAGTAAAAGGGGTAGACACTGATAAATGTGTGGATCAACAATTTAAATTATATTGCTGATAGTTTAACTTAATCAGCTTGGAGAAGAGAAGGTTGAGTTGTGACCTCATCACAATCTACATCTTCCTCAAGTGGGGCAGCAGAGGGGAAAGTGCTGATCTCCTCTCTCTGGTGACCAGCAAGAGGACACATGGAACTGTTGTGAAGCAACTTCAGGGGAAGGTCAGTTTGGACACTAGGGAAAGGTTCTTCACTGAGAGAGTGAAGAGAGTCAGTCACTGGAACAGACTCCTCAGGAAAGTGGTTATGGCACTAAGGAGTTTTTGGATGATGCTCTCAGCCCTGTGGTTTAGTTTTCGGTATCTTGTGAGGTGCAGGAAGTTGAACTCAGTGATCCTTGTGGGTCCCTTCCATCTTGAGATATTCTATGATTGTATTATTGTTACCTTCTCTGTACAAAAACAGTTTACCCACATTATTATCCTCTTTATTACTAGACTAATGATGATGCTTGAGTTAGACTGTTTAGATGTAAACTATACTAATAATAAATTCTTGGGTTTACTTAGTGTATATGTGAGATGTGCTTCCTCTCTTCCCATAAACAAAATTTTGAATGTAACAGCCATGGTTACCTCTTCAGACTTGCATATATTGTCATAACTTCCAGGTGACACCTGTAGATATGCAGACAGTTTGGATTTGGGCTATAAAACATCTTGGAGGCAATCCTATAGACCTCTTGCACTGCTTGGTATTCAGTAAAATATTTGTGTAGAGAGTAGAGGAGAGGTTCGATGCCTTCACAGTGGTCTGTGTTCCTATATGAGTGTTTTAGTTTGAAGCAGGAGAGAAGTTTTGAGAAGGATCTCACAATAATTCAGATTAGAAGCCTGGGGCTCACCTATACCAGTCAAACTGTAAGTGGGCATTCAGAGCACACCACTGGGTTAGATCCGATATTAAGTAAAAAACCTGAGTTGTCTATAGTGTAAATACATAGTCTTTAAAATACCCACTGCTACTGCTGCTCTGAATAATTTCTTAAAATAGAAACAACCTTTATTTGTGAGGAAAACTGTGAGCTGGGAATCAGAATTAAATGACCTGAGTTGGGACAAGGAAGATTTCCCAATAAGTCAGGCTGCAAAGCGACATTTGGGGCATCTCTCACCAGCACTTCGAGGTTGTGCTGATACTGGAACCACTGGAGGAAGTGGTATATCTTCCAAATCATCAGCCATGCCTGGTACCTCTCTATGTTCCCAGAAAGGTGGATAATTTGGAAGTAACACAGGGTGCTAGTTATGAAATTTGAGCTCGAAAAACAAAACAATCAGGTTTCTGAGATCACTTTAAGTGCTTCCAAAACAATATATGCACTGCAGCACTTTGCAGACCAGTGGTGTATTCTCCATGTACACTTTCTCATGAAAATATTCTACCAAATGCTGTCTCTTTGACCTCAGTCTTATCTGAAAGCATTTTTAATCTGGAGTATTTTGGAAGGGGGGAATATCAGTGTTATGACCTCAGAGATCGAAATTACTGTTTTGCCATGGGGATAAAGAAAAGAGGAACTATTTCTAAAGAGACAATGGAAGTAGGATGCAAACATTTTTGCTTTGCCAGTATTATTCAATCATTTTCAGCAAATGCTTAAAAAGGGGAAGAGATTTCTCTGCAATAGAAAGGAAGAGAAATAAGAAGAAAATGCCATAAAGCTTAATTTAATTTTTTACATTTTAAAGATTTAAAAAAAATAACGAAAAGGCAAAATTATGCTAATTCCAGAAAATTCTATACTATTAATCAGACCTCACACATTTGTACCCCAGAAAATGGTGTACCTTGAATATGCCATTAGGCACAACATCTTTATTTTCCCAGCTAAAGGCTGGCTGTACTTATACATGTTGAACACCAAACAGCAGTAGGACATGTTGTTATTTTGTATAATATAGCTTGTAAAATACCCTGAAACTTCCTTTATGAAGAGCAGTTTATAAACATTTCATAATCTCTCCACTCAGAAGCAATGGTTAAATAATAAATGCTATATTTGCTATATTCATCTTGTAATGTGAAATATTAATGCACATTTTTTTCATCCATAGATAAAAACATTTGCTTACAAATATTTTTCGGGCTTTATATTCCTGAAGCTTTTGAGTACATGTGTCAAAGTGGCCAAGAAATCTATTTGCTACAGTTGTGTTTGCATTAGATGTCAGTCAAATTCTCTTAATCCAGCTAAATTGTTGTATGAATGGAGAATGGGAGGTTAAATTGTTGATACAGAGGAGCAAAGCAGAAGATGTTAAATATTTAATGCACTGGCAGAAGGACTTTGGTAACATTTCCTTTATTGAACAAACAGGCTGGCTCACCCCATGTGTAATCAAACACACAATTATTTCTAGAAAATCTGTTTCAAACTTCTAAATATCTGCATAGCTGTGGGAAAGAGCTATTTGGGAGATCTTGGGCCACAAGTGTCTTCATACTCATGTCTAGAATAAAGCCACGTGCTCTTTAAGATGGTGATGATGATCAAAAAGACTTCTTAAACCCTGTCCATAGTCCAACTTCCATGAACTAACATTTTCCCTTCAGGTTTCTGGTCACACCAGGTGCAGTGATGGACATGTTGGGAGATAGGACCCCACATTTCCACCAAGTGAGCTCACTTAGGGGCTCCTGAATTCCATCCCTCTGAGACTCCACATGACCTGAGGAAACCTGAGCATGTTCAAGACTGAAATACTTTGCATGACACAACATTTTTCAAACCCTGTGGCAGCAACTACCCGTTGACATTAGAAGCAAAGTAATGAATTAATGGTCTGATCTGCTACACAGACCCAGAACACAAATCCCTTGGCTGATGTTTTAACATTTTGGCATTAAAACAGGGATACATGATCTCTTGGGAATTGTAATACAGTTACCTCATATTCTCATTCTCCCTTGACTGAATAATATATAATGGTATAATATTTTTGTATATATGTTATAGAATAATATATATATAAATCTTTGTATAGAGAGAATGACTATATATATATATAAATCTTTATATGTATATATATATAATGTAAATATATAATGACTAAATCCTCCAGACTGTGATTTCTGTAATATTTTAAAGTTTCTTCCTGCAGGACTGTGTGGGAATCCAGTGGTTGCTCTGCATCCAGAAAGAGTTTTGTTGTCCTGCTTTAAGTCACTCTCAGCAGGATCCTAATTTCCATGGTTGTGCAGGTACCTAAGTTGAGACCTTATCAGTTCTATGAGGTTCAGTCTTTTTTTCTTTTACTAGTATTTATTATTGAATGAGTTTGTGCATGTTCACACAGCTTGCATTATCTCAGCACTATCATTTTCCCATAAATATACATTATGGACCACTGCTGGTGGCAGGAGCTCTGGGGTGGATTAATATTTCATCTAATCCAGTTCTTGTGCAGTTACAGCTCTGAAGTTTCCCTACTCTGACACCTGCCCCTCTCTTCTGAGGGGATGAAGTCACATTGTTATCATGGCTCACGGTCTGTATCTTCTCTGCAACTCTCCCTGCAGCATCAAGGAGTGAAAGGAGAATGTTTTCCTTTGGTACAGATTTTCTTTGTGCTGATCTTTGTTCATATCTATGTTACAGGAATAGAATAAACAGAATTGTGTTTTATTTGGAACAGAATATGATAAGTTTCACGTGTGTTTTCTGTCACCAACACGTAACCCTGAAGAAACAAACCATGATTATCGAGTTCTCATGAAGCTGGGTTTCTTGGAAAGGATATTAAAACAGATCCTCATCACAAAGAAGAGTCATGCTAGTCCTGAGTGTGGTGGCCTTTAATGACACTGAGAAAAAAGGCAATATTTTTATTTAATTAGACCAAGAAAGCTTGAGTTGCTACACTTGTGTGAACATCTCATAGGCTGTTCCAGTGAAGGTGTTGGGTAAAGTCTTCCCTGTTATTTCATTCAGTGCTATAGGAATCCAGGATCAATGACATTAAATAGTTTGCAGATCAGGAACTAACCTTTCTCCCTTAAATATTTAGAGACATGAGGCTCCTGTCCAACACACCTACATTGGGCACATAAAAACCAGACAGGCATTATGAAAACATCAAAATCAGTAATTCTAATCCCCAGATTGTGTGGACACTCTTATTCTGAAGTCAGTGCTGTTCTTTAGTTTTCGTTTCTCCTTAAATTCTTTCCTAAATGACACAAACCAAGTTTAAAAAAAAAAAAAAAAGGCATTTTCATAGCAGAATACAAGTAGCTACCAGCATAATTATCCTGCTTTCCTGTGACACAAATGCCTGTAAGGGAACATGGAATATTTAAAAGACAGAGAAAAATTATCAGCCATGGATTTGTGAGTATTAATTCTCTTTCTCATTGCAAGGAGGTGAGAGTGTTGCTCTAAACAATAGCACTGGGTAGACCTCAGAATAATTTATATTCAAATTTTTTTTGTTCAAAGATTTCTAGAGGATTATGCAAAGTAGATCTGTGCCTATTCTTCACTCAGTAAATAGGTTAGGCAGAATTTCAGTGATATTTCACTATGCATCCCATTCTGCTGACCAATAAGGTGAGTACATATGAATAATATTTCCTTGGAACAGACCTGAATATAATGTCATCCAAAATAAATTCTGCTTTGCCAGGAAGAGACAGCAGAGAAGCATTCTCTTCCTCTGCTGCTGGTTGAACAGGGGGAGGAAGACCCCAGATATTTGTATTGGTTCGTCTAAACTAGGGTAGTAAATGAACTTGACATTTCTTGCTGTCTACGTTTTTATGTTGGAGGATAGAATTAGAACAAATCTTACTGCACAAATATATTGAACCAGTGGTAAGACATACAATACAAAACTTAGATTAAAGCAGAATTTCAGAAAGTTTTGAAAGCCAGTCTCTAGGTCTGGAATTAAAGACTGTGTCCCACCCCCATTGTTCAGCTAATAGTATCAGGTTTTGGAAAGCAGCTTGACCTGAGTTGGGCCTTGCTTTATTGTGTGACATTCTTGGTCTTCCCTTAATCACTTGACTGGGGAATGAAATACTTAATATTTTGACAGTGATTGTCTGACTCTCAGTCATTAATTCATCCTCAGCAGTGAGGAGATGTACAGTAGTTTTATTTTCTGGATAGTATTTCAGCCTCTCTTTCAGCAGGCTGCCCAGAGAAGCCGTGGATGCCCCACCTCTGGAAGTGTTCAAGGCCAGGTTGGAAGGGACTTGGAGTAAACTGGTCTAGTGGAAGGTGTCCCTGCAATTTGTACAGGAGCACGGGAAAGGCAACAGACAGGTATTGAACCAATACGTGAAATTATCTGTGAAAACACTTTGGGATTCTGAGCTGTGGCTGCAGCTCCTGACCCTGCCACAGACAATTCGTGGGGCCTCGGGCAAGTCTCTCTGTCCTCTCCACGTCTTACTGCTGCAGCTTAAAATGAAAGCACTGAAACTTCATTTCCTCACTGTTTGTCTTCTTTCCCTCCACAGAACAGCCGGATTTTTTATGATTCTGCTCCACAATATCTAAAAAGGAGATTAAGGTCTTTCATGGAGTTGCCTGTCTGTTGTGAACCGTAAATAATAAATATGCAATTCTGTTGTATGAAAGAACAAGCTTTATCTTCCATATTATATCACTGTTCAAAAAGTCCTATTGCTATCGCAGCTGGAAAAAGCAAGCATCAATCTTCACCCAATACTGTGACAAGAATTTTTTCTGCATTCTACCAAAAAAAAAAGGGGACATGTGACACCCCAGAGCCACCTGTATATTCTGATTACTGAATGGTAAGATGTGCATTGACAGTTTCCAAAATACTTTTCTACCTGCTAGTTCGACTATGTGCAAGAAGGACATAAATACTGAGGCTTAGATAAATTCATGGCATTTCCAGCTTAATGGAAGTGTTCAGCTTGCTGTCATTCCCACTGCCAGCAGTACTCCTGTATTTAATTGTTGAAGTGCTTCTGCTGCTGAACAACTGATGTTAAGTGAGCCTTAAAATTAGAGCATTGCAAATGGGGAAGGTTTCATTTTTTATTTATATTTTTCCACCACTCAGACTATCATAATGAAAGTGGGACCAAAATTATAGAACTGCAAATTCACCCCCAGGATTTTCCATCTGGGAAAGGTGACTGCAGGATACACAACTTTACTTAGAGAACACAACTCTGCAATTCTACCCCTGGATTCCTCTCCATCCTTTCCCCTGTGCACGCATGGTATCAGTTCGTGCTTCCCTTCACATCCCTCCTTCCCACCTCCAAGCTTTACTCAGGGGTTTTAAGCAGAAGTTACTCTAAGCCCTTTACTGCTCAAACCAGCAATAAGCTTTTGTTCAGACCTGAGTCTGGATGGAGCTGTTTGGGAACACAGAGTTGTGCTGGAATCCTGTCACACTCAGGACTGACACAGCGGGAGAGCAGAGGAGCCATCCACTGTCACTTTGGCCATATAGAGTTCACTGAGGAATTACATATTTTATATTCCTTACCCAGCAGCTCCTAGGCTTAGTTCCCCTGCACATGTTTGATAACAAATTCCCTAGAAATTTCCATGGTAACACTCAGAAATATCACAGGGAATTCAGTAGCCACCTCTGCTTGACTTTGTTTGGAACAGAGGCAGTATCACCTTACACTGGAGTTCCCTGGCCCTGGACACCCGTGAATCAGAACAGGATGAGGTGGAAATGGAATATTTTCCATGCTGCACTCAGAGGGATCTGTACATTGCTCTTGGTTCTGCCAGTGGTTTCTGGGGTAATTGTGACCAAATCTATTTGAACATAGAATAACAAAGGTTGTAAAAGACCTCCAAGATAATTGAGCCCAACCTTTGGAACATCACCTTGTCAACAAAAACACAGCACCAAGTGCCATGTTCAGTCATTTCTGGAACATTTCCAGGGATGGTGACTCCATCAATTCCCTTGAGCTGCCCATTCCAATGCTTGATCAACCCCTCAGTGAAGAAATTCATCCTGATGTCCATCCTGCTAAAACATTCTTTCAGGTAGTTGCAGAGAGGGATAAGTTCTCCCCTGACCCTCCTTTGCTCTTAAACTAGAATTTAGTAAAAATATGCTAAAAATTGTAAAAATTATTTTATAACAATAACACAATTTTATGTTACATTTAGTTTATAAATTATTTTTGAAAAATATCATTATAAAATAATAATCAATTCTAATATATTGTTTCATATTATTTCCTATCACGGGTAGCTTGAGAAATCTGAAGTACTCTGGGGTAGTGGCTTCCAGTTCCATATGTGCACATCCTGTAGGACCTTTGTCGTATCTGCCAAACCCATGTGGATGTTTCAAGTGCCTTGGGGTATCTCAAATCACACTGGATGCATCCAGTTAGGCAACTGAACTGAGCTCTTCCTCCCTGTTTTCCCTACCAGCTCCAGCCTGATCAGCATAATGCCAGGAACCACAAGATGCGTATAATAAGGAAAGGATCAAATAAATTTCTTCAGAAAAAGCTGTGTGCACCAAGCTATCAAACCAACCTTGCCTCTATCCATTTAGGATTCGTTATTCTCATTTGTGTACTTGTCAGTGTTACATATGGGATTATTTGCCTTTCAAATGGGAGCACATAACTGCCTCACCTCATCCCTTCTCCTCTTAATGAAAGCCTTCCCATCCCCTCAAGCTCCAGAAGACAAAATTAATACCACAACTTCTGGATTTTATTGGTAGGAGTGACAACATGCTCCAATATCTCTTCCCTGTCAATTACTCCTTGGCAATTCAAAAAGCCCTGGAGCTTCTGCAGTAAATAGTCTGAATGTGAACCAAAATGCACTCCTGAAAGAACAAACTCACCTGGATGATTATCCCTTTCCCAAGAAAAGATGGAGTCAGGGCAAAGAGAGTAGAATTTCTTTCCAGAATGAATCAGAGGCAGAACCAAAGCTGAGAATAAATAGAACTTTAAACTCATATTTTAGTGTCGAACACAGAAGTGTATGTGTTTGAGTGTTTGTGTCAGCTTTTGTACATTTTAGAGAGAATCAAGGTCTGTCTTCCCACATGTTTGAGTTTTTCCATGAACAGTTCCACATAAATAGAAAAAATTTGTGGGTTTTACCCCTTAAAAGTCATATCCAACCAAACCAAGCAAAGTTTTTTGTAAATGGATCAATTCCATAGAATCAGAATCATTGGATAGTTTGGGTTGAAAGGGACCTTAAAGATCATCTTGTTCCAACCCTCTGCCTTGGACAGGGACACCTTCACTAGACCAGGAGTTCAACTGACTTCTACTTGATTTCAGAGCTGATTTCTCTGAAAAAGAAAAGGTGTTGTCAGAGTCTTAGGAAAGGTTTACTTTCAGAAGGAGTTCCTGAGGCTCCCAAGAACCCCCCCAGGGCAGACAGAAACAGCAATTCAAGGAACACCAGATCAAGGTCTCAGGTCTTACAGAGGATTTTTCTTGATCCTAAGGATGGTTTGGATCTAGACATGCCTCAGTCTCAGTGGTCTAGGTAATGTCCAAATTGTCCTTTGAATCTGGGATACTGCCTGTCTCATTTAGGATGACAAACCTTTTGTTCCATTATTTTTCATGGAAGTATTTGGAACAGTGAGAGAAGATTAATGATTTTTCTATTTATTAATTTATTTATTGAAAGGTCATGCAAGGTAATTAGGAGAACTCTTTCAGTTAAAATTATTTTTATTTTGAAAATAGGGAAAGGAATCCTTCTTGAAAAATGAAATATGTCTCATAAGACTGACATTTCTCCCAAAACCCACCCACCAGCTGGTTATCAGCTGGAGCATGTTGACAGTATCAATCCTAAATACAGCTGTGGGAGCAATGTAGCATCATAGAGATGATGCAGGAGAGGAGTTTGGAACTACAGTTTCTCCCATGGTGTCCTTGAGGGATGGGAAGGAAGTATTTGGGTATGAATGGATGGGAACACACTAGAAAATCCACCCACTCTACAGCAGACAACTTTTCTGTGTGATTCACAGCATGTGTCTTACAGCCCCTCAGATCTTTACATCTCCTTTAAGCTGTGTACAAATCATCCAAGGACACACACACTGTTATTCCCCTGGGTTTCACAGAGCCCACATAATGACATGACAGTCTTCCAAGTCAGGATTTCTTTACTGGGAATAGAATACAAGGAGTACCTAAACTTAATGCCAAAGCAGGCTTTCATCTTGTGACAGAGCCTGTCTCTGTTTCATGGATGTTGTTGGCAAAACCTCCCTTGATTTGATGTGGGAGATGTGGGATATCACAGTGTGCTGAAAGTAGATAGTCCACATTGCAATTCCTGCTGCTCATTTCTGCTTCCCAGGGAGGATTCATCAGAAGCAAAATGAGTCTCCAAAAGAAACAGCCGTCCCTGGGTAAAATATGAATATTGGGGGTGATTAAGTGCTGCCTAGTAATTCTCTTCCATACCTTGTGAGTTAAAGTAATTTATATTCTTCCAATTTGTTCCCACAAAGTCTGGATTTCTGAGTGGTTTTTAAGTACTAGAGTCTTTTCCCTGTACAATAAACCTGTACAGTGAGCACTTTTCTAATTTTTTCTTTAATTGGCAGCTGCTCATGTATACACTCTTTCTGAGTTATGAAATAAAATTATTGCAGATATTATAAATTTTATTCAAAAATCACTATGGAAAAGTCTTACAATATGTTGTTTCTCACAGCAGAAGACTGGACTCAAATAATTCATGTCATTCTGATGAGTGTTATGTTCATATCTGATGCACTTTTTTTTTAACACCAGATGGGTTTCTGAAAATATAATATAAAAATATTATACCAATAATATATAGTATAAAAGAAAAAATATAAAATATAATATAAATCATATAATATAAAATTAATGTGATTGATATGAAAATTAATATAGAGTATTAACATGCATATAAAATACAATAGTAAATACTAATATATTAATATAAATAAAAAAAGTTATTTCCACTTCCAAAGAAGGTCTAATATGCAAAAAGAGAGAAGAGAGGACATCAGCAAGACTCTGTTTCAGAGACAAATCATCAGGATCAATTGCCTTTTCCAAAATTAGTGATTGGGCATTACCAGTGACAACCCATTGGAATAAATGATCTTTAAGGTCCTTCCAACCATTCCATGATTCTAAGTTCCTGGAATTGTTTAATCCTAAGAGTACTCAGATGCTGGGTTCCAAAAACTGCAGATGGAAAGGAAAGACTATTCTTATATGATTAATGGAAGTAAAATGCTCAAATTCAGGTAATTCTGGTCTTGTACAGACTTTGCAGACTCACAGAACTGAAACCTGGGGGAACTCTGTCCCTTCGGCCTGACTTAACCAGCTCAGGGAGCCTGTTGTGAGTCACTGGCCATCCAAAAGGACCGCTGTCATCGAGCAGTTCTAGACAAGACACTTCATCATAAAAAGTCTGAGGTAATTCAAATTAATGACAGTCTAAATTTGCTTCTCCATCCACTGCAAAAACAAACTGAGGCAAACAGCTCAGACGCAGTTGCTGCTCAGTGCATCTCTCACCTGAGAAAAGGTGTGCCCTGTTCTTCATGGGTTTGAAAGCTTTAAAAGCTTTCAGGGTTACTCAGTGACAAATCATAACCAATGAGACTCTTAATTCCACTTTCAGATATGTTAAAATGGTAGTTTGGCAGTAAATAATCTCTCAGGTCCCTTCACATACCCAGATATTAGTCTTCATTAAAACAATAAAAATAAGAATAGCATCCAGAAGCAGAAAAGTGCTGTGAAGACAACTACAGTTAAAATTGCAAATTCTACACTGCTGAAATAGAATCATGTCTTGCATCCTTTGGATCATCAGTAAACAATCCATTCCTCAAAAATATCTATATGATGTCCTGGAAAATCCTCATAGACATCTAAAATGTGACATTGTTCTTTTCCCTCTGGTTCTCAGTCTCTTTTAAAGACCACATGTGCTCTGCTTGTTCTCTGCTGATCACTGAACTAATTTATTCCAGCCTGCCAGTTCCATCATCATGCCAGTTCCCTTCTCATCCCAACTCCCTTAATTATTTTATGGAAACTGGGGTTCTCCAGTGGAAATACTTCATTGACTCAGGCCACCCAGACATGTCTTCTGCTTTGAATATGCTTTGTTTTACTAAAGAGAGAAAACTGGGGGGAGAATTAGGGGAAAAGGAGAGAAAAAGAAGAGCATTCATATCACATCTGGTTGATTTTTCAATAGTGCAAATGAAAAGAAATTAAAAGGGCTTTTTACTGTCGAAGGAGAGAACGTGAGAGAGAGGTCACGTGCTGTTCACGAGTTTCTGTTTGTCATTATGAATGTATTAATTCCTTTTCTCTCTTTTAACTTTGTGTCAGCTGTTTGCTACTTCCTCAGCTCCCCAAACTGTAGCAGTGGATGATGGACACGTATCCCATTTAGTCATGAAGGACCCATGTCTATCTCCCATTAGATTAATGTTTTCAAATCATACTACACGAAGTAATAACCATCAGCCTGCTGGTAGCTTTTACACATTTTAAGTAATTTTTCTCCCTTGTCAAGACATCAAATTAACATTGTAAAGGAGAAATTTAATGCCCATGCAGTATTTAGACAGAGAAACAGAAATTATGCCTAATCAGTCCTGGTGTGAGTGATTTCAATAATTCCTGTATTAGCAGTTCCAGATATTTTATGTTGTCAATCTTTTTTTTTTTTTTTCTGTTAAAAAACAATTTAATTAGCTCTAGTTTTTTTACCTCTTCCAGGAACTCTGAAGCCTTCAAACTACCCTACTCTCTCTCACTCAGGAAAAAAATAAAATTCTGCTTGAATGAGTCATCCACAATTTTAAGAACTTATTCCAGATAGAGAATGAAAACCACTGCAAATTCATAGAATCACAGAATAGCAGAATGATTTGGGTCAAAAGGGACCTTAGATACATATTCTTAATACATTCTTCATATATAAACAGTGCTCATGGAGGCTCACATTTCTGTGGCACATTTTGGTGAAAGCAATTTAGGAAATGTGACTGTTCACAGCTTTCTAGGAAGGCATTGCTCCTGGATCTTAATGAGGTTTCAGAATCACAGAATCATTCAGATTGGAAAAGACCTCTAAGATCATCTAGTTCAACCTTTGAAGATGAAAATGAAAGCATAAAACTGTCCTTTGTCATTTAAAAACAACATCTGAAACAATCTACTGGATGCTTCAGAATTTGTTATTCATTGTGTCTCAAGGTAATAAATTCATGGTAGAGACAGCTGGACTTTTCATTTTTCTTCTTGTATCGGTTCTTCAGTTGTCCATTTCTTCCCTTGAGTCATTTCTTCATTTTCCCCATTATTTCCAAGGTCATCTGAAGGTTTTCTCGACTCATATAATAAATTAATTCTCTTTGTTCTATTTGTTCCCTCAAAAACAACCAGACCAAAACTACTACTTCTAGCACTCAACTTGTCTCTTCCTTTATTCAGACTGAGGGTCAGACTTGCTCAGCAAATAGCTCCAATTTCTGTCCATCACTCACAGGGTAAAGTAGTTGTCAGAGTGGGAGAATATGATATAATACAGCTCTGTCTGCTCTGTTTCCTGAGCTCCAGGGGCCTTTTTTTTTGTGGTACTGTTGACCTTGGCAGAACTGAGAAGTTTTATTTAGTGTTACTGTTTTCTTCACTGAAGTTTACATATTTTAAGTGGCTCAAAAGATGTGTGGGTGTGTGTTTCAGACAATAAATGACTTCAGGCATTCTGATTCTATCAGTCAGTGAGATCTATCCCCTCCTGCTCTGAAGGCTACGACATTTTATAATGAAACAGTTGAAGATATTATATGCTGGTTGTACTACAGGAAATGCATATTATTTCAATTTTTTTTAGATTTTATTTTTTAAAAAGTCTTTATCATTTTTTTGATACTTTGAAAGCCTTGCTTTGTAACCAGCTAATACAGTGTTTACTCAGTAAGTAATTAATTTTTAGAGTCGATATTCTGAAATTTATTTTAGTAGTGGACGTTTGCAAAATTAAACACTTCAACCCATAAATATTGTATTTTTTCAAGTATTAGATAAAATAAAAAAAATAAATACAGGAAAATAAGTGTTATATGAAAGAGCATCCCTACAATTAAAACTACTGAATGCTAGAAGCAATTTTGTAAATGATGCATCCTCCAAGAGAATTTCTTTAGGATTCAGCCAATAAGCACTACATGACATCAGTCTATAATAGCACAGTAACTTTAAGAATCTGAGCAAAAAGTGATGAACATATATTAAAAATAAGTAATTACCTAAGTAAATAAATAAAAAGAAGCTGCAATGTCTGGTTATTGTCTCTAGAAAGAGATATCCCAGACTAAGAAAAACATAAGAAAGCTACCTACGGATCTTGAATGTCTTTCTACAAAATCTTTTGTGTTCTTAGGAGTCAGGTCAGAGATCTACCAAGTACTGAACACAGCAGGTCTGGAATGGCTTTGGGAAAGGAGTTTTTGGCCAGAACAGGAGCATAACTTAATTAACCTTTCTGAATGAAGAAGAGCTGATTTCTCAAGAGCTGTCTGGGAATTATAACTTCCCAAGCTGTTCCCAGACTATGAAATGGACAATGAAAAAATTAGGAAATGGATAGAGAGGAACAAAGTATTTCCTTTTGTTTCTTCATGATTTTTCTTAGAGAAATGTTTGGTGTGTTCAGTTATGTACCACCAAGTGACCAAATAAACACAAACATTTAAAGATATTTATTTTCCAGTGCAAGTACGACTTCAGACTTTTCTGTGCCCTTGGTTATAACGAGTTTATTCAAAATGGTGGGAAGTAAACATTTTGATGTCTTCTGACAGGTATCATCGGTCACAGCAGAATTGTCAACTTCCCCAAATTCTTTATCAAAATATTCACCCCTGGCAATCATTATTTCTGAAGAGGAAAGGTGGCAAAGAGATTGCAAGGAAAAATGACTGTTCTGACACTTCCTACCTCAGGTGCAATGCTGGTCTTTTTGTAGCTGTGAATAGAGGTGAGGCAAGGTCGGGAGAAATAGGAAATATCTTTTATGATATCCTTGAAAAAAAAACAGAGGTGCTTTTAAACTCCTTTTTCTCTTTTTCAGGCCTCAGATACAAGCAGCAGCCTTCAAAATAAAATCCAGCTTGAAAAGAGTA
Source organism: Corapipo altera (assembly GCF_003945725.1). Classification (NCBI taxonomy): domain Eukaryota; kingdom Metazoa; phylum Chordata; class Aves; order Passeriformes; family Pipridae; genus Corapipo; species Corapipo altera. Next base: position 1,362,780 of record NW_020884970.1, on the reverse strand, counting down.
GCTCTGAATTTCCCTTGATCCTTCATTTTTCAGTATCTCTGAGGTTTTCCTGTGTAATTGTACAACATACCCGGAGAGGGACATGGTGCTCAACAGTTTTTTCACTGTAAAAACTTTGGGGTGAAGATATATATTTCTTTTGAGACCCAGGGCAAATGGTTTCATGTTTCAGTGCTTGGATCTTTCTCCTACCTTTTGTTTTCTCTGTTTACGAGACATCTGAAAACACATCTTTCTTCACTTTCTATTTCCAGTCCATTGATGTTTCCATCACAGCTGAGTCATCTCACAAACAAAGCAGAAAGAATGGGACACTTTAGGGTAAACTGTTCTGCCTTAGATGTTTATTTTGGGATGAGTCACACTTGATGGGTCTTATTTTTCTCCATTTGTTGTAGAGGGACTTCATGGGAATATGTCAGAGAGAGGTGTGGAGATGGAAAAGAGGATGACTATTACACTGAGCTGGTAGACTACCTATCCCTTCACATTTGGGTGTCATGGATTTGTTCAGGGATTTCACTGGAGGACTCAAGAAGTCATTGTGCTCATGCTTCACTTTCAGGAGTTGGGAGAAAATAAGATTATTTTTTTAACTTTTGCAGATTTGATTTGTTAGAACAAATGATAAATATTGTTCCACTGTCTTCTTAAAATAAAATACTCATAGAATCATAGAATGGTTTGAGTTGGAAGGGACATTAAAGATCATCAAGTTCCAACCCCCTGACATGAGCAGAGACAGCTTCCACTAGACCAGGTTGCTCCAAGCCCCATCCAACCTGACCTTAGACACTTCCAGGGACGGGGCAGCAGTAGTTTCTCTGGGCAACCTGTGCCAGGGCCTCACCACCCTCACAGGGAGTAATTTCCTCCTAATATCCAATCTAAATCTACCCTCCTTCAAGGAAGCAGAAGGTTTGCTAATGGAAGGTACAAGGCAGATTCCGTTCAAAATATTCCACACTATGTTCAGTTTCATCTGTCAGAGTAGAAATCTCTGGAGATACTTTCCTAAGTAATCTTAGCAATATTGTGTGGAACATCCATACACAAACGGCAACACAAACCATGAGGTAGTCGAAGGAGTTTCAAGATACCATCCAAATGTATTTCCTTTCTCTGTCCTTCTCATGTCATTGGTCTTTTCTCCATGACCGGTGCCTCACTCGTCCCATGTATCCCACACCAAACTTTGAGGCATCCAGAGATCAGATGGGATGACAACTCCCATGTAGCTGCTCGGAGAAGCTGTGACTGCCCCATCCCTGGAAGTGTTCAAGGCCAGGTTGGATGGGGCTTGGAGCAACCTAGTCTAGCAGAAGGTGTCTGTGCCCATGGCATGAGGGGAAAACTGGATGATCTTTAAGGTCTCTTCTAATCCAGGCCATTCTATAATTCTATGATTCTGTGAAATTATTAAAATTGCAATTCAAAAGCAGCTCTTCTGACTACAACTGTTGTTAAACATCAGTCAAGTTTTGGAGTCCTCCAGGATGGGCCAAACCAGCAGGAACAGAATCCTTGTTGGGAAACTTGCATATCCTTTACCTCCATTCCCAAGCCTTTATTTCATTAAGATCTTGAGATAATGTTACTTCACAGCTTATGGGACTGTCTGTGAGTACTGCAGGAAATGTTTTGCTATTTGGGCAGCATTTGATGCTTAAACACTGTTTCTAGTCTTTCCTGGGTGTAGGACTGGGGACCAGATGTCAACATCTGCTTTGTTGAACCTGGTCAATATTTTCTTGTTACCCTCTCCTCTCATCCCCACCTTGTATTGCAATAACATCCTGCTAGACAAAACCCACAGAACTTCATTCCTCAGTTCTCGTGCTGAAATCAGGAACTTGTCAATGAAACAGAGTCTACCTTTAGAACAAAAAGAAAGGAACAACAACAAACCCCTCAACTGCAAATTGGTAAAGTTCAGGTGACAAAAAATACTTCCTTCAGGTATCTGTTCCTCTGGCTGACTTACTGTCACTGGTACCTTCCCAAATATGAAAATAAATGAAAATAAAATAAAATCAGAAAAAGAGAAAAAAATTTGTTTTGTCTTGAATTTTTCTGGCTCTGAGTCCCTACAGCCCAGTTTTGCAAAGTAGCTCTGCTCAGTGAAGAGCCCTGCAGCACCATTTCACAGAATATCTTTCCTCGATCCAGGTTTTGCTCTAAATCTTTTAGAACTGCACACAGCAATGACATGCTTCAGCCCAGATTTTAGCAGCCCACAATCTTGATGTTATGCTTTAATTGAACTGGAATTACATTTAGTCAGAGCTTGAAATTTCTGATTTGCTCAGATGCCTTTGTTTTCATACACAAAGCTCTTGCTCTGTACTTTTTTCCCCTCACCCTTTCCCTCTTGAATTATTTAACATTTAGAAAGCTGAGCTTTGCCACTTTTATTTCCATCCCCAGTTTTATTGCTAAGTGATTTACAAATCAAGCCTTGCATCTAATGGCACTGTGTATTTCCATTTCCAGTGCTCTTCTTTACTGTCGGCTCTTGTTGGATGGGGCAAAGCTCAGCCACAAATAACTGAAATTAATGTCAAATTGCATCATGTGCAGCTTGAATTTCAATTATGAGATCTGAGTAAAAATGCATGTTTCCAGCAAACAGCAGCAGCACTGTGAATCCCCTGGCCCACAACACACATTACTAGAAAGCATCACAGGCAAGACAAAGATGCAGAATCTCAAAATCTTAAAGCAAATCTAGTTGGCATTTAGTTAAAGCCAATAAACTGTGAGAATGAGCATCATTCAGGCCTTCAGCTCCTGCATCCCCTGCCCTATGATATGTCTGTGCCTGTTTAGAGCCTGGAACTCAACCGTTTTCTTCCTGAATAATGTGAAGTGAGCAGGGATTAATCTCACCTCCGAACCTCTAGTGCATCCTAAATATGTTGTAGTTTGTGTGGAAGGCTTGTATTCAGCCCATCTTTAATTCTGGATTCAGGGATTTGAGGGTGTTGATTGAAAGCAGAACATGAGCCAATGTGTGCCCAGGTGGGCAAGAAGGCCAAGGGCACCTGGGCTGTACCAGCAATAGTGTGACCAGCAGGACCAGGGAAGTGATTTTCCCTCTGTGCTCAGCATTGGTGAGGCTACACTTTGAATTCTGTGTTCATTTTTGGGTCCCTCACTACAAGAAAGACATTGAGGTTCTGGAGGATGCCCAGGGAAGGGCAATGGAGCTGGGGAAGGGTCTGGAGCTCAAGTCTGATGAGAAGCAGCTGAGGGAGCTGGGGGTGTTTAGCCTGGAGAAAAGGAGGCTCAGGGGAGACCTTATTTCTCCTGACAACTCCCTGAAAAGAGGTTGTAGTGAGGTTTGGGTTGGTCTTTTCTACCATGTCTTGAGTGAAAGAACAAGGGGTTATGATCTTTAGTTGCACCACAGAGGTTCAGATAATCATTAGGAAAAAAAGAAAATCACTGAAAGAATCATCAGGCACTGAAATAAATTGCCCAGGAAGGTGTTGGAGTCACTATCTCTGGAAGTTTTCAAGATGGGGCACTCAGGGATATGGTTTAGGGTGATTGTGGAGGTGCTACATTGACAGTTGTACAAATGATCTTGAAGGTCTCTTCCAACCTTGATGGTTCTGTGATTCACTGAAAGGCCCAGTGTATGTGAAGACTCAATGAGAAGACGCTTTTGTTCTCATTGTTATTTGTGGTCCGTCTGGTGATACAAAGAAGTCAAGCTTTGTTTGGTTTTCAGTAATAGTTGGAGGCAAGAAATAAGCATATTGAGGACAGGTAGGTTTTATCTTCATGCAGATATCTAAATGGGTCAAAAGAATCACATTCTCACATGCCTTTTCCTCTCCATTGTCTTCAAAGTATGTTGAGGAATGAGGTTATATTTAGAGTCTACAGAGGGCAGTTCCCTGGCACTGCTGAATTTGATGTGGCTTCAAACGTTTCAGCCAAGTGAATGACCTACATATCCCCTCCAAACACAGGTATTGCAATGCAGCCACACGTTTTGCCTCTTCAACTTCCTCAAGAAAATAAGTTCCTTCCATTAGAAAGTGATTGCAACTTTTGGATGCTCTACCCAGGAGGAAAAAAAGTCATTATATTGCACCCCTGTTGCTCCGTGAGCACTACTCTCAAAGAAAGAAAAAATAACCTTCTATTAGCATAGAAAAAATGAATTTTTCTGAATGCTACATGCCAAAGTGAAGCTAACAAATGTGCCCCACTGGCACTTGAAAAAACCAGATAAATTCCACTTTATAAATCCATTTGTGTAAAAACCATCTAGAACCTGCTGTCCTGTTAAAATGACAGCAGCCTGGAGCACTGGAAAACTGCTTTCTTGTAATCTGGTGTACGTCTTGCTGTCACAATCAGCTCTAAGCAGACACTGAAGAGCGACCCAGCATATTATTTCATCAGGTGAACTTTAAAAGTGTTATTACTTTAAAACACAGAGAGTTTGTAAAGACATTTTTAATGGGGACTGGGATGTGGGTTTGTGCTAAGATTCGCAGTGATTAAATCTTCCCTTTATCTGCATAAAAGAAAGAGGAAAGACAGATTTCTATAATTATTTCTCTGAAAATATATTTTAGGTGCAGAAAAGAGATAGCAAGTTATCTTTCCCTCTGTGTGCTGGCTCCCAGCTCAGGGTGTTGGCTTTGGTCAGACACCCAGATCTGAGCTGAGGCCACAAACCCCATTTGTTTACCCCAACAAAAGCTTACACAACTTAATTGTTACTTGGGCCTTTAGAACAGGAAGGGATGAGCCAAGCCCAGTGTTTCCCTGTAGGCACCACATCACACAGACTTTACGCTTCACATGTGCATATTGTGAGTTCCCAAATAACAAAATATCTGCATCCCCACCCCCTTGCAGGGCACTGAAATTGCTTTGGATGAACTTGGGTGAGCTGCAGCTGCTGCTACCAAGGCTCTGCTCAGGAAACAGATTCTTTTTCATTTATTGTGTCTGCCTAAAAGTAAGGTGCTTAATCCAAGCTGATGATCAGGGCTCTCTCTGTACCTGCTGGAGTGGCAGATTCAGCACCAGAAGGTGCTTCATCCCGTTCTGAGGCAGAGCTGTACTGTCTCTTATAAATATACAGGAAGTTTAGACATCTGGTTCAGATTAAGTATTCAGCTTTTAGATAGTAAAGTTAGTTGAAAGCAAATTCATCCCCCGTATGATACTGTAAAATTGCTGACAGCCAAGATTAGGTATGTTAAACTTAAAACATGCCATTTGAGCAAAGAAGGCCTTATTCTGGAAGTGTTCCTGCAGAAAAAAACCACAAGATATAGTCCTTTGTGGGGGAAGACAGAGAGGACAAAGTAATATGTAAGAACTCTTTTCCACAGGTAAATAAAACCCAATGACAAAGGCAAAACAAGGCATTTATATTTCTGCCAGGTTTATTGTGGGACAAGAGCTTTTGAAAGTCAACAGAAAGGTCAATCAGCAGGTGGAAATTTTATTAAAAATATTTAACCTGGCTTTTATTGCCAAATGTAAAAGAAAACCAATTAGATAATCCTACGTAAAGCAGGCAGAAGAATGGCATTAACACTCCCAGAATGTGAAATACACATCACTAAAGATGTGTATTGTTCATTTACTTACCTATGATGGTAGGGGGGAATCAATTATGTTTCACCTTCTAACTGCCTTTTAAAACCTTGCAAAATGGATTCATATAGCACCAGAGATACAGCAATAAAATAAGGGGGGCAGTAAAGCAAAAAGTGGATAATAGAGAAGGGATGATGTAAAACACCTATAAATGTTGGTCTGAAAAAAAAAAGAAAAAAGCAGGCCACATTTCTACTTGGGAAGATGGTTTAAATCAGTACTGCTCCATTGCAGCCTTGAGTGCAGAACAAAATCATTGTGGTGATGCCTTGTGTCCGTGGACAATCCTTGACTCCTGCAGCATAGTCCCTCTGTGGAAGATTTGACCTTTGGTCTTGCTGAGTTTGATTCTCCAGCAAAAAACAATGAGCATCTTCAACTGGTGACAATGTGAGTCTGTGTCAGGTTGTGATAGAATGATAGAATAGATTGGAAGGGACCTTAAAGATCATCCAGTTTCAAACCTCTGCCATGGGCAGGGACACCTTCCACTATCCCAGGTTGCTACAAGCCCCATCCAGCCTGGTCTTGGACACTTCCAGGGATGGGGCATCCACAGCTTCTCTGGGCAACCTATTCCAGAGCCTCACCATCCTCATAGTCAAGAATATCTTCCTAATATCTAATTTAAACCTTCTCTCTTTCAGATTAAAACCATGATACACATGCAACAATTGTGTATCTTAGGTTATTCATCTGGGTATCCATATTGTCTCCTCTATCTTGTGAAGCTGTACAGAGAGAGGTGGCCAAAATAAGTGGGATTAAGGAGCAAGTAGGTTCCTGTCATCCAACTGTGAGGCTGCTGTGACTCTGCGACCCCAGGTGCAGCAGCAGCAAAGTCGAACAAGTATCCCCCAAAATTACACCTACACAAATGCACACATACAAAGAAACACACACAGTACACACATGAGCAGCCACAAAGATGAACACAGACACAGAGCAGTAGCTTTGCCAGCATCCCGTGAACACACACAGCACTCACATAAACACCAACAGCACAGACAACCACGTTGCATTGCTCCTCCCCAGCCAAGTGGGACTGAAGTTGCTACAGAAACACACACGGTGGAGATTTTTCCAGCAGCTGGACTGAGATAGTTCATGAAGCAGCTGGTCCCAAGGTCCCAGTCCTTGCCTCAGGCTTGTACCAGGACTCTCAAAGCCCTGGTGCCCCCAGTGTAGCAGCTGGCACCAGACCTCCCATCCTGCTCACAGCCAGTCTGGCTTGCAGCAAATCACATTTATTTGCTGGCTCAGAACAGTGAGTTCACCAGCACAGGAAAGAGCAACAGGGTTTAGGAATAAGACAGAATAGATTATGGGGAAGTGAGGGGCTCAGCCAGACATAGTTACCAGCAATCTACTTGCCCAGAACTCTTTTCCGTCTATTTTCCCACTCTTTGTTTCTTCCTGGTCCATCTTGATCCCTCTCTTCTGATGCTTTTGGTCTTGCTAAACATCCTATCCACAATCTTGCACATTCCTACATTCCCCTTAAAATCTCCTGCAATAACTTTTAAACAATATCCTATTCCTTTCTCCTTCTGTATCCCATATTAATTCCTAACCCTCTTCATACAAAAACCCCTCTGGTTTTCCGGGTATTCTTGAGAGTATGGTTTTCTGGCTGATTCATCCACCTGGAGTGGATTCACTGACTGGGTTAGGAGGACTTGTCCTCGGCCTCCCTGGGTCTCTGTGTGTGTGAAAAAATGAACCCTTAATCACATAACCCACCAAAGACAACATGACATTCTTGTCAGATATTTTTCTGTGCTTTATTTCTTCTTTTCACTTGCCCTTTGTGCTGTCCTCCAGTCCCTGCCTTGTCTGCCAAATAATAACCACATATCAGCAGTTTCTGCATCAGGAAGAAGGTTTCCATACTGGTTTGCCCACACAGGGGCCCTTCCCCCTGTGCCATGGATCATTGTGACATACAGTTATGTCCCTTCAGCCCAAGCAATAATGCCATTAACCCACATATACCACAAGTTATAGTGAGTCAGCTCATGTTTCTCTCAAAAAATATCAGAAATGAGTCTTCAGTGGATCACAGACTCACTCAAATTATAGTATTTGGGATGGAAATAGTTTTTGCTGCGTTGTTGCTGTGGACCTGCAGAAGGGTGGACAAGCTGTCCTGTTTTACATTTGGAATGAGTGCACCTTAGTGGTCCCATATTGAATGTAAGATTATTCAAGTGTAAAACCATACACATGAGCACCAATACATACCCTCAGCTTCATTAAACTCCAGGAAGTGTTCAAGGACAGGCTGGATGAGGCTTGGAGCAACCTGGGATAGTGGAAGTTGTCCCTGCCCATGGCAGGGAGGTTGGGTTAGATTATTTTTAAGGTCCCTTCCAACCCAAACGATTCTGTGATTCCTTTAGGACTACTCCACATAACTGTCCACCTTTCACTACAGAAATATTTATCAAGATATTTTTGTGATATGATTTTGGGCCACTTATTTAAACTTTTTTTTCCTCCCCCAAGTTTACAGCATTTAGTTTACTCTTCCCTCCCCTTTAATTCTCTATAGGCCTCATATTTGCATCATTATCTTAACCCACAGTGATTTTTGTCCTCTGTAGTGGAAATAAACCATCTTAAACATCTCAAATATTTGGTCAGTGTATTGGAAGCTGGATACTTTGTGAGATGCAGATCAAAATCTAGTTTAAGGGCTTTGGAGCTTCATGACTAAGGGACAGCAAGAAATACATATTATGTTGAAATATATGATGTAGTCCACAATATTTAAAAACACAGAGAGACTTCCGTTGCGCACACTCAACAGCAAAGACCATTTTACTGTGACTTGGGAACCAAGGGAAATATGGCTATGGAAGTGTTTCCCACAAGAGTAACATTTATCTACAGACACATCCTGATGAAATTGGAAAGTTGGAGGGAAGTGTGTGAAATGCCACAGGTTGGTTTGTATGGATCAATGAGATTACCTTGGTCCCTAAACTCTGTCCTTATGAACTGCTGCATATCAGCAAAGCAGCTTCACCAGGCAAGACCCCAATTGCACTTCCAACTTTTCCTAAAGAACGAGAAGGGAAAGGAAAATGTCAAACTCTACTTTGTTGTGATTTGGAGCCTGGTCTGTCCTCCAGACCAGGATAATCTGTTCCACTCTATTAAAGGAAAGGGAAAATCCATTCTATCTCTACTGTTACATTCCATATCTTTTAAAAGAAATAGAAACTGGTTAAACAGAGAGATTTTTATCTCTGTCTGAAGTTGAGTTCCTAGACCAGCTGGTTATTTGGGCCAGAAGGAAACTAAAATGTGGGATCTCTTCTGCTCCCTACTCCTTTTGACCTTCTTCCCAGTATTTATAACTCTATGCAAATTTTTTAACCATAATATCATGTAGTTAATGGCAGGGAAAAATGTGGGGCATGGAACCAGTGGGGCTTTAAATCATAAAAGCTCTGTCAAAACAAATTACTATCTTTCATTTTTCAGGATACATACTTGATGAAAAGTCAAAGGCAAAACTTTTAAACCAAACAAAAAAATAGGTTTAAAGAGAGTGCAACCTAACTCCTTTCTAATTACCTTTTACTTGCTTTATAGGGGACATGAAGGATTCAGGTCACTTCTTCAAGCTGAAAGAGTATTATCATGTCAGACTCCCTTTCAAACCCTTTCATTGGTGTAGAGTTACTGAATTTAGCCAAAAAAAGTCTTGTAAAATTGCTGCAAGCTGTAAGATTCTTCCACATGAAAAGATGGTCTGTCCCATCCTTCATTACTTGTCATTCTGTCCAGGTCTCACCAGCATTTCCCGTGTGTTTATCCTGAATGCTCACCCTAAAAAGCAATAAATCTAATTGTCTTCAATGTTTAGGAACTTCATTGCTGCTGTTGAACTTTACCTCTTCTTCCTACAGAAACTCAGCTTAGAAACATCACTCTTTTCTTTCCTCATGCCATTACAAGCTGCATTCTTTACAAAACAGGATTCTCGGGGGCAATTAAAATACAAATGCTGAATATTTCCATACATCCACTTTTATTTTCCTGGAGACAGTAGAACATAGCTACAGCCCAAAGGCTGAGAAGACTTCATTACTGTGCATGTTGTTATCCTCTAATGTCATCATAAATTAGTTGGAAGACTCTCCTCCCAAAACAAAGATCAGAAAGATCCTTTGAGGTTAAAGTTTTGTTACAGCAAAAAGATGTCCTCAAAGCAGCCTCATTTCAGAGACTCTGCTGGCTTGGAAATACTCATACCTTGAAGGTCCCTGTTTTGAGTCATACACATTTCCCCAAGCAGTGGTGGGAATAAGCAAACCAGTAATAGTGAAAATGTCCTTTCTCACCTTCTTTCTAAGCCTGTTTTTTACTGATCAGAATTTGGAGAGCTCATCTCCTTTCCTTTATGTCAAATACTCATCTATTATAATACTTTATAACAGTTCAATAATTGCAATAACAAAATATTAGGAAATACATTCTTATTATACATTTACCAAGAGTTGATATAATTTTCTGTATCAGATCCTTGGCATTGTCTCATTCACTCAATGTTATTTAAAATTTCTATTCTGTAAGGACACACAGATCCACCCAGGAAAGGAAATTTCATAAATAACAGAAAATCCTTTTTCATAAAGGCAAATAATCTCAGAAGAAAGAGGTTGAAAAAAGACAGGACAAGCATTTCCAGGAGTCAGGGACCATGGGAGACTCCCAGATAACCTGGTGCTATTGGAAGGAGGTTGAGGTGTCCCACCTGAGCTCCAGCTACTGCTCCAGGAAGGAGTGGCTCTCTTGAGGTTCCATTGTCGTGTTCAATAGCCCTGTGGAGACACCATGGACAGCCTGATGTCTGGAATACAACAGATACCTACAGTTAGGAAGAAGAACCATGGTGGGATGCAATTCCATTTAAGACATCTAAATGTAGGTTATAAATTATCTCCCCCTGTGTGAGATGTCCCCCCTCCCATCACAGTAGATGGACATCCAGTCAGTGCAGTCAGTATAACTTAAAGACTAATTCAGCTGACAAACCACTAGGTATTATTTATTTGAGGGTAAGTACAGTTTTCTTTAGTCCTTAATGACTATTTCCACTATTTTTTTGTTTCTTTGGGGTTTTTGGTTTTTCCCAAATCATGAATGCACTTGTTTAAGGCTGTGTCTCAGATACCTTTGGACAAGGTGAAAACAAATATGTGAGTTGTCAGTTTGGGTAATTAGGACACGTAAAAAATATATTGAGTAATTTTTAGGTGTTTAAACAATGCTCATGGTGGTGACAAACGTGTCTTTGACAAATTAGCAATTTATCATCTGGGTGTGTGAAGGTCATATTGAGGATTTTCAAAGGGCTGATGACTTGCTGCACTTCTGATTATTTTTATATATTTTTAATATGTAATGTAAAGCAATTTAGATAGATCTGATTTTTGGAAAGAGTGTGAAATTCATCCATGTCTTCAATTTCGATACCAGCAGTATTATCATGCTGTGGCCTTTGATGGGACCAGCATATCAAAAAGGCACTGAAAGAGTTTCTCATGTTTGCCATCGATTGAGGAAGTTTGGCAGTCACTCATGCTGAGGAGTGTTTCTGTTCTGTATTAAGATCTTTTGCCTAGAATTTCAGATATTATCTCCAGCTGAAGATAATCCTTTATCCAAGAAAATGCCTTCAGGATTACAGTTTCAGATCAGAAACTAATAATGAGAATAATGTACTGAAAAAAACCGAAGATGAGTTTTCTGCATCTCTGCCCTTCACACAGACAAGTAACTTCTTCTAGACTTTTACAGTCAGGAATCAGTGAGGTTTGTTTAGTTACAGAGGATTATGTTACATTTTTTGCTGTTGTTGCTATTGGTGGTGGGTTTTTTCCCCCTCTGAAGTTGTGAGAAATACAATATATTGTAATCAACTTCTGGAGCAGCTGAAATATTGATTTCTTCTGAAATACTGATAGGGGAGGTGGTATGTACAAATAGCTCCCTGGTGCTCTAGAAGAAAGAATTGTTAGTGTTCCATGACATCAGACATCTTACCTATCTATGTGCAGAAAACAAGGGGGAGAACACTTTTAATTCTAAAGGTAAAAATCAGGCAGATTCTGTCATGGTTATTCTGCTCTTCACTGCACTTGTGCTTAAATTCAGTGATTTTATTATCACAAGATTCATCCCAGTAAATGTTTTGGAGATGCCTTGTGGTTACAAAAGTGGTTCAAGGAAAATGGATCTATCAATATTTTCTGATAACTGGGATTCTCAAAGCAAGTAATTCATGTTGCCCTCAATCTTCTCTTGTAAAAGGGAAGTGTCAGCCAATTATTTTTGTACTCTGCATTTTTACTGTTTAAATAAGTTCTTCTCTTCTTCTTCTTTTCTTCTTCTTCTCCTTCTTCCTTTCTTCTCTTCTTTATCCTTCTCTTATTCTTCCTGTTATTATTGTTGTTGTTGTTATGATGTATGGTCTTATTGCAATCATTTTCATATATAAATACTTTGGTCCCCCAAATCCATCTTCAAGCACCAGAAACTTTCACCCTGGTACTGCATTTGAAGAAATAACAATATCTTTGACAGAAACAAGGAATTCAATGTGATTCATCTTCCTGGTAAGGAAAACATGGAACTTCTATCTCTTTCCAGAATTCTCTGCTCTATAGATCATTTTGACTCAGAAACTGCTGAATGTCTGAATTCATTGTCGTCATATATATAAAATAAATCAACAGGATAAGTTGTTAATAAAGCAAAATTACTTGTGAATTAGGAGTGGCTTTTCTTTCTGCTTAAACACAATTGCATATTTCTGAGCTACAAACCCAGATTTATATTCTTGTCCCAGAATTAAAGGAATCAAGAGCAAGAAAGACACATTTCTGGGATGTGATATATCCAATGTCTAAAATAGATCAGATGTGCCACGTCTGTTCCTCTCCACTGGTTCCAGAAAAGGAATGGAGCTGACTGTTCAGATGCAGAGTTCTGCACTGCAGAATTTATTTCATCTAATTTTATCAGTGTAATCCATTTTGAGACATATTAGGGGTCTGTGGTACCATATCCCAGCAAAGCTGAATGTGTGGGGTAAGGGAAAATCTTATATAAGAACATCAGAGAGGGGAAAGAGAAGTCTTTTTGCGTACTCTCTTTTTTAGGCATGAAGCAGAAGCAGCAAACTCCAGGCTAAAGAATAAATTGCTGTGACAACTTAATTCTGTTAATCAATTAGGCAATTCAAGAGAAAAAAAGGTGATTACTGAGAGCTGACAATGCCTTGCCTGCAGACGAAGACATAAAAGCAAACAAACAATCCCGCCTGCCAATTTAGCCTGGAGGGAACACTCACATTCTCTTCTGACCCCAAATCTAAGTAGCAGTTGATCTTTGAGCACAGCAGCAAGTCACATCAACCAGCTGTTTTCAATTCCACACAGGATTTCACTGTCCAGCCTACTGTCTCCAGCCTGAAAGATGTGAGAATGTGCTTCCAGCAGTCATTCGTCAATTTTTCTACTCTGTTGAAAGGATGCACAAAAGGCTGGAGGTGTGAATTCCTTTGTTTTTTTTTTTATTCCATACCTACCCAAAATAGAGAAAAAGAACAAGCTTTGCTCAGCATCCACCCTGACAGCCCCTTAACCCGACACCTCGTCTTGAGAACGGGGGAGGATTATAGAATATCACATTTTCACTGTTGTTTACCAGGTAATAGAAGCTATCCCAGAAAGGGGAAATGCCGTGTGGCACCTCCCTGACAGCTGATCCCTGCCAAGCTGTCACCTCAAACCGCGCGGAGCTTCCCCGGCGAGGGAGCAGAACCAAGGACAGCTCCACATCGCTCGGCAAAAGCCTGACCTGCAGGGCGGGCTCCTCTGCGCTAGTCTGATGGGCGCTAATTGTACAGCAAAAGGATTAAATTAGCGAGGCAATTGTCTTCCATTTCCTTTTGCTGCTTTTCTCTCTCTCTTTCCTAATTTGCTTGAATCACGCACTCAAGAGGAATTTTTAGGCTAGGAAGCTTGTTAGCTAAAATCTACTTCTCCATTCACTTGATTTCATCTACCAAAAGCCTCAAGCAAAAGTGCAAGTAAGGACAGATAAAAGGGTAGCAATTAGAGCATATCGTGATTAATTTTTTTTATTTAATCATTTATGTACTAACGACTATGTTTTCATTGCTACTTTCAGTTTGGAAATCAGGAAAGAATGATTCCATAACTTCTGACCTTAGGTGTATGAAGACTGAAAATCCTCCTCCTTGGTGCATTTCTCCTTGTGATGTTTAACAAATAATTTTACTCTCAACTGTTCTTCCAATTGTTGTAGTTCCAGTAGTGAGACAAGACTTCTTGTGGACTTAGGCAAGGTTTTGGAACCTCTTCCATCTTTTCTAGAATAAAATCAGATCAAACAACAGTGTTATAGGTATTTACACAGCAGAGTTTGCATATATATTATATGTAACTTAGCATGCATATTTGAAACTACAATGACTCTTAATTTTGTTGTCTTTCTTAGTTTAAATCCCAGATGGATATAGATTCTTCCACAGGTGAATGAAATAAAGTGAAATAAGAACATTATATTTAAGGAAAACAAATACATAGGCTTAAAAATCAAGAAAGGGAAAGGAGGAAGAACTAAATTACATGTGAGTGAATAGACCTCCTCATACCTATTGATTCACAGTTTCTATTCAGTCTCTTTCTTACGGTTAAAGAGTGATGTTAAAATTCTATATTTTTCCCTTTAATAAAAACAGAAGATGAATGATGTAAAGTCAAAGGAAAGAATCATTCTACTGACATTTCAGCTATTTTGTCTGTCTCAAATTGGATGAGACACTTGAAGTAAGCAGAGTCTGGAATACTTCATATACAAAGACTTTCATTTCCACAGAAAATGGCTGTGAGACACAGGCAGCTGTCTGAGCTGGAAGAGCTTTGTCCCAAAACCTCTGGCACTGCTCCCTGCCTTGGATCAGGGTTTTTTCACACATCCAGCCCTTTGATAGAAAGGTACTGGGAGAACAGTGCAGGGAGTTCCTGGATGGTGTTGGTCAGAGTTTATTTATACAAATGTCAGAGAGTCCAATCAGGGGTGATGCTGTCCTTGAGCTCTCAAGAGTAACTGGCAAATGTGGCCACAGTAAAGAACATGAGATGGTTGAGTTGATAGACTAGAAGGCTGGGGAGGCAAACAAAAGAGCCAGGAGTGGATTTAGAAGTGCAGATTATGTATAATTCCTGGCAGAATTCAGTTAGAAACTTCAGTAGGAAAAAAGGCAAGAGAGTCAGAAGTTTTTCAAAGAAAGCTGAGGAACAAGTTTTCCATTATGTAGGAAGGTTGGAAATTTCAGCAGAAGACCCTTGTAGCTAAACCAGACACTTCTCAGTGTGAACAAAATCCATCCTTGAAAGTTTTCAAGGCTTGGCCAGACAATAGCACTTCTATCTCTACCGAGTGCTGACATTGTTCCCACTTCCAGTGAAATGTTAGATCAGAGATCTCCACAGGTCCACAGGTAGAAATTTTTAAGGAAATAGAATCATAGAATTGTAGAATCATTTAGGTTCGAAAAAACTTTTAAGATCATCAGGTCCAAATGTA
Organism: Corapipo altera; assembly: GCF_003945725.1. Lineage (NCBI taxonomy): Eukaryota > Metazoa > Chordata > Aves > Passeriformes > Pipridae > Corapipo > Corapipo altera. Next base: position 1,347,513 of record NW_020884970.1, on the reverse strand, counting down.
AACCTAACACTGTCAAGTCCACCACTAAACTATGTCCCAAAGTGCCCTATCTGCATTTTTTTAAAACCCTCCAGGGATGATGATTGCACCACTGCCCTGGACAGCCCATTCCAGTGCTTGACAACCTTTTCAATGAATAAATGTTTCCCAATATCCAACCCCAGTGCCACTTGAGGCCATTTCTTTTTATACTATTGCTTGTTACCTGGGAGAAGAGTCTAACACCTCTTCCCCTCAGCCTCCTTTTCTCCAGGGAAAACACCCCCAGATCCCTCAGCCATTTGTTGTCCAGACTCTTCCCCAGCTCTATTGCCCTTCTCTGGGCATTCTCCAGCACCTCAAAGTCTTTCTGGCAATGAGGGGCCCAAAATTGAACACAAGATTCAAAGTGCAGCCTCTCAAGTGCCAAGTACAAACAAGAGATACCATTTGGTTTTCAAGTGCTGGTGTCAGTGACAGCACCAATTCAACATGGAAAGGCAGGAACACACCCAGAAAATATCATCTATATTGTCATGCTTCTATAGGAACATTAGACTGATAATAATAATAATTGTGTTGCTTAATATGTAAGAAAAATAGATGTTCAAACAGTTTATACAGATAAAAGTGTATATCCATCTTTTTCATCCTTAATCCTCAGTAAATTGTCCTGTAGTGGAAGCACAGCCTGAACCTGAAACTCCAGGGCACATCTCAGGAGAGAGTGTGTTTGATCAAGTTTCTCTCCATCTGTATAACAAAGATTGTCATTGTACCTGGAATTCTGGTTGCAGACAATTATTTGGTTCAATGAATGTTCATTAGGTAAAAAATCAGGGAAAACCCCTTTAACCAGGCATGGGAGTCACCTCCTGCAATCCCTGCTTTTGGGAGCATGAAATCTCCTTCTGCCCTCGCCGCAAGTTTTAAGAATGGAGTAGTCAATCATATGTCAAGAATGATTTAGACAAAGTTTGACCCAGCCTTAGGTTGGAAATATGGAAAAGATGAGTCTTTTGAGTTCTCCTCCAGAGGGCTGCATCCATGAATCTAAGTTTCTACTATTGGATTTCTATGATTTTCTATGAATATTAAACTGCTGTCCAAGTCCAAGGCATTTTGAGATAAAAAATTACATTCCTGGAGGGTGATTCGGTCCAGCTTAAACAGAGGGGAGCATTTTGCTAAAGGAAGTGGGTGAGGGTGAATAGATCTGAAAAAGATGCTCAGAAAATTGATTTCTCAGTTCATCTTCTTAGCAAGAAGCCATGAAGATGGATTGAATCATTGGGATAAGTTATTTTTTTTGCCAACACAACTCTTTTACTGTACTGAAGATAAAAAGTGGCCTTGTGACTAACAAACTTTTCCCAAAACAATGAATTCTCAAAGAGCAGTAATTGTGTTAGTTCTGCACAGAAAAATCAGTTTGACATTTTCAAAATAATGAAATCGTAGATTTGTGAAATTAAAATTACATATTAGTTTGGATTTGTCAGAAACTAATGTTTTATACCACAAGTTTTAACAATTTTCCTGGTAATTGATTGTAGATGTCCATAGAAATTCTACATTTGAGAGAGCTGTTCACCTAGAAATCCTTCTTTTTACATTTTTTTATCTCCTAATTAGTTTAATTCATTTAATAATGATTAAAATGGAAAAAAAAAAGATGACAAACGCACACATACAGTTGCATGACACAGTGTTTGTTGGTTTGATTATTTTTAACAACAAAAAGGAAAGTCACATGTTGACACCATAAAAGAGGGGTTATATGTCAGAGTAGGAAATGTATCTTGGTCACACACAAGACTCATATCAAAATTTATTAAAATTCCCATGGTGATTTTTACTCTCTTCAGCAGTGGAAGATTTGTATTGCTTTACAAATAAGTAAATTCTCCTCCTACACTAAAGTCTTACATTAATTCATGTAAAAGGAGTTTTCAAATCAGCCAGTCCATGTTGTCATGGCAGGTTTTGCCACCTCTTGGACATCAATTGAGGGTGATTGTCATTCACCAGCAACATCAGTCAACAAAGGGAATATCTTCACTTAGTTCCCCACTGTTGAGAAGGGCAAAGAAGTTCTTGCTCTGTTAGTGGTAAATTATTTGGGTTTTTCATGACACTGCAAAGCATAAATATGATGCCACACTTGGTAATTTAATACACCAACAGCAGTATTTAATTAATTGAACATATAGTGCAGCTATTGAAATCTTTGGTGAAGTGACATCTGATCAGAATTTCTGCATTGCAGGGGAGGAATCCAGGGGTTTGTAATTTTTCTTGTACCCTTGTGCTGTTCTTTGAAGCTATCACTTCTGGGTTCTTGTGTGAACTTATGTCTTCCACCTCATAAGAGGTTTTATCACATCTGACATAGATACTTAACCCTGATTTTATATTTCCACCTCCCTGTGGGACCCTCCAAACCACCTCATCACTAAAATGGGGCTGGAATCCAGTGACAGTCCTTGTTACAAGGTGAGACCTCCTCGATTTTGGGTTTTGTAAATCACAAGGGAGGTTGTTTGGGGTGCCTGAAACTTATCTGAATTGAAATGTCTCTCATTGACTATGTAAAAACAAAAAAAAAATTGTACCTTGCAACAAGTTCCAAAAACCTTGTAAGAACTTTAGCTTGTAAATCCAGCTGCTGCCTATCCAGGAGCCATAGGGGTGAATTTTGTGGTGTGGTGACCAAGACAATAATAATTTCTGGAAATCTGCATAATGATCTGTTGCATCTCAAAGATCTATGGGTCGTTTTTAAAGGGATGACAAATATTTTTCACCAGCTGCAGAGATCTAAACTTCGCTGTTTAGTCTGTGAGAAATTTCATCAGACCCTCCCTGTCGTCAGAGCAGGAACATCTATTTTTGTCCAAATATTTTGGACAAATATTGTCCAGGAATATTTTTGTCCAAAAAGCTCCTGACAAAGAATAGCTGAAGAATTGAATAGATGAGGAATTGAATAGATGAGGAAAAAGAAAGGCAAAGGTAATTTAGAGGAAGTTCACTTTTGCACTCAGTTCCACTTAGACTGTATCTTCCAAGGAACCAGGTGAAACTGGGAGCAGCTGGATGTGAGTATTTGCAGGTAGAAATGTCCCATCCGGGTGTTAATTCAGGCTCCTCGTGCTCTGGGACTTGTAAACACACCAGAAATAAATCCCCATCTCAGACATTAATCCCTGGCATTATTTTCCTTGTATTATCTTGTCTGTGGTGTAAAACTCAATCCTTGATTTTTTTCTCCCTACTTTGAGAATATCATTAATGCTAATTGTGAACTTGGCTGTGATTGCATATTGCTTAGTCTGATGCTAATGAATTTGAATAGTAATTTGTACTATATTGAATTAGCATCATATCTCAGAGACCATGGAGAATTGAACCCTAAAGCTTTCATCATCCCTTTCTTCTCCATTTCCCAGCCAGGCCTCGTGGCTTTTCTGCTCTTTGTAAATCATTTAACAGTGCCCAGCTAAGAAGAGATCATAACCACTGACAAGAGCACTCTGGCATCTTATTACCAGCTAAATATAGACTGTTTTAAAATCAGAATGAGTCAACTTTAGCACTAATATTTGGAATATATTAATGCATTAATTATTATTATTTTTTAATTATTATATTCACAGAATCACAGAAGAGTGGGAAGGAACCACAGTGCACAGTGAGTCATCTGATCCAACCCATCTGCTCAAGCAGGGTCATCCCAGAGCACCTGGATTGTGCCCAGATGTTTCTGGAATATCTCCAGTGAGGAAGATTCCACACTCTCTCTGGGAAATCCATCCCAGTGCTAAAATACAGATCATGTACAGAGCTTAAATACATCCCACATCCTCTGGAACTCAAGCAACAACAGCTTTCAAGCTCCTGCTGAAGCAGAGTTAATTATTTGCAAATAAATATGTTTCTAAGATCATAAATACTTTAATTGTCAGAAGATCTTATGATTGAGCCATAGTAGCAAAATGTAGTTATATTCAGATTTCTGAAAGTGAAAATAAGCTTTGATTGCAAATAAAAAAATCAGAAAAAGATTTAAATATTTTGTATTTATTTGGTTTCCTCTCTGAATTAATAAAGTAATGTAATTCATTATAAACACATTCATGCATTTAATATTGTAATATCTAAAATATTTTCAACAAAAAAAATTTAATATTTTATTATCTTGATACTTCATGTTTAAAAAATAATCAAGTGAAAATAATATTTTAAATTCTATTTACAAGTCTTCAAAAAAACCTGTGGATTTCTTTTTTAAACAAAATGGGTCAGGTAAACAAAAAAAAAATACTGCATTTTCAGCTGCAATTTTTCAGAATGTTAAACTTACACATTCAAATCACATCATTTTTGCTAAAGCTTTCCAAAAAGTTCCTATAAATTATTTTGTTTTCCCAGACCTGGAAGTGACGCTTTTGGAATAGTGAGAGACTGTTTCAGCAGGACTCTCTAATTCATCCTGAAGTTGGTGAGGGAGAGCAACCTGAACCCATCCCACTCCTACTGGTTGGATGCCAGGCCAACAAGAGCTGCCCAGAGCCTGAAGAAGGATTGCAGGTCAGCAGGAGAACACCTGGAGAACAGTAAAAGGAATTCCAGGCATTCCAGCTTGACTGGAATAAACAAGAGATTCTTCCCTGTGAGAGTGGTGAGGCCCTGGCACAGGTTGCCCAGAGATGCTGTGGCTGCCCCATCCCTGGAAGTGTCCAAGGCCAGGTTGGATTGGGTTTGGAGCAAACTGGGCTAGTGGAAGTTGTCCCTGCCCATGGCAGGGGGGTTGGAACTGGATGAACTTTATGGTCCCTTCTCATTCTATGATTCTGTGGTGGTTCCTTTAGGTCTTACAATCCTGTTGGAGGTTGATCTGTTCATTGCTGCTTTTGTAGTCAAGGATATGAATATTTTCCAGGCATTCCTTCCTCATTGTTTTCTTGGAGCTCCATTTCATACATCAACATTCCAGAGGTTATTCTGATATCCTTTGTAACAAGAGAGGAGGTTGTAAGTAAAATAAAGGGATTTACTGAAGGGGATAAAGCTCTTTTTGGATCATAGATATGTCTGTGTGCATGTGGGTAGATTTGTATGCATTTTTTTCAATTGGAAATAAATATACCTGTGGACAGTAGGTAGATCTGTGCTTATGCCTTTCTGAAAGTAAGATTTATTCCAGAATTAGTGTATTTTCCAGCTTAATTTGCCTTACAAAATGAAGCTCACCCTGATATTCATGCTACATTTTCCCACTATGACTCCTCCATCTGACTCTTTGTTTTATGACCTTGAACCAGTCTAAACAATCCTCTGACAAGCTCATCAGTGAATTGTGATTATTCCAACAGAAGTATAAACAACAGCTGAATAAAAAAGTTGAATTAAATAAGTAATCTATGCAATCTTTTTCCCAGCTTGAATCATAGTTCCAGGCTAGAAATATGCACAGTGTTTTGATAATTATTTTTTCTTAAATTTCCTACAGAATTTCTGAATTAAACAGCAGAATTCAACATGACCAAAGTACCTGTGATGTTACTGTAAATTACTGCTGCCCAGAACCACATAACTCATTGAACTAAACCTTCAAAGGGTGAAACCTGAATTGTACCATCTGAGAACCTTACTTGAATACCCCATATCAGTTCAAACATCCTAATTAAACATTGGAATAGCATTTGGCTGCTTTAATCACAGTGCTACAAATATTTGATTCTGCTACTGTAAACTTGAAAACTGAAGAGGACCATGTTAGGGAAGGGAATGAAGTTCAGAGGAGAGAGTATCCAAAATCAACAGAGGAATGAGTTCCTCAGAGGGCTGATATCAAAAAGATTTCTCCAGGCCATTCTGTCAGAGGGGAGTGTGGAAATGTTATGTATGAGCTCAATGAACAAAACTGTGAGTGTTGTGAGTGACTTGGAGCCTGGAAACACCTACAAGAAAAGGGAATTTGCAATGCAGCAACTCCTTGATAAGAGATGGGAGGTGGGAAAGGCTTTGGTACCTTCAAACTCTACTTCTCCTCCCCATTGTGGAAGATTTAACTAAATGTAAACTGATATGTGGACACAAACTGAGTTGCCTGTCCTTATTTTCCCCAATTATACCAGGATTCTCTCATACTCCATGTTGCAATATTTGCTTCTAAGAGATTAAAGGCACCGAAGAGAGCAAAGGAGGTGCAGGAAGGTGAGGTAATATATGCCCACATCCAGCCCTAACACGAATTCCCAGCTTGGCTGACATGTGCATCCACAGGAGTCAAAGAGATGTCCTGAATCCCACAGCTCAGGGATATTTCTGTGTGATTCTCAGTACCATTTATTACTATTCTGACCACTCCTGCTCTCCCCTTTCCTGATTATATGGCACCTGAGGGCTGAGTTTGAGACGTGTGGCAATTCTCCACTATAGACTTCCCTAAATTTTCCACTATGATGTCTCTTACCTACTTAATCGCCCCTCAACGATTAGGATTTTTGTTTTTACTTTGTTCGTGTCTCTGTTCTGCCTCAGTAAAACTGGGTGACAGCATTGCCTCACCTCGCAGGACTGTCATGAAGGTTCCTCAGCTGAAGTGTGTGAAGACATATTAAATGTATCATAAATGTGTTCAGGGCTCGTGCTAAGATAGGCTTGGGGAAATTAACCTGAAGTGCAGAGCACATCTGCTGTGCCCTGATCTTCAGTCAGCACAGTTCCTCGAGTCAGACTGAAATATGGTGATAAATATAATCACTGGAGATGTCAAACAGCAAACAGCCATTAGCAACACAAAGATAATGTGCGGTGTCAGTGGAAGCACTTCTAAAATGAACACGGAAAAAAAATAAATTAGATTACTAGAAAGGGCTTAGAAAACAGTAATTCAGCTTCCTCAGTGTGACACTCAGTGAATATGTTGAAGAGGAGATTAGCAAGGAACTTAATTAAGGTCTGTATTTATGTGTTAAGATTTTTCCACTGGTAAGAGAACAGATTACTGATAGATGATGGTTTAGTATCATACACGACTTGAGGTGCCATGAAATAGCCAAGTGTAGGAGCTGTTATTTGAACCAAGATAAATGCAGATTATAAATAAAACCCAAATATTCAACAGGGAAAACAATTAACCACATGCAGAGATGCAATCAACTCACCTTGTATTAAGAGATCAGTAATGCACTCACAGGAACAGAATGACTGAATGGAAGTGTTATGGCTTGTGTTAGACAAGAAAACAACTTAGGTCAAAATGATCCTGTCTGACTCATAAACATAAATATGCATTGTCTCTCAAGACCGTTTATTGTCACTGGAACACAGAGACCCTGCTCAGAACTGGGATCCCTTCCTTCTGGGTAAGCACCAAACCCATGGCAATGCTCCTGTCACCAAGGAACATACCTTTGGAGTAACATCTTTAAACCCAAGTGGCATCTTTCTGCTGCACATCTCCTGCATGGAAGAGCAAAAAAAAAGTTCTTCTCTGATACATTTCAGACCCAAACATGAAATTAATCTTGGCTGAGTCTCCGTCTCCGGGCGCATTCCAGCGATTTGACCGTGTATGCCTTTTGTCAAATACATTTGTCACAAAATGGTATTTTCCTCAAACCTTCCAGAATAAACAACATATTTTGTTTACAGAGATGGCCTTGGGTTTGAAGTGGGGAAAAAAATACCCTGATACTTTCTGTTTGCAATGTATTTTTAACAAAGAGAGTTTTAAAATATTGGAATTTTCTGTAAAAAACAGCATTTTAAAAGACAATAAGTGACAATGAAACCTTGTTATCTGCACTTTGAATATATAATAACATAATATTTAACAAATATTATATATAATATATTAGATATGTATATAATATATATGGATATACATATATAAAATATAATATCTAACAAAAATTTAGAAATCCAAGCCACAAAAAGGTTTTTTTTCTTAATGCACATATCAGTTACTATCACAATTCTGCCCAAGAACAAATAAAACTCCCAAGTTCTTCTATATAATGAAAAGAATAATCAGCATTATTAAAAGATATAAATCATTTTAAAAGGCATTTAAAGAAACACAAAATAAGAGAATGGAATATGTCTGTAGAATTAGGTCTTCTTGCAGAATCAAGGTCAAAATTTCTTCTGGGTCCGTGTGGACTAAACCAATAAAATGTGTCATTTCCCACACCCATGAAGGTTGTGACCATCTGTTTCACATTCCCAGTGCAAACACTGGGGTTGGCTTGGATGCAAAGCTTAGGCTCATGTTTCCACATTTCAGTTAAGGTGTCTAAAAGCCTCTTCAGATTCATCCTCTACTTTCAACAGAGACGTAAAATGTTGATAGCACAGAGACAACTCTTATCACATGCCCAAACTCAATGATCTACTTGTCATTGTCTGCAGAAGGTGAAAGCAAAGCACCAGCTCTTTCAAATTTAAATTAAATATATTCTCTACTACTTTTTTTTTTACCCCTGGGCAATGTGGTCACACATGAAAGCACCACGTACTCTCAATTAATCAACTGGAGCTAAAGGAAGTTTTCCACAGCTGTAAGACAACATTAAAACTGTTCCTTAGGAGCACACAATTCACACACCTCAGTCTGTGGCTAAGTCATACATCATTACTGAAATGGCTATGGAGTGCTGTCTCTGTTCAATAGGTGTCCAAGATTTCAGATGTTCACTCATGTGCTGTGGACTTTATTATGAGAGCAAAGCATTTATCAACAATGACAAAGAGAAAAAAAAGTCATTTTCAAGTGGACTTCAAGGCTGGGTATTCACCAGGTAAAAGCAGCTCATAAATCAGCTCTAAAAATATTACCATTCTTCTGCAAAATAATTTCTTTTCCTGATGTATCCAGGGAACTTGTTGACTTCCTTACGCAGAGTTGCAAGAGAAATATTACACACTCCTTTGTCAAAGTGAGGGTTTTTATTGCAATAAGTTTCATGGGAGACACTTGAAGCCAGGACGGTGATTTGTTTCTGACTAAAGATATTTGGACCTCATAAGATATTCCTACAAACCAGCTTCCCATCCAGTGATGCCCTAACGCAAATCAGCAGTGCAGCTTCCAGGTGACAGACTTTTCTACTGGTAAAACCAAGACAGAAACTTTATAAGGAGAAGGGGCTGGACTGAACCAGTGGGAATGATTAAAGGACTGGAAAAGCACTTGCATAGTGTAAGGAGAGAAAAAAAAAATTTTCACAATAAAATAAATAATAAAAAAGGCTGAATGCAGTAGAAATTCAGGAAAAAAGTTAATGGCTCAGAGAAGGCAGATGTGATGTTCTGTTCTCATCTCAGACTGAAAAAAAGAAAAGACTGTAGAGTGAAATAAAAATAACAGTTTGTGATTTCCTTTTTGTCTCAGATGCTCCCAGAAGTTAAGTCCATTCAATCTCTGCTTCTGTTGTGGAGTTCTCGCTGCAGAAACTCCTCAGGGACAGAAAGTTGCCAGGATTAGACATGCAATTGTAATTTGTAAAACAAATAGCTCGAGCTAATTAATGGTACTAATTCTCAATTGCTGGAGCCATAAAGCTCAGGAGACTGTACAAGTTGGTATTTTAATATACCAGATTCACTCTGTTTGGCACTGTTGTGCTGCTGAAGAGACAAGGTTTGTTTTTTTGTTAATGGAATTTCCTTGCCAATATGTTTAGTACTAGAAGAATAAGAAATGAGAAATGTTGCATCTTTTTTTAAATGTGCTTTTCCTAGTTGTTCCTCTACACCACCAGGAGTGTCTGTCTTACTCTGAACCATGTTATTGCAACTCAGAAAGAGTTTTGGTCACATTTATCCAAAAACATGCAGTATGAAATTAAATAGCATTAGGATGGGGTTAATGGTTTATTATTTTCTCTTTTGAACAAAACAACCTGATAATAACTACTGGTAATAACTGATAATAACTACTATATATGAGTAATAATAGTAATAACTACTCAATGTTACTTAAAGTATGTCTGGCCTCACTTCATCATGTTTGCTCCCATCTTTAGCTGTCTCTTCTCTCATTTTCCTGCAGGTTGACCATTGGAATTTTCAACCTCTCTCTGTCAGTGCCATAGCAACTCATGCAACACAATAAAGAATAATTATTCTTGCAATTGAAAGGAAGCACTATTTGCTATGAGTCAAATGGAAAGGTATCACAGATATCCCAGGGAAAGGGTGTGAATCAGAGATTCACAGGGTCGTGGAATGGTTTGGGTTGGAAGGGACCTTAAAGACCATCCAGTTCCAACCCCCTGCCATGGACAGGGACACCTTCCCCTAGAACAGGTTGCTCAAAGCCCCGTCCAACCAACATCTCCAGGGATGGGGCATCCACTGCTTCTCTGGGTAATAAAGTGGGAGGGGAGATGAATTCCTGGTTCTTTTTTCTGCCTTTGTCCTGTTTGTCACAGTGCAAAAAGGTCCTGCTTGGCAGAATGTGCTGCAGAATGGAGTTGGATTCAGACACTATGTTTCCTCATCCAAAATCAATGAGGATAATTAGCAGATGAAAGATCTGCTGGAAATGGCTAATTTTCCATGTCAGCAGGTAGATGAGGAATCAATGAGTCTCGTTCCTCTCATTTCAATGAATTTGTTTTCATTAGAGGATGTAACACAGCTCACTTAATGCAAAACATGTTTGTCTGTTGGAGATGCTTGTGTCTGTCTCCTGGACAAAACCAAACAGAGTAAAATATCTGGAACCAATAAGAGAATTTCCTGTGTATAAATGTCCATTCTTTCATTTATCTCAGACCAAGGATCTAACCCAGTTCTCAGGCACATCCAGCTGCCTTGAAAGTGGATATAATACAGGCAAATCGGGCAGTGCCTTTATTTATTCAGCAGGATCTCAGTCCAGACTGGATCCACAAAAGACTCATTCTGAACTCACAACTAGGTATCTAAGAGAAAAAATCCTATTGTTCCCAAAAGATGAATATTCATTAGCCTTCTTCTCTGGAAAACTGAAATGGAATGGCCACAGGATGGCAAAACAAGTGGTTTGGCTGGGCTGCAGAGGAACTTTAGCAAGAGTGGGTCTGAGAGACTTTGATTCAGTGAACTCGATGAAGCCAATGAACCCAATGCCTCAGTGACAGGGAGAGAGGCAGGAGAAAAGGAGCTGGAGATCTCAGTGTGGGATGAACAGGAATTCACCCCTAAAATGAGGGATGGGGAAACTTGAGAGTATGGTACAGACTGGGTGAGCAGAGCCCAACTCCTCCCTGCTCAGCCTGGCTGGGTCAGGGCCTGCCAGAGAACTTCTTACCATTTGTGACCACTTTGGTACCTCCTCCCTTCCTTCCCCTTCTCTTCTCAATCCTCTTCCTTATCTGACACACGTTTAAATAGGAAGCTTAACATCTATGAATCCAAGCACTCTGTGTTTCCAGTTATTAAACAATGCCTTGAAACAAATCTACTCAACTAATTTGCATAAATTTTAATCGCTTTTGTGACTACAATTCAATTTGCAGTACAAATTTTGTTAGTTAACACTAAGAGAAGATCTTATCTTCCTGCATGACTGCTTTAAATGCTGTTTTCTTTCATTGACCAAAGAAGATTCAACTTATCATTAGTTATAACTCAATGTATAATAGATAAATAATTAAAACACTGGAAGTTGTTTTGTTTTCACAGTTAATCTTTGCCTTTGTGAATAGATTTTTTGGATATTTAATCCCTCTTCCTCCCCCCTCCCCCCCCGGGCAATACATAAATACCTTAATAAATGCATGTGTTTATTAAAACATTAACAAAATCAGATTTCTTAAAAGATCGATTTTGCAGTTCACTCAGAAGATTTTAGAAAGGTCACAGGAGACATAATTTATCATTATTTATTTATTTTTGTTCTGTCTTATTGCTACTGCCAAAAGAACAGAGAGAGTTTAATTGCAATTATCATCATTATGAGCAACCAAATTAAACACGCATCTGTAATGTATTTAAATTTTACATAAATTGATTATTAAAAGCAATAGAAAATCTGAGTGAGCATGTGTCATTTACTTAAAGTAAGCCCTGCCCTAACATTCTTCAGCAAGGACTTTGCAAATAATTATGAACCAGTTCTTATAACAAGTCTGCGACCACAATTCAATCTCCCTCTCCCAGCTGTGACTTAAAGGCAGAAGATATTTCCTGGTCAATAAAACCATTTCCTCAGTTAAAAGAGAAGGCAGCTGGCTCTGACCCTCTGTCTTTCCAGGCTAACATTCCCCTTTCCCTTCCCCTTTCCCTTCCCCTGATTCATTCAGGAGGGAATTAGAAAACAGAGATGTCTCCACTCACTTCACTCTGTCGATTTTGTTGCTGTTGTTTTGCCAAAACCAAAATAACTGAAACAAATTCTGGCAGTCACTGTGTCAATTGTTTCTCTTAGAAAAGCAATGTTCATTTGTGCCTGTGGACATGGACCAAGGGCTGCTCAAGCAAAGCTCATCTGAATATCAGATGTGATGCTGGAAATGCAGCAGGTCTCTCACATATTTACATCTGAATATCAGATGTGATGTGGAAATGCAGCAAGTCTCTCACATACTTACATCTGAACATCAGATGCAATGCTGGAAATGCAGTAGGTCTCTCGCTTATTTAGAATGCGACCTCCTTTACTTTAAAAGTAACAAAACAAACAAAAAAAACCCCAAAGGAAATTCCAGGGAGAGGAGTCTTTATTTGCCCACAGCACAAACATGGCACATCTGCAGCAGGTGCCATGGGATGTCTGCTGGCAGCAGTGGCTGAGATGTGGTAGAGCAGCACAGCCACCACTGACTCCCACACAAATAAAGCCAGAATTAATGTTCCTCAGATGAAGGACTCGTGTGTTGGGAGGAGGTCACCAGCAGCAGGAGGGCTGAGATATCCGTGGATGGGGTTTGCTGGAGATGGAAAAGCTTGGGTGTGTCCAGGATGGGACTGTGAAATTGTACTTTGGAAACACAGGTCTGTTTTCAGCTCTGCTCAGTGGCGTGTGAGCTGGGGTGAGTCCTGGTGTCAGTGCTGCCTCAGCCACCATCTGTGCCTGTCTGTTTGCATTGAACAACCTTTGGGGACAGAGCTGCCTTTTTGGTTTTTTTTTTTTTTTTCTCCTTTGTGCTGCACTTATCAGCAAAAAAAGCCCAGAAGCTCAAAGAGGATTCTGGGGGAGCGTCTGTGCTGTAGGAACGAGCACATTCCTTGTAAAAGGCAAGTAAGGCACAGCAATGCTGTCTGACAACCTGCACAGACCTGTCACTGAGTCTTTTCAGCCCTCTAGGGCAGCAAATATTATCTTAGGAGAGTCTTTTCTCAGTCAGAGAGACGCACAGGCATTTCCCAGGTCTCCAGATCTCTCTCTCACAGAGACACAGAGCCTGGCACAGTTTGGACACTGCCGAGCCCACATCGTGCCCAAATAGTTTCTGGTGAAATGTTGCTGTTACTGCAGGGGCTTCTCTGACAAATTTTGTCCCCAGTAACTCAATACAAGTATAGGAACAAGATGAGGCTTTCAGAATAATGACTGACAGCTCCAGCAACACATTTGTGAGTTCTTGACATGAATGTGGAAGGGGATAGAGGGAGAGAAACACAAAACAGTACAATGGGTATGTGTCATGGTTTGAGATAGCCCCAAAATCCGATTCCCTAGCTCCACCCCCCCTCCCACATCTCAACCTAATGTGAGATGGGTTTTTCCAGACAAAACACAACCAGACTCAGAATGGGGGAAAGGGAATATATTACAATGACTGTACAAATAAATACTATAACACATTATACACAAAATCACAACTATCTCTACCATGACATATAGTATTTACAATGGATCAGATCTCTTCTCCCCTCCAAATAAAAGTCCAGGAGGGAAAGAAGGACAGATCCTTTCCAGTCTCTCAGGTAGTAGCTTCTTCTAAGGCAGCAGGTTCTCCTCATCTCATGCATGCAGCAGTAACTGGATTGTTGTAGCTGGATCTCTGTTCAATACACACAAGAGGGTCTCCAAGCCCCTCGGCCCATCGTCTCCAAAACGAGGGTCTTTCTCTTCCGTGGACTGCGTAGCAGGGACAAGCTCGCGTCACCACGTCATACCACGAAGCTCAGGGGTCTTCATGGCAGTCCCTTTCCTCAGGGGATTCAAATTCCCCTTTGCAGAGCTCTGTGCTCTGCCTCAAGGCTGCTAGCTTAGCAGCAGCAGCGAGGGGGGCCAAGGTCAACCCCCCCACATTCCTTCTCCGTCCCGGTCCAGCTTCCCAGGACGCCTTTGAGCTTCTCAGCTCCTCTCTGCAAGTGCTGTAGCACTTCAAGGCTCTTTCAAGCAAGAGTCCATCATCTTCCTCCTTCCAGGAGGTCTCAAGGAGTTTGGGGGGGGTTTGGTACAGTTCCTACCCCCAGAACTCTGAAGTTCTGCTGCGGGCTCCTGCTGCTTCCTCCGGTTCAGTTCTTATCTATCCTGGCTCTTATCCAGAGTCTCTGGACACTGTTGCCGCTTCTACTCTGTCTCTGTAGCCCCCAGCTGGGGCTGGGGGGGGCCAGAGGCCCCGAAGGGCTCCGGGCCCCTTTCCTCGTGGTCTCACAACATGGCAACTTCTTCTACCAACCAAACTACAACTCTTCTCTTCCGGTACTTGTGATATGTTTACATTTCTTCAGGAGCGTTCATTGGACAGAACTCCAAAACTTCCAGGGGTTTCCACCCCTGGGGGTTACCACTTTTCAGCCTCTGGGGGAAAACAAGGTTCAAATCACTACAGTATGTTAGCAAAGAAAGTGCCAAGTACCCCAGCACAAAACAAAGTTTTGACAACCTGAGCTGATGGCAGGAATGTAGAGACAAATGTGTCTGTATTTGTGAAGGGTGATAGCTGCTATAAACAGAGAAGCAAACCTAAGCAGGCTTCATTCAATGGCCAAAAGAGCTTTTCCTTTCTGCTCTGCATCTATGAGTACAGCTGCATGCTTTCATGGCCAACAAGGCAGTGCACTAAATCCTGAAACTGTTAGAAAATAAATACTTTGATAATTTTAATTACTTTTCTTTTGTTCCATTTTCTCATTTCCATAGTGCAACTCCCTCAGCTGGAAGTTTTAAACAAGACACAGTTTGGTTGGCTTTGGTTTTGTTTTGTGTCCAGTTTCACTTTCTGGTCCTCAAAACTCCACTATGCAGAATTGAGTTGTCAAGGCTGAGAAAACTGTATAACTAATCCTTAATCCTTGGTCTACCTTGAATAGAAACACTCAGACTGATTTAATTTGCTGAATTTTCCAATTAAAGTTTAATTTTATAGAAACCAGTTTTCTAGCCATTAGTCTCCACTGGAGGTAATGTCAAAGGCTCAGTTTAGGTTACTTCAGCTGTCTGCATTAACAGAACTTTGTTAGAGGCACCTTGGGACATAAAATTTATCAGAATTGCAGAATTTCTCCCACTCAACCAAAATTTACCACCTTTAAAGCGGGATTCATAGCTCATATTCCCAATCAAAGGGTAAAATCCCACAAGGGGAAAACTAGAAACAAAATGACTGATTTTAAATGAAGTGTATTCCATAAGTGTTTTATTTAACATCAAGAAACCACTTATTGGGTTCTAAATTACATTAAAAAAAATAAATTAAAACATGACTCTGCAAGACTCCCATCAGATTGTACTTAGATTAAAAGTCAATAGATTTGTTTCAATAATCATCATTATTTCTGTAATATAAAAGAAATGTTCTGGGCATTAGGATTCAGTGGATCCAGTGATGGATTGAGCCCAACATCTATCTCAGCTGTTGACAAGTGCCTTAGTGGGAGGGACAAGAATTCTTGGATTGGTGTTTATATGGAAGAATGCCCTGCAGAGACATTTCTAGACAGTTTTGCTGCTGATGAACTGACAAAGTTCCTGCTCTTGTGATTTATCCACACACTGTGACAAAGCAGGTCTATTTTTTTTGTTGTTTGTTCATGATGCTTTTTATTTAGCATCCTAAAAAATATCTTTAGGATCTTTTTTAAAAGATGATCATCAGAAGTTAAAATAGAGTTCCAGATCAAATCCCAGGGGAAAAAAATTCTCAAACAGAACCAAACAAAAAAACCCCCTTGTTCAGTTCTACTAAATAAGTGAATAAAAAAAGAGAAGAGAAGAGAAGAGAAGAGAAGAGAAGAGAAGAGAAGAGAA